>NW_006921634.1:8676841-8692647 GCF_000298275.1 Orycteropus afer afer | reverse complement strand
CTTCCTTCCGAGGAGTGGCTGGTAGGTTTGAACCACCAGCCTTCTGGTTAGCAGTCAAGTGCCTTAGGCACTATGCTACCAGGTAGGTTCTTCCATTTATGTAGTTTCCTTGTTGTCTCTTGCAGCAGTGTTTTATAGTTTTCTTTGTATAGGTCTTTTGTGTCTCTGGTGAGGTTTATTCTTAAATATTTTATCTGTTTAGTAGCTGTTGTTAATGGTATTGTTTCCCTTATTTCTTTATCAGAGGACTCTTTGTTGGTGTAGCGGAATCCAACTGTTTTTGTATGTTGACCTTGTATCCTGCCACTTTGCTGAATGAACCTCTCTATTAGTTCCAGTAGTCTTTTTATTGAGTCCCTTGGGTTTTCTATGTACAGGATCATATCATCCACAAATAGAGATGGTTTTAGTTCATCTTTGCCAATTTGTATGTCTTTTATTTTTCTTTCTTGCCTTGTTGCCCTGGCCAGGACTTCCGATAACAGTGTTATATAGAAGTGGTGATAGAGCGCATCCCTGTCTGGTTCCTATTCATAAGGGGAATGCCTTGAGTCTTTCTCCATTAATAATGATGTTGGCCATTGGCTTTGCATATATACCCTTAATATGTTGAGGAATTTCCCTTCTATCCCTATTTTGCTGAGAGTTCTGAACAGGAATGGATGTTGGATTTTATCAAATGCCTTTTCTGTATAGATTGATATAATCCTATGGTTCTTTTCCTTTGTTTTGTTTATGTGGTGGATCACATTGATTGACTTTCTGATGTTGAACCACCCTAGTAAACCTGGTATGAATCCCTCTTGGTCCAGGCGTATTAATTTTTTGATATGTTGTTGGATTCTGTTGGCTAGGATTTTGTTAATGATTTTTACATCTATGCTCATGAGAGATATTGGTCTGTAGTTTTCCTTTCTAGTGGTGTCTTTCCCTGGTTTTGGTATGAGTGCTATGCTTGCTTCATAAAATGAGTTTGGGAGTATTCCATCTTTTTCTATGTTCTGGAATAGCTTGAGTAGCATAGGTGTCAACTCGTCTCTGAATGTTTGATAGAATTCTCCAGTGAAGCCAACAGGGCCAGGACTTTTCTTTGTGAGAAGTTTTTTTTAATGACCTGTTCAATTTCTTCTTTTGTTATAGGTCTGTTCAAATATTCTATCTCTGAGTGGAATAGTTTAGGTAGGTCTCGTGATTCTAGAAACTTGTCCATCTCTTCTAGGTTCTCATATCTGTTGGAGTATAGTTTTTCATAATATTCTGTCAGTATCTTTTTTATTTCAGTTGGTTCTATTGTGATGACATCCTTTTCATTTACAATTCTTGTAATTTGGATCTTCTCTTTCTTTTCTTTTGTTAAATCTGGGAATGGTTTATCAATTTTATTAATCTTTTTGAAGAACCAGCGTTTTGTTTTGTTGATTTTCTCTTAAGTTTTTTTTTTGTTGTTGTTGTTGTTTTCTGTTTCATTTATTTCTGCTCTGATCTTTATTATTTCCTTGCTTCTAAATACATTAGGATTCTTTTGTCATTCTATTTCTAATTGATGAAGTTGATGAGTTAGTGTTGATTTTATTTCTTTCCTCTTTTTTGATGTTTACATTTATTGCTATAAACTGTCCTCTGAGTACTGCTTTCACTGTGCTCCACAGGTTTTGGTGATGATGTGTCTTCATTCTCATTTGTTTCTAGGAATTTTTTTATTTCAGTTTTTATGTGTTCTGTTACCCAGTAGTTTTTGAGCAGTGAATTGTTCAGCTTACATATGTTTGATGTTTTTTCCTTGCTCGTCTTATTATTAATTTCTAATTTTATAGCATTGTGGTCCAAGAAGATGTAGTATTTCAGTGCTTTTGAATTTATTGAGGCTTGTTTTATGTCCTAACATATGGTCTATTCTGGAGAAGGATCCATGTGCACTGGAGAAGAATGTGAATTGTGCTTTTGTTTGGTGAAATGCTCTGTTTATGTCTATGAGGTCAAGTTGGTTGATTGTCCTGTTGAGTTCTTCTGTATCTTTGTTGAGTTTTTTCTAGTTGATCTGTTCCTCTTTGAAAGTGGTGTGTTAAAGTCTCCTACTATTGTAGAGTTGTCTATTGTCCCTTTTAATTCAGTTAATGTTTGCTTCATGTATTTTGGAGCACTTTCATTGGGTGCATAAATATTTATTATCGTAACGTCTTCTTTGTCAATTGACCCTTTTAGCATCATATAATGTCCTTCTTTGTCTCTTATGATATTTTCCACCTTAATGTCTATTTTATCAGAAATTAATATTGCCACTCCTGCTCTTTTTTTGGTTAACATTGGCTTGGTATATTTTTTTCCACCCCTTAACTCTTAATTTGTTTTTATCTTTGTGTCTAAGGTGGGTCGCTTATAGGCAGCATATTGATGGGTTGGTCTTCTTTTTTTATCAAGTCTGCCACTCTCTTTCTCTTGGTAGTGCATTTAGTCCATTCACATTGAGTGTAATCAGTGATAGGTATGAATTGATTGCTGTCATTATTGTGTTTTTTTGTTGTGTTGTTGGTGTTTCCTTGGTCCACATACTTTTCTATGCTGAGTTCAGTTTGCTGCCTAATGCTTCCTCTCTTTTCTTCTTTATTGTTCCTTTTGTGCTTATTAAGCCCATATGTTTTTCTTCCTTCTGGATTTGCTTAGGGGGATTGTTCATTTTCTCTGTGGTTACCTTGGAGTACATTCTTGTCTCTATATTTTTAGAACAGTGCATTCTGTGAAGACATTGTCCTGTTTTCCCCTCCATTTGGAAGTTTGTACCTAGAAGTTTTATTCCCTCTAATAGGTTAGTTGCTGTTGTTGTGTGCTGATTGACTTCCTTGGTTTTTAGTGTACAATGTTTTATGGTCTTATTTTGAGTATCTATTTCTGATTTGGTTTTAGTGTTGATACCACATATCCTGATTTTGTTGATATCTGTTGTGGGTTCTCTATTGGAAGGACTTCCTTAAGCATTTCTTATAGGGTTGGTCTGGTTTTCACAAAATCCCTTAATTTCTGTTTGTCTGAGAATGTCCTGATTTTGCCCTCATATTTGATGGATAATTTGGCTGGATTCTTGTTTGGAAGTTCTTTTCCTTCAAAATTTTATATATGCCATCCCATTGCCTTCTTGTCTGCATGGTTTCTGCTGAGTAATTTGAGCTCAGCCTAACTGTTTGATTATTTTAAGTAATATTTCTTTTGCTCTGGGCGGCTTGCAAAATTTTTTCTTTGTCTTTGGTTTTGGAGAGTTTGATTACACTATGCCTTGGTGCTTTTCTCTTGGGATCTGTCTTGTGTGGGGTTCTATGAGCTTCTTGGACAAATATATTTTCTTCCTTCATGATATGGGGGAAGCTTTCCATTAGCAGGTCTTCCACAATTTTCTCGGTAGTTTTTTTCACCTCTTCTTGTTCTGGAATTCCAATGAGTCTTTTTTTTTTTTTTTTCATGTCATCTCACATAATTCTTAGGTTCTCTTCATTTCTTTTAAATATTTGTTCTGATTTTTCTTCATACAGGCTGGTATCCAGGGATTTGTATTCTTCAGCCAGTTCTAACCTACTCTTTTGTGCTTCTACTGTATTGTGTAATTCTGTAATTTTGATATTCATCTTTTGGATTTCTAACTGCTGTTTTTGTATGAGTTCTGATTGTGCATTAATCTTGTTATTTTGTTCTTGAATGATTTTCCTGAGTTCCTCCAGGGAACTGTCTGTGTTCTCCCTGCTTCTGTTTGGAGTTTCCTTAGGCTTTTGTAGAGCTCTATAAACATATCTTCTAAATTCCTTCTCAGATAATTCTATTGCCTCCTCTATCTCCATGTTTAATGAGACCTTTGTTTGGGGTTTTGCTTCTAATGCCTTGTTCTGTTTTTTTGTTTGATTTGAAGTTGCCTGTTGTCTCCTAGACATGTTTTGGTTGCCTTTAACTGTTGGTTATGTATTGATTTGTTTTGTCTTGGTTTTATGATTTAATATTTTGAAAAGGTGAAGCTGGTATATTTTATTTTTTTAGTTATTAATTCAGGTGTGCTGGGTTGCTCTGCAGCTTTCTTTGTGATGGTGGAATCATTGTGTGGAATGTGGATATGGGTTTCTGTTTGTTGAAAAGAGAGTTTAGAATTCAAACTGTATTTGAATTCTAAATAGGTATTATGGTGGCTGAATGTGGTTTCTTCTATTGGATGAGTGACGTTATTGGCAGAGAAAGTGAGAGCAGAAGAGAGGAAGAAAGCTTCCCATTGCTAGGAGTGGTTTCTAGGGCTTTGAGTGGGCTGCTAATGATAATGTTTTACTGTTATTCACAGGCCAGCAGCTCAAGTTCAGCAAAGACTCCAGTTGTTAGGGGGTCACCAGGCTCAGACACAAGCAAGTACCCCATTCCTGAGGCCTCTCGGTGCAAAAAGCCAACCCAAGACAACTTCCTGGCTCCACAATCTCCTGCAAGAGTTCCTCTCTGGGCCCACCTGCCCATGGCATCAGCCCAGACCATGATCCACTGCAAGAGTTCCTCTCTGGGTCCACCCACCCATGGTGTTGCTGGTGGTTTTATAGTCACTGATTTTGTCAAATGTTCTGGTGTTTCATCTACTATATTGTTGTAATTAGTATTTGTGAACCTGTATCAATAACTTTTTTGAGAATGAAGTAGTAAGTAAAGGAAAAGAAGGTGAAAAATTTTAAAAAAGACTTCTGCTCAGTTACTAATAATGTAACTAATAATGTAATTCAATGTAGAAAGATATTACAAAACACTTTTGTTGCTAGTATTCATATAATCTAAGAAATATTACATGTAAGCAATTTACAACTATATTTATCATATGTTATTCTATGATTAAAATTGATAATAAACACTGCTAAGGATTCTATATGGTCTGGTAAGGGTGGAGTTCCATTGGGGGGGTGCTGACTCCATGAGTTATCACATTGAAAGACACCAACCCTAGTGACACCACTGGTAGAGAAAGAATACCTGTCTTTCTTCTTGCTTCTTTCATTCTCCAGGAAATCCTTCTCATTGGCTGAACTTAGTTGGAGTTAACTCACTCAGAAGCCATGGAAACACTGGCTAGAGGAGTTAAGCCCTGTGCAATACAGATCAGAGCAGAAAAAGCACAAGAATGGATCTTCCAATAAACAGGTTCAGTTTGAACACACTTTCTGTATCAGAATCCTAGGGCTGCCATGGAAATTAATACAAACTGAGTAGCTTAAAACAAGAGCAATTTATTCTCTCACAATTCAGGAGGTCAAAAGTTTGAAATCAGGATGTCAGTAGGGTTGGCTCCTTCTAGAGGCTCTAAAGGAAAAAAACAAAAATCCCATACATCTCTCCTAGCTTTTGGTGACTGCTGGCAACCCTTGGCGTTCCTTTTAGATGCATTTTTCAAATCTCTGCCTCTAACTTCACATCACCTTCTCCTCTATATTTCTGTGTTTTTTTCTCTCTTTTAAGAACACCTTCATTGTGTTTTTTTTTAAAAAAAAAAAACCCACTGCCATAGAGTCAATTCCAACTCATAGTGACACCCACTGGGTTTCCATGGCTGTAAATCTTTACAGAAATAGATTGCCTCATCTTCTCCTATGGAGCAGCTAATGGTGGGTTTGAACCACTGACCTTCTGATTAGCAGCCAAATGCCTTACCCAATAAGCCACCAGAGCTCCTTTCACACCCACCAGGATAACTAACATTTAAAAAGCAGACAATATCTGGTGTTGAGGAGGCTTTGGAGAGATTGGAACCATTATACACTACTGGTGGTAATATAAAATGGTGCAGGAACTTTTGGGAACAGCTTGGTAGTGCCTCTAAAAGTCAAACATAAAGTTACTATAAACTCCAACAATTCCACTGTTAGATCTGTCCCCAAGAAAATGAAAACCTACATCCATACAAAAACATATACATGAATGCTGGTATTATCATTATTCATAATAGATAAAAGTAGAAACAATCCATAGCCCATTAACTGATGAATGGATAAATAAAATGTGTTATATTCTTACAAGGGAATATTATTTGGCAATTAGAAAAATTAAGTATTGTTACATCTTTTAACATGGATGAACTTTGAAAATAATATGCTCAGTGAAAGAAGCCAGTCACAAAAGACCATATATTACGTGAGTCTATCTCAATGAAATGTCCAAAACAGGAAAATCTATACAGACAGACAGGGTTGTGGGCGGTGGGAGGAATGGGGAGTGACTGCTAATAACTAAGGGTTTCTTTTTGGAGAGAAAATGTTTTAAAATTAGATAGTGGTGATGGTGACACCACTCTGGTGAAAGTATCAAAAACCAGTGAATTGTACTTTAAAGAGGTAAATTTTGTGTATGTGGTCTTTTTCTCAATAAAACTTATTTTAATAAAGGAAAAAAGCTAAAGAAGAGTATTGGAAAAAATGTATCAGTGAGTTACCACCAAAGTAACAAGCTTTGAAATGAAGTAAAATCGGTAATCCTAGGACATAAGCAAAGTGTCCGTACCAGGGTTTGCTCTGATCATTTCTTCTGAACTCTGGACATCTTAAACTTGTACTTTGGCAACTACACAGATTGTAGAGGACAGGATATACAGGCTAGGGCTGGCTCTTGATGAAGATCATAATAAAAATATCCTGTACAAAAAGCTGGTAAGCCAAAGGGATACAACCACAAAGTAAGCATGACAATGAAACAAACCCTGCTGTGTTTTCTCAAATCCTGCAGTGCACAAAGGGGAAAATTTCACCCCTAAAGAATTCTAACCACAATAAAGCATTCATGGAGTTTTGGTCTGTATTTATCAAATTTGTGTGACCAGGAAAATCATGACCGCAGAATTTTATCTGAAATGCCCCCCAGTTGGATGCACCCTTAGGATATAAACAGAAACAAATATAAATCTTCTTATTAGACTTCAAAATAGTCCCATAAAGTTTCAGAGAAAATGAGTATCAGATCCATTATCAAAAATCCAAAATACATAAGTAACCAAAGCACCATGAGTAAGAATAAGCATAAAAAACAGACAATAGAAGAAAAGCCACAAAAGCTTCAGATATTGGAAATAACAAAAACATATAAAAGCCTATTGTTAACATATTTAAAGAAATAAAGTAGAGCCTGAAATTATTAATATAATTGAATATTACACCTGGTGACTGGAGAATAACATTCTTTTAAAGTATACATGGAATATTCATGAAAATCAATAACATAAAATAGTCTTCTTTAAATTTTAAATCAGTATTATACAGACCACATTCTCCTACCACAGTTCATTTAAGTTAGAAATGATTTTAAAGAAATAATTTAGAAAACTCCATTCATTTGGAAATTAAAAAAAAAACAAAACCCTCACCTAAGCAATTCATGCATGGGCCAATGAAAAACCTAATAAGATACAGAAAGTATTTGTAATTAAATAATAATAGAATATGTATGCTGGTTAAGTAGTCCTTGGAAAAATACTTATTCTAATCTTTATGCTCCTGACATTAGAAAATACAGATTCAAAATGAATGAAGAAATTTAAGGAGTTAGCCAACAAAATCCAGTAGTATATAAAACACATAATACATTATGACCAAGTTGAATTTATCCCAGAAATACAGAGTTGGTTTAACATTTTTTAAAATTGATAGGAACAAGACAAGAATATCCATTTATCATTACTCCCACTCAGTTTTCTAGTGGGAGTCTCAGTCATTGCATAAAACGAGGGAAAAAAACTAACAATAACATGGGCAGAAACAAACCACCATTATTTGCGAATAATTGTCTATTTAGAAAATGCCAATGCATTGAATAAGTTTCTAGATACTAAATTGACATATAAAGGCCATTTGTATATACCAACAACTATTAAAAAGTGTAACTTGAAATGCATGTCAGTCACAATAACATCAAAATGGGATGCTATACTGAAATAGAAAGGAATGAACTAAAACATCAACATAATGCTGAGTGGAAGATGCAAGTCACAGAAAGAACACCCACATCTTGAGTTCATTATTTAAAACATGAAAAAGGCAAAAAAAATTTTGCTTAAGAATACATACAGGATGATAAAACTATAAAGAAAAGCAAGATAAGAATTATGACAAATTTCAGCCAAATGGTTACCTCTGGCGAGTGGAACGTAAAGTGCTTTTAAGGTACTGGTAATGTTCTATTTCTTAAATTGGTTATGTCATACAGGTGTTTGTTATATTATCATACCTTTAATTATAGGTACATCTTTTATTCATCTTTTGTATGAATAAATGTTGTTGAATGAAGAATGTGAATGAGGAGAGGGGAGTTACAATTAATTAATCAGCAAATTGATCATTAAGTAAGAAGATTTTTCACTCATACTGCTTTGCAAGTGACTTTAAGCTTTCATTCAATATTAGTGAAACCGAAACGTGAAATAATAGAAGATGCATTAAGCATGTGATTCATGCAAGAAAAACTTCGAAGACCTCCCATCTGTAAAATCATACCAAAAAGAAAATCCTTGGCTCTACCATCAAAACATTTATACACAAAGGCACTTTATCAGCTTTAAATTAAGAAGAAATGCATGCATTATATATTTCAAATTAAAACGTTTTATTTATTTATATATATTTATGTATATATTATAAATATATATATGATTCCCTATTTTACCCAATTTTGTTTTCCTTTTTAAAATTAACCCACTACCAGTTCTATTCACATTATATTAAGAGGACATCTATACTATTGAAACATTAGAAAAATGAAGTAAAGACTTAATTGGTACAGGGCTTTGCTTTGAAACTAGTGGAGGTGAGGAAAGAACTGCACAGTAGTTATGTATGTTCAAAAATCAAGTTTGATTCTTAACATTTATTATTGAGAAAATATAAAACTTAAAATTAGGTCCAATATGACTGAATATTAAATAATCTTCAAAGTAGTTTTAATTCATTATTCATATATTAATAGAAAGGTTACACGTTATTTTTCAAAGCACAGAAGTATATGTATATACATATCCACACGTATTACCCCATTTATATGTAATGTGTGTCTTTATGTGAATAATTCTGCCTTTCAACACTTACTGGAAAAATAGATTATTCTACGTCTGATCTTTTGGTAAAGTGAGTAGGGCATTTTTGCTAATCTTCGGAGTAATCAGAAGATTGGTAGAATGTCTTAATCCTGCTCTGAGTATGTCAAAGTAGATGTCTTTGTTCATTTCACACAACCAAATAAAAGTGGTGTTGTGAGGATTAGGTTTTGACAATTCAATCCAGATGACTACTTTATTATGGAAAAATATTCTGCATCTCTTATCTAATCCAGAAAGTATAATCATAGAGAAGGCACTATAGTTACACTAATACAACTGCAAATATTAAAATTAAAGGTTATATGAAAAAACACAGCTGCTAAAGGGCAGTGACTGAGTGAATTCATGTGAGTGTTACATGTCTATGATGATGTGGATTAGTCAAGATTTTTTTCCAAAACTCATTTTAAAGGCTTTCATTTTAACACTTCAAAGACAGTGGATATTTTTTTGGGAAAAAATGTTTCACTTCTTTTAAATACGATAATAATGGGGTTTGCAAGCTAAATATGCAAAGGCTTCTCAAATAATGTGTGCCAGGGAGTTCTGAATGTCAATTGTGTGCACAGATGTCTCAGTTGGGGCATGAAATATTGGCATATTTCATAGTAGTCTTCTTTCCCTTAAGAAGTTATCTGTGTGGTGACATGAGCTCTGTAACATCAGAGAAAAGCTGATAATCTCAAAAAAAAAAAATGGATAAAGATTTGAATCTCCTGATTTAATTTACCCTGGATGAGTTATTAAACAAATAAAATACTGCACAAATTTATTTATTTGCTTTTATTTTAAAGGTTCAAAACACATTAAGGCTACCTTTTAGAGAAGTGTGTTCAAATGATTTTAAGTTTTGAAATAAAAACTTGTAGTGCTCCATTCAGAAAGTCCAGAGGTTAAAAAGAAAATTCATTTACATCTATTCCTTTTCCAAAAATATAATGCTGTTCCCACTGCCATCTAAAGTCAGAGACCATCTTATGAGTATCCTATTAGTCCTTTGGTAACACAATTGGATTCAAGTATTCTGGAAACTTGGTTTAAAAACCAAAAAACAAACCCACTGTCCTCAAGTCAATTCTGACTCATAGCAAACCTATAGAAACAAGGTAAAACTGCCCTAGAGGGTTCAAGGCCGTAAATCTTTATGGAAGCTGACTGCCACATCTTTCTCCCATGGTGGGTTTGAACTGTGAAGCTTTCAGTTAGCAGCTGAGTGCGTAACCACTGTGCCACTAGGAATCCTTGGAGATTTAGTTAGAGAAGTAGATGTCCCCCCTTTCTGCATAGTCCTTTCTCTTGGATCTGTGCTTCCCAAAATGTATTCCATGTTAATGTTAGTTCTGGCCTTTACAATATTCACACAAGCAAAGGATTTCCGTCGTCAAATTAAGTTAGAAATTACTATAGCCCCCTTTCAGACATGTATAAGGTACTCAGTATATTGAAATTTTCTATTTAACTTTCTTAAAACTGAAATTTCCTAAATTTATTGGACTTTTTCCACGTAACCTCAACTGACATCATATGGCGTACTTAGGCAAATGCTATCTTGTGTAATTTAACCTAAGAGTGTATTCTGGAAATGCAGGCCTTTCAAAGAATATTCACTTCTATAAAATGAAGTTTCTTCATTGTTTCTACAATGGGAAAAAAAAAAAAAAAAAAAAACCTCTGACATAATAGTTAATAAAAGCCTAACACTTTACTGATGTCTCCTCAACAGCATCACCTGTCTTCCAGTGATTATTTTTGTTCATTTCTTTGCTTGCTTTCTTTGCCTGACTGAAGCGGTAGGAAAAAAAAAACCCAAA
This sequence comes from Orycteropus afer afer, assembly GCF_000298275.1. Lineage (NCBI taxonomy): Eukaryota > Metazoa > Chordata > Mammalia > Tubulidentata > Orycteropodidae > Orycteropus > Orycteropus afer. The sequence continues at coordinate 8,681,757 of NW_006921634.1, read as the reverse complement.
CCCACTGCCATCGAGTTGATTCTGACTCATAGAGACTCCTGATGGATTTCTGAGTGTGGTAGTTAATGTTATGTGTCAACTTGGCTGGGCCTGATTGAGTGGCTGGGTAGCTGGATATAATTATTCCACATGGTAAGATTGGTAATCCACTCCATGGTGAAATCTACTGAAGCAGCTGAATAGCTGCTTTAGGGATGTGGTCCGCTTCCAGTATATAAGAAGCAACTTTGAGGAAGGTCTCCAGCTTTCGGCATGCTTGAATCGGCATTTAGCCAAGTCGTTATTCAGCAGCCTGCCTGCCATGCTATCTGCGTATCCTGGGACTCTTAATGAACTTGAATCAATGGCCTTCCATGTGGTTTGTTAATATCAGGACTGTGCCTTTTTACTTGTTGATTTTGGGTTTGTCGATCTCAACAGCCAACAAGCTGCCTGACTGAAGAAAGCCTCCTGTTTCAGTGGGCGGGGAGCAAGAGGAAGAACTGAAGTCCAAGGTCGAGGGGCTTTCACCCAGTCCCTAGAGCCTGACACTTTGAACGTGGACTTCTAGCCTCAAAAACTTTAAGAGGGTAAATTCCTGTTTGTTAAAGCCATAGCATTTGTGGTCTTTTTCTGTAAGAGCAGCACTGTTGTTGTTGTTATTTGCCATCGAGTCGCCCCGACTCATAGTGACCCCTCCTTGGGTTTCCGAGGCAGTATCACTACAGAAGTAGGATTGCCCAACCTTCCTTCCGAGAAGTGGCTGGTGGGTTTGAACTGCCAGCCTTCTGGTTAGCAGTCAAGTGCCTTAGGCACTATGCTACAAGAGCAGCACTAGGTAACCAAAACACTGAGGCTGTAAATCCTTACGGAAGTGGATTGTCCCATCTTCCTTTCTGCAGAGCAGGTGCTGGGTTTGAAAGGCTGACCTGGTTAGCAGTCAAATGCCTTATCCAGACTCAAGTAGTCCAGAGCCTAAGAAGTTTGAGACACACTGCTTCACACAGTATAGGATACTTTTCAAATAACAATGATACCAAGAAACTAAAGTTTTAAAATGAGAAGTCCGGAGGGGAAAAACTACCTGATGTTTTGCTGCTTTGGAAGTAAGAATGTGGGGCAGCATGCATTGATAGCTGTAGTTTAAAAGGCTGCATTTGTGGCCTGAGGCATGAAACAGGATAAGGTTTTGAGGGTATTAGTCTGAAGAATCTTTGAGGAAAATTTAGGGTAACAAATGGTGAGATCTTCTGGACATTACTTTTGTTTAAATTCCCTAATTGCTTTTTTTAATGGTCATTGCTAATTTATTTTCCCTTTTTAAACTTATATAGCTTTTATTTCTTTACCATCTCTACCTAAAATCATACATTTATGCCATTTCAGCTTATTTTATTAACTCCTTCATCTTTTAGTCCTTGGTTGTAATTATTTTTTTGTTTATCAATAGTTCTTATTCCTTCTTTACTCATTTCATTTTATTTCTGCCATACTGCAGACTGTAGTTTTTAGTTTTCATCAGTAAGTGCTTCAAGTCGACCTCACTTTGAGCAAGCAAAGTTGTGTCATCTGCGTACTGCAAGTTGTTAATGAGTCTTCCTCCAATCCTGATGTCACGTTCTTCTCAGATTATTTGTTCAGCATACAGACTGAACAAGTATGATGAAAGGATATAACTCTGATGAACTTCCTTCCTGATTTTAAACGATGCAGTATCCCCTTGTTCTGTTTAAATGACAGGCTCCTGGTCAATGTAAAGGTTCCTCAGGAGTACAATTAAGTGTTTTGGAATTCCCATTCTTCTCAATGTTATCCATAATTTGTTAGGATTCACACAATCAAATACTTTTAAATAGTCAATAAAACACATGTAAACATCTTATGCTGGGTGAGTGCATTTAGTTTTGTGTATTTCACTGTACATAAATTATATTTCAATAAAATGCATTTTTAAAAAAGTAATCCATTCTGACAATCACTGTCTTTTTACTGGCAAATTTAATATATTTATATTTAAAGTAATAACTGATAAGGAAGGGCTTACTTATTTGTTTTTGTATGTTTTATATATTTTCTTCTTTTTCTTGTTTGGTCCCTTCTTTTGTGTTTAGTTGAGTTTTCATGGTGAACCTTTTTTGATTTCCTTCTCATTATCTTTTGTGTATATATATTTTTTGATATTTTATTAGTGGTTACCATGGGGACTACATTTAACATCCTAAATTTATAACTATCTAATTTAAATTAAGGCGCTCTGGTGGAGTATTGCCTAAGGCATTTGACTGCAAACCAGAAGGCTGGTGGTTCAAACCACCACCGACTCCTTGGAAGGAAGGAAGATTGGGCATTCTACTTCTATAGAGATGAAGCCTCAGAAACCCAAGGAGAGAGGTCACTATGAGTCACAATCAACTCGATGGCAGTGAGTTTTCATTTCAATTGATACCAACTTAACTTCAATACTGTACAAAAAACTATGTTCTTCTACAACTATGCACCTCTCTTCTGTTTTGTTTTCACAAATTACATATTTATATATGTGTACACAGTTAACAGGAGACCAGGAAGGAAGCGAGCCTGTGTGGTGGGTTTGGAGTGGCTGAGGGAGACCAGGAAGTGAGCAAAATGGTTTGGAATAGCTAAGGGAGACGAACTTGTCTGTCATTTTGTCCTATTATGGTGGCTTGCATGAGGCTGGAGGCTATGCCACTGGTGTTTCAAATGCCAGCAGAGTTACCCATGGTGGACAGGTTTCAGCAGACCTTCCAGACTAAGACAGACTTGGAAGAAGGAAGAGTCCATTCACTTCTCAAAGAATTGGCCACTGAAAACCTCATGAATAGCAGTGAAACACTGTATGATATATTACTGGAAAATTTTATTAGTAGCCCTGTAACAGTCTACGGAAGATGAGCCCCTCAGGTCGGAAGGCACACAAATTACCACAGGGGAAGAGCTGCCTCCTCAGAGTAGAGCCCACCTTAATGATGCAGATGGAGAAAAGCTTTCAGAACCTCCATTTACTCATGTGGTACAAATCAAGATGAGAAGAAACAGCTGCAAACATCCATTAATAATTGGAACATGGAATGTATGAAGTATGAATCTAGAAAAATTGAGAGATGTCAAAAATGAAATAGAATGTCCAAAGATCGATATCCTAGGCATTAGTGAGCGGAAATGGACTGCTGTGGTAGTTAAGTTTGTGTGTCCACTTGGCTGGGCCTCGTTGAGCAGCTAGGCAGCTTGTTGTTGTTGTTGTTGTTGTTATTTGCGGTCGAGTCGGCCCCAACTCATAGAGACCCCTCCTTGGGTTTCCGAGGCAGTATCACTACAGAAGGATTGCCCAACCTTCCTTCCGAGGAGTGGCTGGTGGGTTTGAAGGCCAGCCTTCTGGTTAGCAGTCACGTGCCTTAGAGCTCCTAGTGGTAGTTAATCCCCATGAGGAGACTGGCAATCAGCTCCATGGTGGGATCTACCACAAGCAGCTGAGTAGCTGCCTTTGGGAATGTGGTCTGCTCCCTGTATTTAAGGATTAGCTTTTGGGAATGGTCTCTAGCCTTTGGCAGGCTTAGAACTGCATATAGACGTGTCGTAGCTCAGCAGCCTGCTATGCTTTGCCGACCTTGGGACTTACAATGGACTTAAGTTAATGGCCTGCTGAGTGGTTTGGTAACATCAGGACTGTGCCTTTTGACTTGTCAACCTTGTGGCTTCTCAGCCTCAGCAGCTAACAGCTGTCTGAGTGAAGAAATGCCTCTAGTTCCAGTGGGCCAGGAGCAGGAGCCTGAGCTGGGCTACAAGGTTGAGGGGCTTTCACCCAGCCCCTAGAGCTTGGCACTTTGAACTTGGACTTAACGCCTCCAAATTGTACGAATAAACTCCTGTTTGTTAAAGCCATTCCATTTGTGGTATATTTCTTCTCAGAGAGGCACTAGGTAACCAGAACAACTGCTTTTGGCCATTTTGAATCAGACAACCATATAATCTACTCTGCTGGGAATGACAAAATGAAGAGGAATGGTGTGATATGCATCATCACAAAGAATGCATCAAGATCTATCCTGAGCTACAATGCTGTCAGTGATACATAGAACATGGAATAAACTTGTAACTGACATGTAATGAGAGTGAGAAATAAAATTTTGTTGGTATAGCCATTGAGATTTGGGGGTTATTTGTTATTGCAGCATAACTTAGTGAAAGCTCACTGATACATTAATTTTCCCCTTTATTTCCTAAGCTAATTGACATCTCTGTCTACCCTCAACGGCACCTAACAACAACCACAACTACCCTTAACAAGGTAAGTTCCTTAGCACACTCTCACCTCCCTCTGGCCTCTTCACTCCCATCTATATACATCTTAGGGAACTCCCAGACTTAATTCTCTTGCTGGAGTATTTCTTTCAGACTGTTTTCAAAAAGGGCTTTGAGGGTGAGCCTTCTGAAAACTCATACACCTGAGAATATATTTATTTTTTCTTCACACTTCAGTGATAGTTTAACTTAATATAAAATTATAGCTCAGATCTTCTTTTTATCTTTCACTTTGAAGATCTTCCCATATTAGCTTCTTGTAGCTGGTGTTACTGTTGAGAGGTCTGATGTCAATTCTATGAGTACTTTTAATCTACCATCTTTTGTCTTTCTGTTGGGAAATGTTTGGTGATTATGTCTTCAAGTATTTCACCCAAATTTTCCTCTTTTGAGTCTCTAATTATATTAATCTTGATACTTTTTATCTCCTCCATTTTTTCCTTTGTTGTTGTTGTTGTTAAGTGCCGTCGAGTCGTTTCTGACTCATAGCGACCCCATGCACAGCAGAACGAAACACTGTCCGATCCCTCACCAGCCCCACAATCCCTGCTATACTTGAGCCCATCATCACAGCCACCATGTCAATCCATCTCGTTGAAGGCCTCCCCCTCTTTCGT
>NW_006921634.1:8674986-8676741 GCF_000298275.1 Orycteropus afer afer | reverse complement strand
GGCTTTTATCCTCTTTCTCCTGCTCTTCTGGCCTGCTACTCTGGGCGGGCCTGAGTTTCCTCTCCTCACCTAATCCCTTCGGCTGATTGCTCTTCTCTCTGGCTTCCTGGCTTTTAATCCCCTTTCTCCTGCTCTTCCCGCCTGCTACTTTGGGTGTCCCTGAGTTGTCTCTCTTCACCTGTAACCCTGGGGCTGAATAACCCTCTCTTGGTTGTAATTACCTTGTAGAGGAGAAGCTGAAGAGATGGAAACACTCAAAATCCAGCCAGATCTTTATCTATTTTAAAAAATTTTTCCTTTATATTATATATATATATGGAAGTAAAACCTAACTGAAGATAATTCAAAAATGGTTGCAGCACTATATTGACAGAGAGCTTCCAGAAATGCAAGCTGTATTCAGAAGAGGACATGGAGTGAGGGATATCATAACTGATGTCAGATGGATCTTGGCTCAAAGTAAAGAATACCAGAAAAATGTTTACTTGTGCTTTATTGACTATGCAAAAACATTTGATTGTGTGGATCATAACAAATAATGGATAATACTGAGAAGAATGGGAATTCCAGAACATTTAATTGTACTCATGAAGAACCTGTACATAGATCAGGAGGCTCTGTTTTGAACACAACAAGGTGATACTGCATTGTTTAAAATCAGGAAGGGAATGCATTGAGGTTGTATCCTTTTACCATATTTATTCAATCTGTATGCTGAGCAAATAATCCAAGAAGCTGGATTATATGAAGAAGAACGTGGCATCAGGATTGGAGGAAGGCTCATTAACAACCGGAGATATGCAGACGACACAACTCTGCTTGCTGAAAGTGAGGATGACTTGGAACATTTATTGATGAAGATTGAAGACTGCAGTCTGCAGTATGGGTTACATCTCAATATAAAGAAAACAAAAATCTTTACAACTGGACCAACAAGCAGCATCACAATGAATGGAGAAAAGATTGAAGTTGTCAAAGACTTCATATTCCTTGGTTCTACAACCAACGCCAACAGAAGCAGCACTCAAGACATCAAAAAACGTATTGCATTGGGCAAATATTCTGTTGCAAAAGACCTCTTTTGAGAGCTGAAGAGCAAAGATATCTATCTCATTGAAGACTCAGATGTGCCTGATCTAAGTCATGGTATTTTCAATCACCTTATATGCATGTGAGAGCTGGACAATGAATAAGGAGGACTGAAGAAGAGTTGATGCTTTTGAGTTGTGAAATTGGCAAAGAATGCTGAAAGTACTGTGGACTGCTAAAAGGACTAACAAATCTGTCCTGGAAGAAGTGTAGTCAGAATGCTCCTTAGAAGCGAGAATGGCCAGACTTCATCTTACCTACTTTGGGCATGTTGTAAGAAGGGACCACTCTCGGGAGAAGGATGTCATTCTTGGAAAAGCAGAGGATTAACAAAAGAGGAGGAGGCCCTCAACAAGATGGATTGGCATGGTGGCTGCAGCAATGGGCTCAGGTATAGTAAAGATTGTGAGGCTGGCACAGGACTGGGGAGGGCAGTGTTTCATTCTGTTGTACATAAGATTGCTATGAGTCAGAGAAGACTCAACAGCACATAACAACAACAACAAACAACATATATATATATATATATATATATATATATATATATATATATGTATATGCATATGTATATATGTTGTTGTTGTTATTGTTGTTATGTGCCGTCGAGTCGGCCCCGACTCATAGCGACCCCTCCTTGGGTTTCCGAGGCAGTATCACTACGGAAGT
>NW_006921634.1:8669232-8674886 GCF_000298275.1 Orycteropus afer afer | reverse complement strand
TGTTATGTGCCGTCGAGTCGGCCCCGACTCATAGCGACCCCTCCTTGGGTTTCCGAGGCAGTATCACTACGGAAGTAGGATTGCCCAACCTTCCTTCCGGGGAGTGGCTGGTGGGTTTGAACCGCCAGCCATCTGGTTAGCAGGCAAGTGTCTTAGCCACTATGCTACCAGAGCTCCCATGTATATATGTATGTATGTATAATTTTTTAATGGTACCTTCCTGGAGTGTTGTTTTGCTTGAACTTCATGCTCACTAATTCTTCTTTGACTGAATCCATTCTTTCATTTAACCTGTCTATTAAATTATTTCAACTATTATGTATTTTATACCAAGTTTTCTTTGTTGTTGTTGCTGTTAGGTGACTTTGAGTCAGTTCTGACTCATAGTGACCCATGTGACAGATTATAACTGCTGGAATCTTTAAGGTCCAGATTGCCAGCCTTGTCTCCCCTGGAGATGCTGGTAAGTTTGAACTGTCAACCTTTAGGTTAGTAGCTGAGTTCTTAACTGTTGCACCACCAGGGCTCCTTCAGTCCTTCTTTATAACTTGTTTTTCCTGCTTCATATAGCAATAGTATACATATTTTTAAAACCTATTTTTATGGTTATTTAAAATTTATATTATGTCACCCACTTGTTCAGCTTCATTTTGTATATGTTATTCATTTTGTATGCAACAAACCAAACTCATTGTGACTGAGTCAATTCCAACTCATAGTGACTCTGCAGAACAGATTAGAACTGCCCCATAGGATTTCCAAGGCTATAAATCTTAATGGACTCAGACTGCCTCATCTTTCTCTTTCAGAGCGCCTGGTGAGTTCAAAGCACCAGTTAGCAACTGAATGCTTTAACCACTGCACCACTAGAACATCTATTCATTTCGTAGAGGTTATGTATAATTTGTATTCTTGCTCTTTCCATCTTTTAGTCATTGTGCTTCCCAGATTTTTAATATTTTTCCCCCGCAAGCTCATATTCTCCTTCATTGCCAATCATCTTGACTGTGTGTTTTCTGGGGAAAGCCTATGTCCTAGTTTGTGTCTATCCTAGTGAGTCTAGGGAAAGTTGGAAGGCTGTATCCCCACTGGCACTACAACCTGGACTAGACCACTCCCTATCTGTAAACCCCCCACTAACCAGGCAACCTTCCCCCTATAGGAAGCCCCTTATACCTCTGCTATGATTAATGGCTCTCTTGTAAGAGCAGTCTCTCTTGGTTGTAATCACCTTTCAGAGGAGAAGCTGAAGAGATGGAAACACTCAAAATCCAGCCAGATCTTTATCTATTTTTTAAATTAGATCTCCCAATCTAGCTGGCTGTAGCACCACCCTGTGGTTACCTTGCCATTGCTCAATGCTGGGCCGACACTTATTTTCTGCTTTTCAGAAAATAAACTGGGACTCAGTCATCTTCCAACTACCCAAAAACTACTCACAGGTTTCTTGTTATTTTCCTAGATCCGCTCTCTCTCTTTCTCCTTCCTGTATGATTGTAAGGGTTAAGTTTGGGGAAGATGACAGAGCTCCTATTAGTTTACCATTTCATCAGGAATTGTAAATCCTGACTCTTATTACTTCCCCTGTGGTGAAATAAGGAGCTCTGGTAGTATAGTATGGAGCTCTGGTAGTGTGCTGGTAAAGGCATTTGGCCGCTAGCCAAAAGGTCAGTGGTTTGAACCCATTAGATGCTCTGTGGAAGAAAGGTGGGGCAGTCTGTTTCTGTAAAGATTTATAGCCTCAGGAACCCAAAGGGGTTGCTATGAGTCAGAACTGACTAGACGGCAGTGAGTTTTTTTTTTTGAGTGGTGGGAAGGGCTGGATTTGATAGGATCTAATCACAACTCTATGGAGGGGGGTCAACATGCAATACCTTCTCTGTTCTTTACAAGCAATATTAAATAGTAAGAATGCTTATGAAGAGATTTCTTACAAGAATTTTGCATGCATATTTTATTCTTTTTGTTGCAATTAATTTATAAAATGTATCTCTCTTGGAAAGATGAATACAGATACCAGAGTGATTTTCTTAAGTATATTAACATAATTTGCCAATCCCATTTGTTTCCCAGAAATGGGTGGGAGAATAATTATATGGTGAGTGTTAGAGGACTTCCATACTAAAAAGGAATTTGATCAATTATCTTCTAGAAGTATAATATAGCAAAGGAAATTTTGTTATCCATCCTCAATGAACATTTAATGCATTTGCTGTGAGAATTACATGAATTATTTATGAAGAAGCACAGCATAATGATTAAGACGATAGGCTTCAGTGCAGCAGACCTAAGCTCTAGTCCCTATTTTGCTTCACGTGTCCTTGGGATATTTAAACCAACAAAGCATAATAATAATAATACTCTAAAATAATAGGCATAATAATAAAATTCTAACCATAAAATAGTTTAGAGTTCTATTGTATTATTTCCCATAAAATTTAGAAACCTTGCAATTATAAAGGCCCATTTACCACCAACCTTTGACAAGCTTTATACTATAATTTTCATATATATTACATATACATGCATTACAAACCTATAAGAAAACATTTTTTTTTTGCTTTAAAATCACAGGTATTTTATATCAATTAAGAGAAAAATCAATCTTTTATATTTACCCAGACATTTCCTATTTCTATTCTTCATGTTGAATGTCTAATTCTCCTTTAGTATCATCTCTCCTTATCCTGAAAAACTTCCTGCAGCATTTCTTGTAGTGTCTGTAGGCAACAAATTTAATTTTCCTTTATTAAATTTCCTTAATTAATTTTCTAAAACTTAATTTTCCTTTATGTAAAAATGTCTTTATTTTACCTTCATTCCTGAAAGATGCATTTTGCAGAAACCAAAAATTTTGCTGAATTTTGACTTTTTTTTTCCAGCACTTTATAAATGTTACTGTTTTCTATTGCCCATAATTTCTGCAAGAAATCTGTGGTATTTCAAATTGTGGTTCTCCTATGGGAGCCCTGGTAGCATAGTGCCTAAGGCAATTGACTGCCAACCAGAAGGCTGGCAGTTTATACCCACCAGCCACTCTTCTGGAGTTTGTATGTAATAAATCATTTTTCTCTGGCTATTTTCAAGATTTTCTATTTATCTTTGCTTTTCAGTAGTTTGATTATTATGTGCCTAGGCATGGTTTTCTCTGTATTTATTGTTTTGATTCAATGAACATCTTGAATCTATAAAATCTGTGTCATTTGCCAGATTTGGTAAAATTTTGGCTGTACCTTTTTTTTTTTCTACCTAATATTCGTTCTTCTCTCTTGAGATTCCAATTACCTGCACACTAGACCTTTTGATATTGCCCCATGTGTCCCTCAAGCTTTGTTAATAATTTTTAAATCTGTTTTTCTCTTTCCAGATTGGTTATCTATTGATTTATCTTCAAAGTCATTTCTTCTGTTAAATTCTTTCTATCAGGCCCAACCAGAGAATTTCTTATCTCAGGTACTATATTTTTCTTAAAATTTCCATTTTGACTTTCTTTGTATATTCAAATGTTAGGTTTTTTTAAAAAAAAACCAAACCAAACTCACTGCCATCGAGTCAATTCCGATTCATAGTGACCCCTCTTGGGTTTCCTAGACAGTAAATATTTATGGAAGTAGATTGCCCAATCTTCCTTCCATGGAGTGGCTGGTGGGCTTGAACTGCCAGCCTTCTGGATGTGGTCAAATACCTTAGGCACTGCACCACCAGACCTCCTTTAATTGATTACAGTGCATTTTCCTTTACCTCACTGAATATAGTATATTAGTTGCTTTAAACTAAAGCTGCTCATGTGACAATTTCAACATCTGGATCATCTTAAGTTTAGCCCTTGTTGATTATCTTTCCCTTTAAGGATGGGTTCTGTTGTCCTAGCACTTTGCATGTAAAGTTATTTTGGATTGTCTTTGACATTATGAATGGTATATTGTAGAGTCCCTGGATTGTTGTATTCCTCTGGAAAGTATTGATGATTTTGTTTTAGTAGGAAATTAACTTGGTTATAAATAAAATGAAAACTCTTTTTTGTTTACAGTGAGTTAACAGCTCAGATCTTGCTTTGGTTCTTTCATCTGGGCAGTTTGCATTGTGTCTTTGTGTTATGGATTGAATTGTGTCCCCTCAAAATGCACATTTAATTCCTAGGCCTTATATCTGTGGATGTTACCTTGTTTAGAAATATGATGTTTCTGTTTGTCTGTTGTTGTTTCATTAATGAAGTCATAGCAGTGTAGGGTGGACCCTAAACCTAATCACTTGTACATTATAAAAGTTTATCTAGAATAGACACAGAAAGACACACACTGGGGAAAACAGATGGCATGTGGGGATTGTCCACAAGTCATGGAATGTTAGGAATCAAGAAACCCCCAGGGCTACTGACAAGAAAGGAATTGACACGGCTGAGGCCCTGATTTGGACTTTCAGCCTCCAGAACTGTGAAAAAATAAATTTCAGTGAGTTAATAGGATTTAGACAGATTAAGGTAGAGTTTACATAGAGTTTGAGCTTCCCTTTTTCTGGCTATTTTTTGAGTTCTTATTTCATTTTCTAGCTTCACAATAAATGGAGAAAAGATTGAAATTGACAAGGACTTCATATTACTTGGTTCTACAATCAACACTAATGGAAACAGCAGTCAAGACATCAGATGATGTATTCCAAGTGCTGAAGAGCAAAGATGTCTCCTTGAAGACTAAGGTGCGCCTAACCCAAGCCATGGTATTTTCAATCACCTCGTATGCATGTGAGAGCTGGACAATGAATAAGGAAGACCGAAAAAGAGTTGATGCTTTTGAGTTGTGGTGCTGGAGAAGAATGCTAAGAGTACCATGGACTGCTAAAAGGACTAACAAATCTGTCCTGGAAGAAGTGCAGCCAGAATGCTCCTTAGAAACGAGAACAACCAGACTTTGTCTCACCTACTTTGGTCATGTTGTGAGAGGAACAATTCCCTGGAGAAGGATATTATGGTTAGTAAAGTGGAGGGTCAATGAAAAAGCAAAGGCCCTCAACAAGATGGATTGACACGGTGGGTGCAACCATGGGCTCAGGTATAATAAGGATTGTGAGGCTGTCACAGGACTATGCAGTGTTTCGTTCTGCTATGCACAGGGTCACTATGAGTCGGTGATGACTTGACAGCACCTAACAACAACAACAGATTCCCTGGGCTCCCTTTCCTGGTTCATCAGGCCAGAAAGATACTTTCTATGAGTTTTGCCACCCTACAATGTACCGTGATTTTGGTTCGCCCATAGGTCCAAGCCAGCAAAAATGAGAAACTCACTCTGTTTTGGTCACTGGTTTCAAGGTTTTACTCCCCTTTAATATCTGTTCACTTCCAGATCCCTCAGGTAGTTGCTTTTTTGTGTTTTGTCTAGAGTTTAGAGTTGTGTTGTTGTTATTAGAGGAAAGGATAATCTGTTAGAAACTTATTCCTCCATACTGAAGTGGAACTCCCCAAACCAAATAATAAAAAAATGAAAGGTTTGGATATAAATAATTGTAAGATTCATGCATGCCTAATGTTTCCAAGTATCATGTTTTTGGCATACATACTTTAAAAGAAGAAAAGAATAGCTCTCTTCTTGTCCATTCATAACCCACCACTTCACTATCTTAACAGAATTTATTTTCTTATTCTAATTTAGATCCTC
>NW_006921634.1:8646984-8668737 GCF_000298275.1 Orycteropus afer afer | reverse complement strand
CTATGAGTTGGGGTCGACTCAACGGCAAACAACAACAACAACATAATAAAAAAAATTGTCCTTGTTGAATGCCTTTATTTTTCTAGTAATTAATTTTTCCTTACTATTAAAACAATATTGATTGGTGACATATTGGGTATCAAAAGCAAAACACTGGTCCTGACCATAGATTACAAATAAAAGAATCATTTTTGAGAATGCCCTAACTATTTAATGGGAGAAGGGAGCCTGCACTGTGATTTGCCACAGTCCCCAAATGACCTGAGATAGGCTGAAATTTTCTGAACCTGACGTACAAAAAGTTCTAATCAAGTTGATTTCTCTTGAGTATATGGCATAGCAGCCAACTTGTCAGGAAATGAATTCAGCACTAATTTCTCTTTTAGCTGAGATTAAAGTTTCCTTTGCTTATTTCTGAGAAGTATTATTTACCACTTAAGTTAGAAATACAGCAGTAAATTCATTGGAAGAACAAATAATAATAGCAAGAGACCCATTTATTGAGAGTCTACTATACAACAAATTCTGTGTTGAAACATTCCATTATGTAGGAACTTTTATTCCCACTTTCGAGTTAAAACTCAGGAAAACAACTTAATCAAAATCATAGAGTAAGTAAGTGATAGAACCACGATTCCAATACAGAACTGCCTGGTTTGAAAGTCTTTATATAATGTAACTATATTGTTGCTTATTAATCACCAGATAGAACTATGAATGAATGATTTCACTATCAGGCATGAGTTGGAATAGAATCCATGGCAACAGGTTAGAGATAAACTGTGGAGGAGATAGTACATCAGTCTCCCTTTTCAAGAATTTATAAATCTTCATGATACTTGGGAAAACTTAATTCTGATGTGTCAGGTGACAAGAGTGATTAAGCATTTCCAAAGGCAGGTAATGATGGAAAAGCAATAAGCACATTCTTTTATGAATCACTGCAAGTGCTTATGCTTGTTAAAAAGTATTTCTTTCTATTTCATTAGCCTACCAGAAGAGTACAGTTAAGGCTTCTGAAAAATCAGAGACAAAAATGATTGGTTGCTATTTGTCCTTGTGAAGACAGAGAATGGGGCAGAAAGGCCATTCATTACTAAATACTCTAGCTTACACTGAGCACAACTACCTAGGTTGTTGAAATCATACTTGTAAGTTAATATTTCATTGGTCTTCTACTTTAAGATTTTTTTAAAAACATCAATTATACAGTGTAAATTAAATCAAGTTTAAATTAATGTAATAATTCTATTTATCCTACTAGAAGTGTTTTGTTAAGGATTTATGGTATACTTTTTTTACAGAAATAACCTTTGCATAATTTACTCCCCATACAAGAGATGATTGGGATTCAGTTTTAGACACAAAAAAATCCCTTCATGGTGTCCTATCTTGCCCTTCCTGTGTCCTTTGTAACAGAAAAGTACTAGCAGAAGCATTTCCCGTTTATCTAGTTCCTGCTTTCTTATCACAGTTCTATTCCTCTACCGTCCCTTCCTGCCCTGCAAGGGAATTTGAGAAGGCAGGGAAAGATCTCTGTAAATTTGCCCTCTATCCAATACAATTGCATCCATGTGTCTAATTCTTTTCACTTATCGGTTCCCTCTCTATTTCCTTTTCTATACCTCTTTATACAGACAACGGATTAATGACAAAGTGCTTGTCTTCTCCAGAGCACTTCCAGACCACACAAACCTACTGAATACAATTCACAGCCGAACTAGTGGTATGTCTTTTTTTTTTTAAAAGGTATCATTTCTCCAATGCTGGGCAGAAAGGGGGTGGGTTGAATAGAAACAGAAAGATGAGCATTAATTGTTTTCCTATCTGTGTTATACTTTTCCCATAGGGTCTCTGAGTTAGAATCGATTAGATGGCAGTGCGTTTGGTTTGGTTTTGGATCCCTTACCAACTATTTCCTACTTTCCTGCCATCATTCTATATCTTTCCCACATAAAAAACAACCATTTATTGAACTTATATTCAAAATTGTTTCTACTGTATACATTGTTGTTGTTTGTTGTTATGTGCCGTTGAGTCAGACCCGACCCATAGCGACCCCTCCTTGGGTTTCCGAGACAGTATCACTACGGAAGTAGATTGCCCCATCTTCCTTCCGGGGAGTGGCTGGTGGGTATACATTAGTCCATTCCATTTTAACAATACTTATGAAGTAGTAATAATAATAACAGCTAACACTTACTTTGTGTCAAGAATTGATTTAGTATCAACTCATCTAATTTATGAGGCTACTATTCTTCTCTTTTACAGTTAAAGAAGCTGATGTTCAGTGCCTTGGGTTACACTATTAAGAGGCAGGATTTGAATCCATGCATGACTGGATCTAAAGTAGCCTTCACATAATCTAGCCTAATCCCCAAATGGTAGCATAGTGCCTAAGGCACTTGACTGCTCACCAGAAGGCTGTCAGTTCAAACCCACCACCCACTCATCGGAAGGAAGGTTGCGCAATCTACTTCGGTAGTGATACTGCCTCCGGAAACCCAAGGAAGGGTAGCTATGAGTTGGTCCGACTTGACCGCACATAACAACAATAACAACATCTCGTGAACATTTCTCCCTCTCATCTCCCATATCCTCAGTCTTGTGCCCCCTAGGTTCTCTCCCTCAGTCTCTCCTCCCCACACGTCCTGTCCTTTCTGCTCCTTCATTCTACCGTGTGTCCCACATTCTTCTCATCACTTTACAATCTCATTTTCCTTGACCTTCCCACATTCCCGCTTTAATCTCTGAGACTCAGATCCTTGTGTCTTTATTTTCTTGAGATCCTTGTCCCTAGTGTTTCCTTATTCTTTTCGCCTATTTCTAGAGTTTTCCCTTCTTCCACAGAACTCTTGTCCTCCCCGCCTCATGGGATCTTTTCACCCTGGGAACCGTCCACCTCCCTTTCACGGAGCCTAGAGGTTGCGCTGAAGGATGTAACGTCCGAGTGGCACCGTGGAATCCGCCCGCTCCGCGGAAGCCCCTGAGCGCGGTGCAGTTTGGGGGAACATGGCCGCTTCCGGTCTCCCTCCCAGGCCGGCGCTCGCATGACAGCAGCCCTTTCCCAGAGCACTCCGCCCTCTGCTCCTCCCGCCCGGCAGTCGCTTCGGCCTCTCTCTCCTGCTACCTCCGCCGGACCATGGAGAAGAGCTCCAGCTGCGAGAGTCTTGGCTCTCAGCCCACAGCGGCGCGACCGCCTAGCGTGGACTCTCTGTCCAGGTAACCAGGGTGTCCCGGCCCCGCCCCGTTTCTCGTTCAGAGGGGATGGAGATGGGCCGAGAACCGACTGGTTGGCGCCCACTTCGCAGATTCCGGCTTCTGAATGCTGCTCCGGAATTCTTTCACTGGGATTTGGGAACCACTTCTTTCTCCCTGTCTGGGAAAAAGGAGGTTAAAACTCGCTGCTGCTTCAGCAGCCCTTCCACTTTTCTTGTTGCCATCCAATTTTCTCCCTCATCGAGGTAGCCTCAGTTCATTTCTTTCTGATAGCTCTCATTCTTTTTCAAACCTTTTTTAGACAGCCCTTCCCCCAATCCTCCCCTTCGTTTCCTCCCTGCTTTTCTTACTCCACCACTCTTTCTAATCCCATTCTCCAGGTTTTCCTCTTCCATCTTATTTCTTTCGTTTTCGGGTTCTTTCCCAGTCCGTTGCTCTGTCAAATCACTTTCCTATCTCTTTCACGCTTTTCACTTCATTCTGATTATCTTCTTTTCCCACATTTGCTTAAATACGTAAATAAAATAGTCTTCCGTGCTTTTTTTTTCTTTTTTAAATCTTCCAACTGAGAGTCAGTATCTAGGAATCTGAGTCGCTCTTATCTGAGTAGAGGTGGGTTTCATCCTTCCTATTGGCTCACTAGGTTGTCCTTTTCTTGTACCAGCTGAGATTTTTATCCTGGGATTTTGAGGAAGACTTTAGTATATTCAGCTTTGCAGAGAGCACTTGTGAATATTAGCTAGATATGTTTTGGGTGCATTTTTTTCTGTGGTTTTTAGAATAGTGATTGAAAATTGTTTTAAGAAATAATTGTGAACCTTATACAGCTACAGTGAAATCATGTTCTTTTCTAATGGTCAAATTGTCATTCGAGAGTTAATGGATACTAAACTGTGGTAGAAGAAATACGCAATAGTCATTCACCCCACCTCCACCCACTAATAAATTGAAATGTGCTTTTAATTGAGTTTGGACTCTATTAAATATGGGTGGCTGCCATTTTTTTCCTTTTGGTGTTCAGTGCTTTCTTGGGGACTCATTGGTGATACCGTCGTTTTAAAATTAGATTCTCTTCCTATATGCACTCATACTACCCTGCCCACTCCTTTTTCACAGTTCTTAACTAGCAAACTGTAATAGTTGGCTTAATTAACTTCTCAGCTAGGCTATAAACTGCTTGAGGGCAAGGATCTTATCTTAATCATTTTCATATCCCCAGCACTTAACATAGACAATGCATATGTAGATGGTCAACAGATGTCTAAACTAGCGGATTGGATTAGCTAGGAGAGAAGATTTTTGCATTTAGTTATGTATATTGTACATTTATTTCAAGAATTCTTGAATTTTTTTGAAGGTTATTTGTTACTATGAAATTTAGAAAGCCAAGCATTTTTATGCTCAGTTTAAAATCTTTCATTTAGAAAACAGATTAGAAAATTATGATTTCATGCAAAAGTTACAGATGACAACTGTGGTTCAGAAAAGGATATAAAAACAACAAAGGAGGAAACTAGTTATCTCATCCAAGGGTGAGCATTTGGAACTACGGAGGTAGCTTGGTTCTAACTATGGTACATCAGAAGGAACCAACACTGAAAGCCCGGAGTCTCTGGCTCTGCAGTTGTTGGCTCAGCTAGCTGTGTGGCCTGTATCACTTAACCTTTCTAGTCCTCAGTTTCCTCATTTAAAATAAGGGAGGTTATCTACAAAATGGATAAGGTCCTTTGCCACTCTGTAGTTTTGTCACTTTATCTTAATGATAATACTTATGGAGATTAATATATTCTTACCAATTAGCAAGATAGTCTATTTACAAATAACCTTTGTTATGTAGTTTTAGAATTATAGTCAATGAATGTTATCTGTTATTGTTATAGACTAATGTACCTAACTGCCTATGCCACTTTAACACATTTATTTCCTAGTAAAAGAGAAAGCCAACCACTTTAGTGAGAAGGTCATATATGTATTTTAACTTTGTAATAAAAAAATATATTACACGAATTTGAAAGAATGTCTCATCCTATTTTCTGAACAAAAACATAGGTATGGCTTCCTCTCCTCTGAAAGGTAAAAAAAATAACATTAACTGAATGTTTACTGTTTAGAAGTCACTCTATTAAATTCTTTCATATCTTGAAATAATCACCATACATGTATACTAGTATAGAATAGCTGCAATTTAGACACTTGTTAGAAAACTTAATTTTAAACTTAACATGGGCTAACACTAAATCATAATGAATCTAATAATACATAGGGTTGGGAACCATGGTTTTAATAGCTATGTCTACCTAGAGTGCATAAGTTTTTACTTTTGTTAACTTATGACACAGTAAAATATAGATGTTTATACTAAATGAGCCTTTTGCAGAAATACCATTGTTAAATACAGCTTAGTTTTATGCTTTCTGTTTTTGTTGTTGTTGTTATGTGCCGTCGAGTTGCACCTGACTCATACTGACCCTTCCTTGGGTTTCCGAGGGAATATCACTGTGGAAGTAGATTGCCCCATCTTCCTTCCGAGGAGTGGCTGGTGGGTTTGAACTGCCAGCCTTCTGGTTAGCAGTCGTGTGCCTTAGGCACTATGCTACCAGAGCTCCCTCTGTTTTTGTAGAGATGTTTAATTAGGAAATTGCCTTGCAAATTTATTTTTATATCTCTTGCAACTAAATGGTTAATAATAAATACCGCTTACTGTGTCATAGATTGTTTTTTATGAATTAGATTGGCATAAGTTTCTACTGAGTTTAGCTCCAAAGAAAATTGTTTATGCAAAAAATTATGTATACGTTGTTAAGGACTCTATGGTGCAGTGCCTAAGGCATTTGACTGCTAACTAGAAGGTTGGCCGTTCAGACTCACCAGGTGTTCTGTGGAAGGAAGATGGGGCAATCTACTTCTGTAAAGATTGACCTCCATGAAAACCCAGTGGGTGTTACTGTGAGTCAGAATCGACACTATAGCAGTGGATTTGGGTTTTTTGGTTCTGTTTGTTAGAGAATGAAAACTATGTAACTGCATGTTCTCTTCAGTTTACCAAAAAACTTCAGTCAAATTTATAACTGAAGTTGGTAATCTAACCCCCCAAAAAGATCCATTGCCACTGAGTCAATTCCAACTCATAGCAACCCTAAAGGACAGAGAGAACTGCCCCCCTCCCCACCGGGGTTTCTCTAAGCTGTAAATCTTTACGGAGCGGCTGGTGGGTTAGAATTGCAGACCTGTAGGTTAGCAGCTAAGCCTTAACCGCTGTACCACCGGGGTTCATCTCTTAATTCTTCAAGTGCTTCTACTATTAGATGAACACAGTTTAAATTTTATGTTTAAATGTCATCTGTAAGATGTTTTAAGTCTGTCTGGGAAGTAGGAAGGGTAGAAATCTGAAAAATAATACACTAACCTATCTTGTTGGAGGGAGCTCTGGTGGCATAGTGCCTAAGGCACTTGACTGATAACCAGAAGGCTGGCGAGTCAAACCCACCAGTCACTCCTCGGAAGGAAGGTTGGGCAGTCTACTTCCGTAGAGATACAGCTTCAGAAACCCAAAGAGGGTCTCTATGAGTCAGGTATCTATTGTTTTGAAAATGACACTCTCCATTGAAGTTGAATGAAAGGCTGTTGTGGGATCATACTAAACATAAGTTGCATCTCCATACATTTCTGTAGTCATTTCACAGTTGCTGTTGTTTCTAGCTTTGCTTTCTATTTCTAAGGCCATGATAGGCCTATACGCCTTTCATCATAAAAGACCAATTTCATTCTTTATATGATATCCAGGCAGCAGTTTCCTAATCAGCTATAGTTATTTCATCCTGTATCCTTAAAAAAAGTAGTTTTCTTCAATGAGTCCTGCTTATTATTTCCTCCTTCAGTGAACTGTTCAGAAGCTCTTGTAGATCCTGCTGCTGTCCATTTTTCACACATGTCCCTGCAAAGAGAGAGAGTTGTGAAAAAATTTGCTTCAGCACACTGATAATCTATTCCATAACTTTGTTCTTACTGGTCTTGCTCTGTTCTTGATGTAAGTGTGATTTATGTACCAAAACACCAATCCCACACCATCAAATTGATTCCAACTCATAGTGACCCTATAGGACAGAGTAGAACTGTCCCATAAGATTTCCAAGGTAGTAAATCTTTATGGAAGCAGACTACCTCATCTGTCTCCCATGGAGCAGTTGGTGGGTTCGAATCACTGATGATTTTGGTTGTTAGCCCAATGCTGTAATCATTGCACCACCAGAATTCCTTCTGATTTATATAAAATATAGATACATTTTACATACAATAGGTATGTTAGTCCTCAGCCTCTTAATGATAGTAAGTTATATAGCAGATTTTGACATTAAGTTTGTACTATGTCTCTGCCTTCTTAGTATAGTTTTCCATTTTTAAGTCTGTACACTATTGCAAAACGTACTGCTTGCGTGGATTTCTTAGTGATCACTTTTAACTGCATAATCAAATGCTAAAATACTGGTGTCTAATAGGTGCTTGGGAGCTTTGGTAGCACAGTGGTTAAAACATTTAGCTGCTAGCCAAAATGTCAATAGTTGGAACCCACAAGCCACTTTGCAGGAGAAAGATGAGGTAGTCTGCTTCCGTAAAGATTTATAGCCTTGGAAACCATATGGGACAGTTCTACTCTATTCTGTAGGATCACTATGAGTTGGGATTGAATTGATAGCAATGAGTTTGTTTTTTTGGGTCTAATAGGTGCTCAGTGAATATTTGAATAAAGGAATGTTGACTAAATGTTCACCACCAATTTTATCTGATGTTTCCTCCCAAAAGGTTAAAAAAGATTTTTCTCTGTTCATTTTGGCCTCACCAATTATAACCTTCAAGTTCAAGCTGAAGTTATTCCCTCATGAAGCCTGTTGACATACTGCTTGAATAATTTCTTTTAGAAAGATCAGCATAAGGCCCTGTGAGGTAGAGGTTAAATACGTCCCAAATGTCCAACTTTTCTGAACTGCTGCGCAACTCCATTATCTCTGACATCAACTCCTCCTCCTCCTCTCAGTAATCTCCCTCCTGTTGTAGGGTTCTATATTTCACTGTAATGTCTCACAGAACTCACAGACTTCCAAGGAAACAGCTCATGTGGTGGTGGTTGAAGCTGGGAGGCTGGCATATTGACAAGTCCTAGGTCCATGGGTAGATCTGGAGGATTCTCCTAACTCACGTGGCTGCAGGGGTTGGCGAACCCAAATCAGAGGGTCAGATGATGGCTGCTGTATCTCAAGCCCTGGGTAAGATGATGACGAAACAAATGCAGCACCAGAGCAAGGGAGTGAACATTCCCAGAACATTCACAAATATACCCTCAAAGAAGCTAAGGGTGGTGACTTGAGTCACACCCTCCAGGAAGGTGGAACATAAGATACATTCCACCCTCAAGACAAACCAAACTCACTGTCATTGAGTTGATTCCGACTCATAATGACCCCCTTTGGGTTTCCAAGGTGGTAAATCTTTAGACTAGATTGCCCAGTCTTACGTGGAGTGGCTGGTGGGTTTGAACCGCCAGCCTTCTGGTTAGCAGTCAGATGCCTTAGAGCTCCTTACATTCCACCCTAAACAAGGATAAAAAACAAAATGAAACTCATTGCCATTGAGTCGATTCTGATTCATAGCGACCCCCACTGGGTTTCTAAGGCTGTAGATCATTATGGAAGTAGACTGCCCCATCTTCCTTCCGTGGAGCAGTTGGTAGGTTTGAACCACTGACTTGGTTAGTAGAGAGTAGAATTTACAATGTATCACAAAATGAAGGTGACTTGAGTCACATCCTCCAGCAAGGTGGGACTCAAGATGCATCCCACCCTAAACAGACATAGAGACTGTTGTTGTTGTTGTTATGTGCCGTCAAGTCGGCCCCGACTCATAGCGACTCATAGCGACCCCTCCTTGGGTTTCCGAGGCAGTATCACTACGGAAGTAGGATTGCCCAACCTTCCTTCCGAGGAGTGGCTGATGGGTTTGAACCGCCAGCCTTCTGGTTAGCAGTCAAGTGCTTTAGCCACTATGCTACCAGAGCACCCTAAACAGACATAGAGACTAGGATTTACAATACATCACAAAATGGAGGATGATTGCTAGAAGGGCTGTATTAAGCAATTCACTACACTGCACATACTTTGCTGATTTTACTGGCTGCGTTATCTTTTCTGTGTCCGCTCCTATATGTCTTGAAGACACGTATCATGTCCACTCCATATCTTCCTGTATTTCTGACTGCTGCTTTTGATTACTTTGGTCCCTTTCTCACTGACTTATATAGCCTTTCATTTAATGTTTATTTCTTCCACCCTTCTTATATCATCATGATGTAGTTATTCTGGACAACATGTGTTTTTCCCATACTATTTTGGTTTTATCAGTTGATAAAAGTCACTAGCATTTATGAACATTCCATAATTACATTAACTTAATGTATAAAAAATTAAAAGGAAGGTATATGTAATATATTCAGATAAAGTAATCCCCAACTAATTGTATTTTTAAATTGCATATATTCCTTAACATCGCTGTCATTTGAAAACAGCACATCCTGGATTTTTGTTTCCATGAATTTTGATGATTTTTGTAGCCTGAAGATGTAGAAGAATTTTGAAGGTTGCTAAAACATATTTTGTTGCAAGGTCTCATTTCAGCCTGAAGGTCATTGTGGAGTAATATGTTGGCGGATACTTGCTTCTGGGTTGTTTTTCTAATAGTGGTAATAGATTTGTGTCCAATCACTCATTCTTACCCATTCCCCTTGTGACCCTTGCCGTATGTTGTGAGACACCTAGCCAGGATTAGTGGTAGAAATGATAGCTATGGAACAAAGTGAAGCTAATGAGTTGAACCTTTGACATTGGCTTTATTATTAACACATTATGTCAGACAATAGATTATTAAACTGAAAGTTGGATATCGTGGATTCTGTTAGTCTAGGACCCTAAAAGAACTTTAACCTTCTGTTAGAAAAGATTCAGTATTATTGTGAACATAATTATTGTATAGATTTTTCAGAAAGAATATTTGAAGAGATTAATTACTAATAAAGGGTATACAAGTTAGTACTAGAGCTAAGATGGAATTCTGTATACTTTTTCCGCATTCCTCCTTATGCTGTCATCAGTAAGATCAGTACTTCTTAAATTATGATTCCCAAACTACAGCATCAGCATCTCTTAGCAATGTGTTAAAAATGAACTCTTGAACCTTACCATACTTACTCAGTTACATTTGAGTAACTGAATAACAAACTGAGAATGTAGTCTAACACTTTGTATTTTAACAAGCCCTACAGATGGTCATTATGCATGCTAAAGTTTGAGAACAACCACCTTGGGTCTTTTCCTAGTTGGTGCCTAGTAACTTCATTAGCATTAGATGAAATGGACTAAGTTAGGAGCTCTGGTAGCATAGTGCCTAAGGCACTTGACTGCTCACCAGAAGGCTGGCGGTTCAAACCCACCAGCACTCCTCAGAAGGAAGGTTGGGCAATCCTACTTCCGTAGTGATACTGCCTCGGAAACCCAAGGAGGGGTCGCTATGAGTCGGGCTGACTCGACGGCAAACAACAACAACAACAACAACAAGGTCTGTTAATGTTAGAGCTACTACCAGCATATTACTTGATACCATTTTTGTAAAAATGTTGAATGAAGTAGTGGAAGATGAAAGTCATCTCTTAAGGATTTATTAGATTGAATTTTTAGGAAGCTTCCTGAGATCTTTTCTAACCCTGAATAACACCAATTAAGAATATGTGTTTTAGGCTTTTTCTTAAAAATGGAACCTTGGCAAGATACGTAAGTGGTAACATGCGTTTAGAAAAAGTATTATAAAAAGAGTAATTCCAGGAGGCCATCACCTGAATCAGTAAAGCCTGGATTAAGCCCAAGGGAAGGAAATAACCCAGATACAGATGTCCAGAAAGCTGTAAGTTTGTTTTGGAAAGCTTCCAAATTAATGCTATTGTATTTGAAATCACCAGGGCCAAAGGTTACTTGTGACTCAGGATTTCACCAGTGGAAATCTTCTAGATTTAGTGTGGAATATTTGCCCTTTTTAGGGAAATTGGTTTTGAATATATAAAGCACTTGCAATCTTTGTGCCTACTCTAAGGTTTAGTTAGATTGGTAGATAGGATTAAAAGTTTAGAGACGTAATATGAAAGAATATTGATTTTTCTAAACTTCCTTTCTACAGAAAGATTAAAAACAGAGCTATGAGGGGAAGAGAAAAAGATTGGCACAAGGTTATTAAAATGGACTATGGGAGATACTCTCTTGATGAAATAACCTCAATTTTCATTTCTGTAACTTTATTGCATAGCACTAGTTGTGCTTATTTCTCGTAATGTATCAATGTTGTCATCACTATAGACCATTGTAAACAAGATTCGTAATTCTTTTCTAGCCCAAGTGTATAAGACCCATGGACAGTAATTGCTAATGAATTTTTGTTTTTTCAAATACTTTTGAGAATATTTGATGAAGTTGATTCTTAGATTCTTTAAATATTTTTTACTCTAGATTAAATAAGGGGAGATACTATATTTAAATACAATAAAAATTAACTTTGAAATATATTTTAATTTATATAATTCAAAATAAATCTAAATAATAATATTTGGAAAACTTTATTTTTTTTGAGTGTGGGCTTAGCATAGTTTAACAGAAAATTCACGCTAACAGTAACTTAAAACAAGATAAAATCTTATTTTTTTTCCTATATAAAAGTCCAGAGATAGTCAGTACAGGTCTTTTATGGTGGATCTGAAATGTCAAAGACATAGGCTTTCTACCTTACAGTCTTCTATTCCCAAAGTTACTTCTTGAACCAAATTTGCTGTTGAAGCTTTAGCCATTACATCTTTATTCCAGTCAAAAGGAACTAGAAAATTTCTTTAAAGGACACTTTTTTAGAAGTCACATACAGTTTTTTAGCTTACAACCAGTTGACCAGATGTGGTCACATGGCCATACCTAGCCACAAGGAAGGCTCAGATACGAAGTCTCTTCTGTGAGACCTTGTGCCAAACTGAAAATTGAGGTTTCTGTCATTACGGAGTAAGGAAAGAATGGATAATGGAGAAAATCAGCTATTTCTTCTTTGGTTTACAAATGGATTTTTCTAAAGGGAAAAAGAAATTTTCCGGTTAAAATATGCAACACTTCACTTAGACCAGAGGCATTCTTACATTTGCAAATGAAATGAACAAAATAGATAATACACTGAAAGAGAAGTGTTATGATAGACTGAAAAAAGGAAAGTTATATCTTGGTATATTCTAAACTAGGAACCCTGGTAGCACAGTGGTTAAAGCGCTTGGCTGTTAACTGAAGGTCAGCAGTTCAAACTTACCAGACATTCTGTGGAAGAAAAACATGAAATCTGTTTCTCTAAAGATTTATAGCTTGGAAACCCTGTGGGGGCAGTTCTACTCTGTTTTACAGGGTTACTATGAGTTAGATTTGACCCAATGACAATGGTTTATACTATAAACTATGAATTCTTTTAACCTTCTACTTTTTTGTGTATTTTATCAGACCAGATTTCTATAATCCTAATTTAGGACTGAAATACTAAATTATGTTCATAAGGAACCTGTACATAGACTAAGAGACAGCCGTTTGAACAGAACAGGGGGATACTGCATGGTTTAAAATCAGGAAGGGTGTGTGTCAGGGTTGTATCCTTTCACCATACATATTCAATCTGTACCCTGAGCAAATAATTCAAGAAACTGGACTATATGAAGAAGAATGTGGCATCAGGATTCGAGGAAAACTCATTAACAGCCTGTGATATGCAAATGACACAACTTTGCTGGCTGAAAGTGATGAAGACTTGAAGTACTTACTGATGAAGAGAGGTCAAAGACTGCATACAGTCTTCAGTATGGATTATACTACAACATGAAGAAAACTAAAATCCTCACAATTAGACAATAAGCAGCATCATGATAAATGGAGAAAAGATTTAAGTTGTCAAGGATTTCATTTTACTTGGATCCACAAGCACATGAAGCAACAGTGAAGAAATCAAATGATGTATTACATTTGGCAAATCTGCTGCAAAAGACCTCTTTAAATTGTTGAAGAACAAAGATTCTGCTTTGAAGACTAAAATGAGCTGACCCAAGCCATGGTATTTTTCAGTAGCCTCATACTCATATGAGAGCTCGACAACAAATAAAGAAAACCACAGAAGTAGTAATGCATTTGAGTTGTGGTGTTGGCGAAAATATTGAATGTACTATGGACTGCTAAAAGAACGAACAAATCTGTCTCGAAGGAAGTGCAGCTGGAATGCTCTTTAGAAGTGAGAATGTCTAGACTTCATCTATTTTGGTCATGTTGTCAGAAGGTGCCAATCCCTGGAGAAGGATATCATGATTGTTACAGAAGAGTGGCAGTGAAAAAAGCAAAGACTCTTGACAAGAAGAATTGACACAGTGTCTGTCTTCATGAGCTCAGGCGTGGCAACAATTGTGAAGATGGTGCAGGACTGGGCAGTGTTTCATTCTGTTCTACATGAGGTTGCTGTGAGTTGGAACTGACTCAGTGGCACCTAACAACAACAATTTAGGTTCATAAAATGAAAGTGGTAACATTTAATAT
This sequence comes from Orycteropus afer afer, assembly GCF_000298275.1. Lineage (NCBI taxonomy): Eukaryota > Metazoa > Chordata > Mammalia > Tubulidentata > Orycteropodidae > Orycteropus > Orycteropus afer. The sequence goes on along the minus strand of NW_006921634.1, from coordinate 8,654,887 downwards.
TGCTATAGCATTAACAACAACAACATATCATTAAGTAAAGGACAAATAGAAAGCAAGTGAATGATCTATTACACCATTTTATTTATTTGAGGAGCTCAAGGAAAAGTAGTGGTGGTAATGATAATTAGGGCTATTTTGCCTACTCCTCTCCATATACAGAGTCCATTTTTAAGCCAAGTATACATGCATTTCTATCTTAACCAGAATACTGTATCAAGTTTTCCTTAGGTATTTTCTCTCATTTCAACTTTAAGTGTATACCCTCTATAAGGGAAACAAAGGTGGCCTTTTTTTAGCTGTGTTAATGTATGATTGCTTTTGTCAGTGTCTTGTATTATTTTTTATACCCTTGACCTAAAAATTTAATTAAAAATTCAGAGAAACAAGAGTTGTATACGTTCTTGTGTCATGTAACATTTAAATTAGATAGTAATATTTTAGGAGCTCTGGTAGTACAGTGCCTAAGGCACTAGACTGCTAACCAGAAGGCTGGTGGTTCAAACCCACCAGCCACTCCTTGGAAGGAAGGTTGGGCAATCTACTTCCATAGTGATACCGCCTCAGAAACCCAAGGAGGGGTCACTATAAGTTGGGTCTGACTTGACAGCACATAACAACAACAACAGTAATATTTTAGGCATGTAATTTCAAACATAAGGAGTTCAATCATTTGAGAGTGAATAGAGCGGGTAGATAAGCCTCTTCTGGGTCGATACAGCTTTTATCCATTTCTGTCTGAGGGTTTGGTAGGCATGAGTCACAAATATATCCATCTTCCTTCTCAACAGAATTGCCCTTAATAATAGCAGCAAGTGAGCGATTGTTCTAGTAGAGCTTTGTCAGGAGGTTGTGCATAATAGTAGTAACTGTGGCTGGTGATCGGCTAGTGATTTTAAACATTTGTCGTCTTGAGCTGAATCAAGATGTCCAGAAAAGGTGAAAAATAAAATATCCTCTGTTACTGATATTGGAAACATTCTTCTATTATATCCAAAGGCAGTACCTAAAAATAGAAACACCTGAAATAAGGATGATTATCAACTATATGATGGCCATGTATTGGAGCTTTGCTTTGTAAGTGATAGAAATAAATTAATAGTAGTAATGTTAATAATAATATAATAATGATAATATAAATAATAGTACTTAGTGTTTATAAGTGTCTGTTGTTTAAATGCCTTAGGCACTATGCCACCAGAGCTCTCTTTTGTTTTTTTTTAGTCATGGTATTAAGTTGTCCTGTACTTGCATTTTCTCATGTAATCTTTGAAATAGCCATATCAAATAGATAGTATTATTGTTTCTGTTTTATAGATGGGAAATTGAAGATTAGAGAAAAACAATTTGCTGTGAAAACCCCTCTATTGGACTTCAGAGTCTGTGTTGTAAAGAACTGATCGTGCCTAAAGATCTGGCGCTCCAGGTCCAGGCCAAAACTTGGTAGTTAGAGGGCAGGCTAGTGCAGGTGGATTGGGTGGTAGTGACAAGGACGTGAGTTGCTTGATCACCTGTCCTACTGAGCAGAAGGATAAGACACATTAAGTTTAGTGAGTTGAGAATGCCCATATTTGGAGATAACCTTCTCTAGCATTGAATGTTTTATTCTCCCAACGGAAGGTAGGATGATTTTTTTCTTTGCCTGATGAGTAAGAAGGTAGTATCATTTTCATTCAAAAGAATAGTTTGGAATTTTGATAATTTATGAAGCAAGTAAAAATGAAAGCATGATGCCAACCCTTCTTCCAGGCTTTAAAGAATAATTTAGAATAATTTATTATAGAATTCCTTAAATATCTGAATTCCCCTAAGTTCCTTTGTGTTTGTTTACAGTTAATGTGTTAAGAGCCATTGGCATTTGAAGATCATCAGAAGTGAAGATAAAACATCTCAAAAATTATAATGTAAGTGAATGGGAAAATGAAAATAAAAAATAGACAAAAGTTAATATTTCCAACAATATTTCCAGGATTGATATATTATCCCAAATGAAATTTATGCATATGACTAATCATTGACTTCAAACTTCAGTCCCAATTCCAGGTACCTGTTCTTAAAATCCTGTATTCTCTTCTACCTGGGAAAAAGTCACTAAGTTTTATTCATCTGGTAATTTTTCATTATACTTCTTTTGGCTTCCCTGTACTGGTTTCTTTCTTTCTTTCTTCTTCCTCCTAAAGATTTTGCAGTTTGGCTTGGGAAGAGGGTAACAAGTGTTTATGTTACTTTTTTAAATTGTGTGTGTGGAGGTTCTAAAGAGCTCTAAAGACTGAGGTCTTTGCTTTCCAGCTGCTGATGTACATTATATATTTTACCCAGTGTTAATTTTACTGCCATTCTGTATGTCTATTAGTCAAAAATATGACTAGTGAGCCAGCTAGCCTCCTTCTCTTCCAATTTCCTTTCTTCCTTCCCTCTTCCCATCTTCCTTCCTACTTTGCTCCTCTGTAAATATTTGTTTAGCATCTGTTATGTCCTACACACTATGGTAGATTCTGAATTCCTAAGATCTTGGTGCCGAGACCAGTTATATCATCTTTTTATACTTTAGGGGCATTAGACATCATCTAGTTTGTGTTTCTCTAGAGTGTTTGAGGCCCACCTGTGTTCTACCTATGGTGCTTGGTGAAAATTTACCTTCCTAGGAACCAGCCTATACATTCTGAATCACTGAGTTGCAGGCCTGAGAACCTGTACTTAAAGATTGAGAACCACTTTAGATGGCTTTTAGATTCCAGTTCAAAATCAAAGCACTGAGGTGTTCAAAAATATTTTATGAATTACAAGAATTTGCATTGATTTTAGTATAATTTTGTGTATATTTCATATTGTATTATCTATATTATAATGATAGTAGTGTGGTAGTTAAGGTTGTGAGTCAACTTGGCCGGGCTATGGTTTTGAGTGGCTGGGTAGCTGTATGTAGTTATTCCCCTTGATGTGATTATAATCACCTCTAGGGTATGGCCTGCTTCTGGTATATAAGGAGAGGCTTTGAGGAAGGTCTCTAGCTTTTTGGTACTTTCGGACCCTGCCTTTGCTGAATCTTCATTTAGTGACCTGCTGTGTTGTCTGCTGGTCTTGGAATAGTTCCCGGACTAGAACTAGTCATCTGCTATGTTGCCTGCCAAATTTGAAATTGTGCCATTTTACCTGCCATCCTTGGGTTGTCAGCCTCAGCAGCTAGCAGCAGCCTGAGATAGAAGATGCCTCCAACTCCAGTGGGCCTTGAATAAGAGGCAGAGATGAAGCCCAAAGCTGAGGGGCCTTTACCTAGCCCCTAGGGGCAGAACTCTGAATATGGGACTTCTGGTAGCATAGTGCCTAAGACATTTGACTGCTAACCAGAAGGTTGGTGGTTCAAACCTACCAGCCACTTCTCGGAAGGAAGGTTGGGCAATCCACTTTTGTAGTGATACCGCCTCGGAAAACCAAGAGGGGGCGCTATGAGTTGGGTCCGACTTGACAGCACATAACAACAACAACAACAGCTTCCTTAACTGTGAGAGAATAAATTCTTGTTTCTTAAAGCCATGCATGTGTGGCATTTCTGTTATAGTAGCTGTAGAGAACTAAGAGAAGTAGTTACTTAGTTTTAACCTTACATAATTAAGTTATCCTAATTTTAAAAAATATAATGTAATTCTCAGCTCACTAATAAGTTTAATCACAAAATGCCATTGTCTAATTTTTCTGCATATTTTGGGACATTAATTATAAGAATTTTTGAAAAATTGACATCTTTAAATAGCTTATTCATTTCTAATAAGCTTATTTAATTTTATATTATTTTCTTTCTGTTAAATTTTTTAATTTTTATAACTCTAAATTCAGAATTATAATAGCTCTGTGAAAGAACTTTATAGCTGTTGGTTAGTCTTTCATTTTTTATGTTGAAACATTAATGTCAAGGGATTTGCCTAAATGTAGCAGTTTTATGAATGTTAAAATATACTTAAGAACAAACAATGATATTTAGTGTATTTCTGATAATATGTGTGAAATGCTTTGAAAACTGAAAGGTAACACAGATATAAAGTTTTATTATGTTTATTGCTATGAATGATATATCCACTGAATTTCTTTGTGAATTAATTGAAAATATTTACTGTTGTTTAATTTAAAATCAGGAAGGAAAATATCTTTGGTTGTCACTTGGTCTCTTATTTCTTGTGCTCAGACTTAATTGAGTATCCTTTTTAACTTCGTAATACTAGAACACATATTTTACCCATCTACCTACTGCCATCAAGTTGATTCTGACTCATAGTAACCCTATAGGAAGAGAGAACTAGCCCATAGGGTTCCAAAGCTATAAATCTTCAGGGAAACAGACTGCAACATCTGTTTCTGGCAGAGTGGCTGGGGGGTTTGAACTGCTGACCTTTTGGTTGGCAGCCGAATATTTTAACCACTGCACCATCATCACTTGTTAGATACTGTACCAAAAAAAAAAAAAAAAAAACCAAAAAACAAATCCACTGCCATTGCCATTGAGTCGATTCTGACTCATAGTGACCCTTTAGGGCAGAGTAGAGTTGTCCCATAGGGTTTCCAAGGGTGTAAATCTTTACAGAAGCAGACTGCCTTAGTTTTCTCCTGCAGAGAGACTGGTGGGTTCAAACTGCTGACCTTTTGGTTGGTAGCTGAATGCTTTAACTGCTATGTCCTCAGAGCTCCTAGATAATGTACCAAAACAAACAAACAAACAAACAAACAAAAAAAACCAAACTCACTCCCATTGAGTTGGTTCCAACTCAAATCGACCCTTCCTTGGGTTTCCCGGGCAGTATCTCTATGGAAGTAGATTGCCCAGTCTCCCGTCCTAGGGGTGGCTGGTAGGTTGGAACCGCCAGCCTTCTGGTTAGCAGTCAAATGCCTTAGGCACTATGCCACCAGAGCTCCCAGATAATGTATGTTGATGTTGTTGTTATGTGCTGTCGGTGGAGTCAGATCCAACTCATAGCGATCCCTCCTTGGGTTTCCGAGGCAGTATCACTACAGAAGTAGATTGCCCTATCTTCCTTCCGAGAGTGGCTGGTGGGTTTGAACCGCAAGCCTTCTGGTTAGCAGTCAAGTGCCTTAGGCACTACGCTACCAGAGCTCAGATAATGTATAGGTTACGAAAATTTTCTTTGACTTTGCTAATCTAGATAGCCACCTTACATATTTACACAAACTACTCAGGATGATATTTCTGTATTGGAAGACCTCTGTCAGCAATTTTCTGTTGAAGAAAATGGTGAATGAATAAATGATATTATTAATGTAATAAAAGTAGCTGTTGGTGATGTTAACACAATTTGATACTGTTTTTATGGTTATGAAGCTGTTTCATGTATCCTCTCAGTTGTTCCTCACAGCTACCTTGTGAGGTTGGTACTATAGGTCGTCATTTGACAGATGAATAACTGAGGCCCAGAAAGGTAACGTGATTGCCAGTGGTCCCTGCTTATGGAACTGGAACTTGAACTATGACTTCAAATGTCATGCTCCTGACCAATGTAAATTATAACATGTCAAGTGTCAAATCTGGAAGTGTCAAGGTCTGATGGGGTATACATTTTGTTGTTTAAAAGGAATTCTAAATATTTGAAAATTATTGACAGGTTCACATTGTCTGTTGTTAGGTGTTGGCAAGTTGATTTTGCTTCATAGTGACTCCATGTGCCAGAGTAGAACTGCTGCATAAGATTTTCTAGGCTGTAATCTTTAAGAAAGCAGATTGCCAGGTCTTTTCTCCTGAGGAACCACTGCATGGGTTCAAATCACCAACTTACCAGCAGCTGAGTGCTTAACTATTGCACCACCAGGCTCCTTCACCTTGTCTAGCTACCCTAACTATTCACTGTATACTTCTCTTTAGAAGTCTGATGAGCTTTTTTTTTTTTTTTTTAAATAAAAATTGTGATTTCAGTGAAGGTTTACAGAGCAGATCAGTTTTCCACTCAACAATTTAGATACATTTTGTTTAGTAATATTAATTACAGTTCCCTCAGTGTAACAGCACTCTTCCTGCTGCCTTCCTTGGTGAAATATGATGTACTTCTGCTACTCTTAAAATATATAAAAAAGATGCAACTATTTTTTGGATAAAGAGTTTATTCTTAGCATGTCTGCCAGCATGTGCTACCTAAAATTGTTTGCATGTTAAAATACTAGAAAGGGTAGGGATTATGATTTTTAGAAATATATCGAACTATATAAACTTGAAAAATGTGCCATATATGATATAGCACAGTGAAAAGCCTTGGTTCTTTCTTATTCATGGGTTCTTTAGTTCTGATTTTGTTTTTAAGTATGACTCTGGATTAGTCAGGAGCTCTGGTAGCATAGTGCCCAAGGCACTTGACTGCTAACCAGAAGGCTGGCGGTTCAAACCAACCAGCCACTCCTCAGAAGGAAGATGGGGCAATCTACTTCCATAGTGATATTGCCTCGGAAACCAAAGGAGGGGTCACTATGAGTCGGGTCCAACTCGAGGGCACATCACAACAACAACTGGATTAGTGACTTGATTTCTCTGAGCTTGTTTCCCTTATCTGGAATTAAGGATAAAATGACACCTACTGTTACACCTTTCCAGAATTTTTGTGAGACCCAAATATAATAATTGATGATGAATGTGACAATAGTGTTAAAAAAAAAAAAAAAGTAACGGCTAAAACCTATGTAATTTTTGTCATGTGCTAGGACTGGTCTAAGTATTTTACATATATTCTTTTTATATATTATTATTGTGATTTGGGTGAAAATTTATAGAGCAAATTCACTTTCCATACAGCAGTTCACATACATTTTGTCTCATGATATTGACCACAATTTACCATAATGCAACATCTCCCCTCCTACTTCCTCCCAATAGTTACCTCTTCCCTGTGTCCATCCCTCCATGCACTCCTGCCCCCTGAGCTGTCTCCCTGTGCATAAGCAGCCCTTCTTTCTCCCATGATTATTCTCTCCAAGGAGTGTATCTACCTGAGGTAAATGTTCAACTCATATGCTTGTCTGTTGTTTGGCTGGAAGCCACAGGCGTGAGTTCAATTCCAGACCTGAAGGGCAGGTAGGGACCATAGTCTCAGTGGTTCCATGAGGCTCTATCAGACCAGCAAACCCGGTCCCCCTTTTTTTTCCCTCCAAATGATTTTGAGTTTTGTTCTGCATTGTTCTCCCTCTCTATCTAGGATCTCCTACATAGGTCCCCTTCCAAGTGGTTGACAGTAGTATCTGGGTACCAGCTAGTTCTTCTGGTCTCATAGTCGTATAGGCTGCAGATCGGATGGTATACCAGTCGCTAGGACTAATTGTTTCCCTGAATTTTTGGTTTTCTTCATTCTTCTTTGCTCTGGATGAGGAGAGACCCCTCGTTGCATCTAGATGGTAGCTTGCTAGCTTTTAAGATCCCAGTCACTACTCGCCAAAGTAGGAGGTGGAACAATGTTTTGTGTAGTATGTTACGCCAATTGAGCTTGATGTCCCCTGCGACTATGCTCTCAAGCCCACAGGATCAACTACTCGGTCCCTCTGGGTAGCTGGCTGTGACCAAGCAGTGACCACAACCTTGCCCTTTGTCAGCTCTACTATACATCTGGGAATTCAGGTCATACACATAAACTTATAGGACCATTGTCTGCCAACGCTAAACATGATCTTTGGTACACTCTCCACTTCATAGACACACCTAACAGTTCAGCCTGTCCACCCATCTATCCACCCGTATATCCGTGTTTGCCTTCACTGACAGTGCAGTACTGTATGTGCAAAAGGGTTCATCTTTGTTGTCTGTACCTTTCTATGTCTTTCTCTTCCTAAGTGCCACTATATTGATCACTCACATTTGGTACATTGCCCTTCTCTTCACCCAAATCAATACTTATCTCTATCTATCTAACAGTGTTCCCTCCTC
>NW_006921634.1:8638087-8645665 GCF_000298275.1 Orycteropus afer afer | reverse complement strand
GCACTTGACTGCTAACCAGAAGGCTGGCGGTTCAAACCCACCAACCACTCCTCGGAAGGAAGGTTGGGCAATCCTACTTCCGTAGTGAAACTGCCTTGGAAACCCAAGGAGGGGTTGCTATGAGTCAGGGCCGACTTGGCGGCACACAACAACAACAACCACAGTTCTGCAGTTTATAAGCATTAGCATTATTCCTACTTTAAAGATAAGGAAACTGAGGAACAGAGGAGTTAATTGACTTTCTCACACTGTTGGGTGGTGAAACTGTAAGGCCACATTGAGGAAAAGAGGACGCACAAAAGTGAGGTTAAAGAGAAGTTTTTATTCTGAGTTTCTGGGTGAGGTTTATGGGCCCCAGAGAAGGGCCCGGGCAAGGTTCACGGGTCCCTGAGAGGGGCCCGAGAAGTCGCACGGTCTGGCTGGGGAGGGGAGGGTTTATAGTCTTGTGGAGGACCTAAGTGGGGACACTAAGGAAATAGTGGGGTCCAGTTAGCTGTTAGCATGGGTCTGTACTTAATTAGCATGAGGGGGCTTCACAAGAGGAAGCTTGCCACTGCATGGGACTTTCCAGTCTGGGCGGGTTCTGTTACTTCGGTTGTCTTATCAGGCTGTCTCATCAGGGCTTGACACCCGGAGGAAGCTGCTAACTGAAATGTTGGTGGCTTGGGTTTGCTTCGACCTAACACAAACCAGAATTCAATCCTGGGCAGGCTAGCCTTAGAGTTAGCAATATATATGGAAGATAATGTGTATGAGACCATTTTGACATTTGTAAAGAACTGTAGCATAGTGCCTAGGGCACTTGACTGCTAAGCAGAAGGCTGGTACTTCAAGCTGGTACTCCTCGGAAGGAAGGTTGGCCAATCTACTTCAGTTGTGATACCACCTCGGAAACCCAAGGAGGGGTCGCTATGAGTTGTGTCCAACTCAACAGCACATAACAGCAACAACAACAATGCTAATGTGAGGTATTTTGGTAAAACTGTAAAAAAACATTCTGTTTACCTCATTATCATATAGATAATGATGTAGAAAAAAGACAAAAGTAGCAAAACAATAACAGCCATTCTTGCTTCCAAGGAGTATTCTGGCTGCACTTCTTCTAGGACAGATTTGTTAGTTGTTCTGGCAGTCCATGGAACTTTCGGTATTCTTTGCCAACACCACAACTTAAAAGCATCAACTCTTCTTCGGTCTTTGTTATTCATTGTCCATTTCTCACATGCATTTGAGACAACTGAAATGCCATGGCTTGGGTTAGATGCATCATAATCTTCAAAGAGATATTTGCTCTTCAGCACTTGAAAGAGGTCTTTTGCAGCAGAGTTGCCCAATGCAATACGTCGTATTGTGGAACCAAGTAATACAAAATCTTTTGACCACTTCAATCTTTTCTTCATGTATTGTGATGCTGCTTATTGGCCCAGTTGTAAGGATTTTCATTTTCTTTATGTTGAGATGTAATCCAACATATATTAATTGTATATTAATTAATATATGATTAATTTTTAGTGCAGACTGTAATGCATTACAGTAGTGTTTAATCTTCCTTGTAAGTGCTTCAAGTCGTCCTCACTTTCAGCAAGCAAAGTAGTGTCATCTGTATATCGCAGGTTGTTAATGAGTCTTCCTCAAATCCTGATGCCATGCTCTTCTTCATGCAGTTCAGCTTCTTGGGTTATTTGCTCAGTATATAGATTGAATAAGTATGGTGAAAGGGTACAACCTTGATGCACTCCCTTTCTGATTTTAAACCATGCTGTATACCCTTGTTCTGTATGAACGACAGCTTCCTGGTCTGTGTGCAGGTTCCTCATGAGCACACTTAAGTGTGGTGGAATTCCTATTCTTCTCAATGTTATCCATAATTTGTTATGATCCACACAATCAAATGCTTTTGCATAGTCAGTAAAACACAAGCAAACATCTTTCTGGTATTCTTTGCTTTCGGCCAAGATCCATCTGACATCAGCAATGATATCCCTCATTTCATGTTTTCTTCTGAATCCAGCTTGTATTTCTGGAAGTTCACTGTCAATATAGTACTGCAACTGTTTTTGAATTATCTTCAGCAAGATTTTACTTGCATGTGTATGAGCTGAACATTTACATTAGGTAGATACACTCCTTGGAGGGATCAATCATGGGAGTATAGAAGGGCTGTGTATGCACAGGGAGACAGCTCGGGGGGCAGGAGTACATGGGAGAGAAGGACACAGGAAAGAGGTAACTATGGGGAGAAAATGAGAGGGGAGCTGTTGAATTGTTGGAACTTATAGTCAATGTCAAGAGACAAAGTGTATGTGAGCTACTGTATGGAAAGTGAATTTGCTCTGTAAACTTTTATCTAGATTACAATAAAAGTTAAAAAAAATATTTTACTTGCATGTGATATTAATGATATTGTTTGATAATTTCCACATTCTGTGGGATCACATTTCTTTGGAATGAGTACAAAGATGGATCTCTTCCAGTCAGTTGGCCAGGTAACTGTCTTTCAGATTTCTTGGCATAGATGAGTGAGTACCTTCAGCATGGCATCCATTTGTTGAAACATTTCAGTGGGTATTCCAACAATTCATGGAGCCTTGTTCTTTGCCAATTCCTTCAGTGCAGCTTTGACTTCTTCCTTCAGTACTGTTGGTTCTTGATCATATGCCACCTTCTGAAATGGATGAACATCGAACAATTCTTTTTGGTACAGTAACTCTGTATTGCTTCCATCTTCTTTTGATGTTTCCTGCATCATTTGATATTTTTCCTATAGAATCTTTCAGTCTTGCAACCTGAGGCTTAAATTTTTTCTTCAGTTCTTTCAGCTTGAGAAATGCCAAGTGTGTTCTTCCCCCTTTGGTTTTCTAATTCCACATTTCATTATAATAATTGACTTTGTCTTCTCCAGATGCTCTTTGAAATCTTCAGTTTAGCTCTTTTATCTTGTGATTTCTTCCATTTGCTTTAGTTACTGTCCATTCAAGGGCAAATTTCAGATTCTTTTCTGACATCCATTTTGGTCTTTTCTTCCTTTCCTATCTTTTTAATGACCTTTTGCTTTCTTCACAGATGATGTCCTTGATGTCATCCCACAATTCGTCTGGTCTTTGGTCATTGGTATTCATTGTATCAAATCTGTTCTTCAGCTGGTCTCTAAATTCAGGTGGGATATAATCAAGGTCACATTTTGGCTCTTGTGGACTTGCTTTTAACTGTCTTTAGCTTCAACTTAAACTTGCTTATAAGCAGTTGATGGTTTGTTCCACAATCAGCTTCTGGCCTTATTTTGGCTGAAGATAATGAGCTTCTCCATCCCCTCTTTCCACAGATGTAGTTGCTGATTCCTGTGTATTCCATCTGGTGAAGTCCACGTGTATAGCCGCCGTATATGTTGTTGAAAAAAGGTATTTGCAATGAATAAGTCGTTGGTCTTGTAAAATTCTATCATGCAATCTCCCATGTTATTTCTGTCACCAAGGCCATATTTTGCAACTACCAGTGATTCTTCGTTTCATCTTTTACATTGCAATCCCTAGTGATAATCAACATATCTGGATTGCATGTTTGGTCAATTTCAGACTGCAGAAGTTGTTAAAAATCTTCAGTTTCCTTGTCTTTGGCTTTGGTGGTTGGTAGGTAAATTTGAATAATAGTCATATTAACTGGTCTTCCTTGTAGGTGTATGGACATTATCCTATCACTGCAGCATTGTATTTCAGGATAGATCTTGAAATATTCTTTGTGATGATGAATGCCAAGCCATTCCTCTTCAATTTATCATTCCTAGCATACTAGGTCATATGGTGGTTCTGATTCAAAATGGCCAAAACCAGTCCATTTCCGCTCACTAATGCCTAGGATATCATTCTTTATGCAGTCCATTTCATTTTTTGACAACTTCCAATTTTCCTAGATTTGTACTTCATATGTTCCATGTTCCAATTATTAATGGATGTTTGCAGCTGTTTCTTCTCATTTTGAGTTGTGCCACATCAAAAACACTACTCGTCTGTCAGTTTGTCGTACTGTGTTGGCTTGTATATTGCTGTGAGGCTGAAGGCTATGCCACCAGTATTTCAAATACCAGCAGGGTCACCCATGGTGGACAGGTTTCAGTGGAGCTTCCAGACTAAGACAGATTTGGAAGAAGGAAGGGGCCATCTACTTCTCAAAGAATGGACCAGTGAAAAACTTTATGCAGAGCAGTGAAACACTGTCTGATATATTGTGGAAAACTATGAATAGCCCAGAAATTTTGTCTGATAGAGTGCTGGAAGATGAGCCCCTCAGGTCAGAAGACACTCAAAATACGACTGGGAAGAGTTGCCTCCTCAGAGTAGAGCAGACCTTTATTATGTGAATGGAGTAAAGCTTTCGAGATCTCCATTTGCTGATGTGGCTGGACTCAAAAGGAGAAGAAACAGCCGTTAAGTAGTAGAATGTTTGAATATTTGAAAATATGAATAGAACAGTATTTAAAATTATGGAGGGAAGCCCTTGGTATGTGTGAATCACTGAGCGATGCTAATGCACTAGATTTTTGATTTACCATCTAGCTGGAGAGAGAAATGTTGAATGCTTTTCTTTCCCTTAAAAAAAAAAAAAAAAAAATCCAACTCACTGCCATTGAGTCGCGTGTTTTAACTCAATCCCTGAAAAAAAAATACCTCTGTTAACTTCATTTTATGTGACTTTGAATTACGTGCCTAAGTGTTACATCTCATTGCACTGAAAGGGTCATGGTAGATTAATAGTAATACTACAAGGTAGCGTAGTGGCTAAGGCACTTGACTGCTAACCAGAAGGCTGGCGGTTCAAACCCACCAGCCACTCTCAGAAGGAAGAATGGGCAATCTACTTCCATAGTGATACTGCCTCGGAAACCCAAGGAGGGGTCGCTATGAGTCAGGTCCGACTCAACGGCACATAACAACAACAACAACAATTACCACTTTTGCTCTGTCTTGGAAAAACAAACAAAAATCTATGTAGATGGCTTGAGGAATGGATATGTAACTTTCTGATTTTAATAAGGAATTCAGATTTCTGTCTTGGGGTGACAAAATGACATGAGAGGTTATTTATTGAGATATGACTTTTTTGTCTGTTTTCTATACTTTTCCTGATGAAAGTGTTTGTTAAGCAAACATTTATTAAATAGATCAACATCCGTCTTACAGTATTCTGCACTTATACTTTAATTTGGGATGGAAATTTTTTTCTAAAAGGAAATGTAATTTCTGAGTGTTAGGCTTTAAACTATAATAATCTGACCATTTTTCAGTTTGGTATATGACATGTCTTTCAGCTAAACTGATAGATATGAATCATAAGGATCAGGTTATGAATAATAAGGATTCCCTTATGAATCCATATAAGTTTTAATTTCATCGGTCATCTGAGTTTGAATCTGGGCTTCCAACTGGTTTAGCCTGTTCAGTTATGGCTGGCAAAGCAACATCCAGATGGACCCAAATGTTTAAAATCAGAGTGAACCAGAACACTAACCAGAAAGAGAAAAATGACTGGTGAAAGACCTGCTAGAAACTTTATCTCCCTCTTAGAAAACAAGGGCAGTGTGCACGTTGCATAAATCTTTTGACTGGCTGAGTTGAAAACAGTAGTGCTCAGCTTAATCATGGTGGCCGTGCTCACCACTTTAATTGTGTGTTTTTCTCCACAGTCCTGGCAATTATCCAGTCTCCCGTATCAGGCTCCTGAAAGGGCTCACTAGGCCGAGTCTCCCATTCCAGGGCTTTGACACATAACGTTTCCCATTCTTGTTAGTATGCTGGCTCACACAAATTTTTAAAATTCGAGTTTCTGGTTTCATTTTTGTTGGCCATGACTGAGCAACCGGTTGAACCAGTTCAAAGCCCTGTTTTGAATCAGATACTTGAAAGGGTTTCTGGGAAGCTTCTTTGAGGGGCTGCTGAGGGTGTTGGGGTTGGTGCTGGGATTCAAAGTGCATCCTGCAATCTAGTTGTTAGCGCATCACCCATGGACAAACTCATTTTAGCTAGAATATTTTAGTTTTTATCTGTTTTATATATTTATATTTCCAGATAAGATCTTCTTTGAAGGAAAAAGAAAAAAACATAAATAATTTGTAAATAATTTATTTTATGACCTGGTTTTTTGGACTTGCTGCTGCATTATCAAATGATATGCTCTGGTTTATAGTTTAGGAAATATAGTTGATAGTCCTAGAAATAAAATAATATTAATCTGGGGTCATGTGTAATTTAGAAACTTAAGATATTTCAGACTAAGTGCCAACATGTGCCAGCCTGAAGACTATTCCAGAGCTCAACCCTCCTTTGTTTCCTTGAAGAATTCAAAATGTAATCTCTTATTTCTTTTAATCAGATGCCATGGTGATAAGATCATTTATGCCATACTTTTGATCCTATACATTTGTTAAGTTAAAAAAAAAAGCAGGGTTCTCACATAGTATTTTAAAAAAATAATTACAAACTATAAATTAATTTGTCTTTGGATGTTCTTTTTCTATTTTGGGATCCTCCGAATTTTCTGACAATACATCTTTTATGTTCCAAATGCTTTATACACATTGCAGGCCTTTTATTATTATATTTTTAAAATAAAATTTGCAACAGAATGACTAATAGAGCATGAACAGTGCTTATGACACTGTAGTCCATTGTGTAAGTATTGAGAGCAAAATTTGCATTGCTGGAAAAGCATGTTCACAATCAGAATATAGAACACATTCTTAAATGTTCTTGGGTAAACACGCTGTGTTTATGCTCAGGACATTACTTATAAGAAAGTACTTTTTAGAAAGGACCTATTTCCATGGAATACTGAAGAAAAATTGAATTGGCCATAGGAATGACGCAGTTTAAATAAGGCAAGTGGTTAACTTTATTGTAATGACTATGGCCAATAATGACTGGAAACAAAACAAACAAACTCTCCCAAATCTTCTGGAGACCTTTGTTACTAGTATACACCAAGATAAATGTCTTACTTCCAGATTTCTAGTTTTTTTCTGAATTAAGTGTATAATGGTGCTATATGTTTATATACATCTTTAATTTTCAGAAATACTTTCTCAGTTTTATAAGAAATGTTTTAGGTAGATTTTGAAATGTTAGATCATGGGAAATAAGGGGAATATAAATATATTTATGGTATCTGTTAGTGCTTAGATTTTATTTTTTATTCATTGTGAAGTATTCCAGGTATCTTGATCGACAATAATTCCATTAACAGTCCAGCAGTCTGTCAGTGGTACAACAAACCAGGGGGACCACAGAGAGGGTCAGTGCTTTGCTAGGGGTTACACTGGGGTGGAATTGGTTTTGTGATTGAAGCTTTGAGCTAGTCTTCTGCTTGAATATATCAGAAATTGTGGAGGATATGTGTGTATGTGTGTGTAATTTCCCCTGAATATATGTGATTTTTGTTAAGTAATTCATCAGTTAACTTTTTTTTTTATTAAGTTCAAGTTTATATATTCAGTTTTCTTACGGCAAATGAAGATAATTTTACAGTATAGATCTTAGTGAAAAGCACTTTTAGGACCAAGTGCTTTGCTTCATTTTTTTTTTTTTTTTT
>NW_006921634.1:8630200-8635903 GCF_000298275.1 Orycteropus afer afer | reverse complement strand
CCACAACCTCGCCAGCATTTGTTATTTTCTGTCTTGTTGAACTTTGCTACTAGTGCTGGAGCAAGATGGTATCTCATTGTTGTTTTGATTTGCTTTGCTTCATTTTAATTCAATTAGTGGGTTCCTTTTAAGGAATGAAGCAAAGCACTTGGTCCTAAAAGTGCTTTTCACTAAGATCTATACTGTAAAATATATTTTTACAGAAAATAAAATATATTTTATTTTCCTTTAGAAAGAGGATGCTATTGTATTTCCAGAACGTTATTTGTTGAACACTTTGTAATAGTTAAATAGTAGCATTAAGTACTCTTTGTGTATCATACTTTTTGATCTTTAATAATCTCATAATTTATCATTATCCTCGATTTGTAGCTTGAAAAAAGAGCTTAGAGAGTTACGTAACATGCTTGAATTATTATTTGGTAAAGTGGTGACACCAAGTCTGTGTTATCTAAAGCTCATGTCTTTTAATGACTAAGCACTTCTACCTTTGTCTGTGTTCCCTTTACATCCTTTTTATCCCTTTATTTTCTCACTGTACAATTATGAGATACAGATCTGGCACCTGCATTAAACTATAAATCTATTGAATTAATGAATCTGTTTTGAACTCCATCTCTGGTGCATATAACATGGCTAACGTCATTAAATGTAGAAGGAAGGGGGGTGTTAAGAAAAATCTGGGGATTTAGGAAGTTCCCACACCCCAAATGGAGGGGTTAAGTGGGAAGAGCAGGAGGGAACTTGAGGGAACTTGACTAAGAGGTCTTTAGTTCCAGGTGAAGTTCCATAGTCTCCATCCTTTCAAGGAATGTGACATGGTACTTTGAAGCATAAGAATATTTAGAGGTGAAAAGTGAACTGCCTGCCGTCTGGAGATAGATTTCTTTGCCATTGCAGCATTAACAGGGATGCTTGTAAGTCCAAGTAGTATTGAGTTAAGGCGTATTTCTGTAGTTGGTACCTAAATTTGTTTCTTGGATGTAATTTTCTTAATTTGCAAATCTTTTTACCCTGATTAATTCTCAGAAATGAGTATAACTAAAACAAAAATCTCCTAAATGAAATGCAGTAAAATAGATGGTGATGTATTTTACTTAACGGTGCTGTTTTGAAAGGCATATACAGCTCTTTCTACAAACCTCCCCCCATCCCACCCTACCCCCAGCAATAATTAGTTTGTATAACTGTTCCTCTAAATGTAGAACTTTGACAAAAAAGGGTGGAGCAATACTCTTAGAAATAGTGTAGGGAAGGAAAAAGACATTTTCTTACAATAGCAACAGACCAGTAAATGTGTGGGCATGACTAAGAGTCAGATGATGAGATTCCTGTTTTGATTTTGTGGTGGGAAGAAAACTATCACTTTGGCTGAGATAGTGAGTAGTAGCAGGGCTTTTAGAAAAAGAGGATGGCTAGTGCTCTTCTTTATTATGCCTCTTGTACTCACTATAAACCTAAATTCTATTCTGGTGTGTGTGTGTGTGTGTGTGTGTGTATTCAATTGGTTATTTTGTGGACTCAGAACTTAACGTTTTAATAATGGTGACTTTATTCTTTTTACTTACGAATAAAGAGAATAATACAGTTTAAGGTAGAATGAATGGGGGAAAGAAAGGGGAATTTTATGTAGAGTCACTTCCCAATTATAAGAGCAATGGCTCTGAGAATTTAGATGAAGAGGACATTTTAAATTAATGTAAATTGTTTGCATGTCCATATAATCTTTAGCTGCTTCAGTAAAATAATATTATTAAAACATAATTGTAGTTTGATTCTAAGAAGGTTTTTGAGCCTCTTGGGTAAAAGATTCTGTGTAAACATGAGTAAATGTAAGTATAAAGGATAATTTCATGCTATTAATAAGAATATGATAGACTGTTGATTGTATTCTGATCAGTTTTGTCCTAGCAAAATCCTAGTTATACTGCGTAAGCTTACCTAGCTTCTAGTAAGTATTCTATATAACACCATTATTTTCTTATATATATATATAGTTAACAAATATTTTTTGAGATAACACACTTATCTGAATAAATGATAATGCTCTTGAGTTGGAATTGACATGATGGCAACTAACAATAACAATAACCCTTGAGGTATTATGTTTTGTTCAAGAGGACACTTAATTCTCCGTTATTTTGAGTCTTATTAATTAGATGTAGGTTATTCAGAGCTTGGAAATTTTCAGTTTATTTATGGCTTAGATATTTGAGCCATGTCAGTGCTTTTTGTACTTCTATTAAAGGATTTAGGAGCTCTGGTAGCATAGTGCCTAAGGCACTTGACTGCTAACCAGAGCGCTGGCGGTTCAAACCCACCATCCACTCCTCGGAAGGTAGGTTGGGCAATCTACTTCCGCAGTGATACTGCCTCGGAAACTCAAGGAGGGGTCACTATGAGTCTGATCCAACATAACAACAACAACATTAAAGGATTTATAGGAACAGAAGGGAATCATGATTATAATTTAATTTTATTAAAAACTACTTTGGTAAAAAGTTTGGGCAAAGTACTGCCTACACTAATTGAGAATGAAGAACAAATTTTCATGATACTGTATGTGTGAGAGGTCTTTCTGTGGGGAAAGTTTACGCAGTATATAACTAGGAAGTGATGCTGAAGGATACAAAATGTTGTTTTGTGATTGTTCCACAAATCTTCTCTTCATGATGAAATATTTGAATTCTGAAATATTTCTTTACATAATATGTTTCCCCTGTAAATCAGTTTCACCTTTTAAATTGTTTTGGTGTAGCTAGGTTTGGCCTACTATTCTGTTGCCATCATTTTTAATATAATGAATGTGTTATAAATGTTAATATCTGAAAGAGCTCTGACTTTTATTGGAAAGGCTGTCTTGACAATAGGTATTACTGAGTTTTTATATTTTACCAAACTAGAAAACATAAACTTGCTTGGAAACATTAGGAAAGATCTAATTAGAAATAGCTATGGATCGATTAAAGATAAGTGTGCTGAGGGACTACCTCTAGGCAGACATTCAGGAGGAGTGTTAAATCTAGAAAGGCTTTCTGAGAAAATGCTTTTGTTTCTTAGTCCCATGACAAACTCACTGCCATTCAGTTGATTCCTTCTCAGCAACCCTATAGAAAATAGTAGAACTGCCTCATAGGGTTTCCAAGGCTGCAATTCTTTATGGAAGCAGACTGTCTCATCTTTCTCCCTGGGAACAGCTGGTGGGTTCAAACTGACCTCTTGGTTAGTAGCTGGATGCTTTAACCACTGCACCACCAGAGCTCCTTTCTTAAAACAAACAAATAAACAAAAAGCAAACTCACTGCTGTGGAGTCAGATCCGAAGCGACCCCTTCTTGGGTTTCCAAGGCGGTATCACTAGGGAAGTAGATTGTCCAACCTTCCTTCTGAGGAGTGGCTGGTGAGTTTGAACCACCTGCCTTCTGATTAGCAGTCAAACGCCTTCTTAGCACTACGCCAGCAGAGCTCATAGCTCCTTTCTTAGGCCCATGAATAATTGTTTTTAGTATTAAGCTTAAAGTATTTTAACAGTAACTTCATTTTTCACGTTTAAGCATATTGTCCGTTGCAGGATGCTAACCCCCCTCCCCTTTTCGAAGTTATATTTATATGTAAAAGAATCTTATGGTTTATATGCCATTTTCCACATTATTGTCACTTGGTCTTTATAACTACCGCAGTTCAAACCCACCAGCCACTCCTGGGAAGGAAAGTCAGGCAATTTACTTGCGTAGTGATACCGCCTGGGAAACCCAAGGAGTGGTAGCTATGAGTTGGATCTGACTCCACAGCAGTTGGGTTTTTTTTTTTTTTTTTTTGGTGAATGACACAAGTAGAGCACATATTTTTATCCCCATTTTGTAATAATGCAATTGAGAGTTGGAGAGGCTAAATGAATTTCTGATTTATGAAACCTGATTTTTCATTCTGTTGTCCTACCTTAAATTCCTGTGTCCTGGTGTGTGTTGGCAGTTGGCAAAAGTGTCCTCTGGTACATATTGTGAAGATTCTTTTTAGTATACTTACTTACTGCTGTTGAGTCGGATCCGACTCACAGGGACCCTTCCTTGGGTTTCCGAGGCAGTATCACTACGGAAGTAGATTGCCCAACCTTCCTTCCCAGGAGTGGCTGGTGGGTTTGAACCACTAGCCCCCTGGTTAGCAGTCAAATGCTTTAGGCACTGGCTATGTGTAATTAGGAGCTCTGGTAGAGTAGTGCCTAAGGCATTTGACTGCCAATCAGAAGGCTGGTGGTTCAAAGCCATCAGCCACTCCTCGAAAGGAAGGTTGGGCAGTGTACTTCCGTAATGATACCACTTCGGAAACCCAAGGAGGGGTCACTGAGTCGGATCTGATTCGAGGGCAGTGCGTGTGTTATGTGCGTATTGTTTACTATTAAATACTTAACTGTAGACGTCTTTTTATTGTCATGAAATAAAATAGCATATAGCATTTGATGTGACAACAGAAAGAAATATTAGCTAACTGACTCATTTAGGAGCTCTGGTAGCTCTGGTAGTGTAGTATTTATTTTCCCAACAATAAATTAATAATTCTAGCTAGTTGCAAGAGGAAAAATATGTAATTTTCTTTTCAGGAGGTTAATTAATTAATTAATTTTTATTGTGGTAAAAATATATATAACAACATTTACTGATTGAACAATTTTTTCATGTACAATTCACTGACATTGATTACATTCATCATGTTTTGCAGCCATTACTATTTTCTTTTTCCAAATTATTGTACCATGATTAATAGAAACTTAGTGACCCCTAAGCAGTGATTCCCCTTTCTCCCTTCCTTCCCACCTTTTGTGTTGTTAGTTATTAGTTGCAGTAGAGTCAAATCCAACTCAGGGTGATCCTGTGTGTGCAGAGGGTAGAACTGCTCCATAGTTTTCAATGCTGTGACCTTTTGGAAGTAGATTGCCAGGCCTTAACTTCTGAGGTGCCTCTTGGCGGGTTCAAACCACCAGCCTTTTGGCTAGTAGTCAAGTGTTTAACCGTTTGCACCAGTCAGGGACACCTTTCAACAGTGGTTACCATCAATAAGCTTTGGTTTCTATACATATATTACCTCTTTTATTTAAGAGGAATCATACAACATTCATCTTTTTGTGACTGACTTATTTCATTCAGCATAATATTTTCCAGGTTCATCTATGTCATAGCATGTATCCAGATTTAATTTCTTTTTATGGCCGAGTAATGGGGTCGCCATTAGTCATAATCTACTCTAAGGCAAAATGGGTTTGGTTAGGTTAATCTTCCATTGTATGTTTCTACCACATTCTGTTTATCCATTCATCTTATGAGGTTGTTTCTACCTTTTGGTTATTGTGAGTAGGTCTGTGATGAACATTGGTGTACAGGTTTCTGTGTGCATTCTTGCTCCTAGTTCTTTTGGGTCTATACCTAGGATTGGATTGTTGAGTCATGTGGTGGTGCTTGTTAGTTGCCATGGAGTCAAGTCTGACTAGGTTTAACTTTTTGAGGAAATGCTGAATTGTTTTCCACAGCAGTGGACCAGTTTGCATTCTCATCAGCAGTGGATGAGGGTTCCACTTTCTCCACATCCTCACCAACACCTGTTATGTCTCGTTTTTTGAGCATAGTGGCTAAGACACTTGCCTGCTAACCAGACGGCTGGCGGTTCAAACCCACCAGCCACTCCTCGGAAGGAAGGTTGGGCAATCCTACTT
>NW_006921634.1:8613265-8629455 GCF_000298275.1 Orycteropus afer afer | reverse complement strand
AGCCACTCCTTGGAAGGAAGATGGGGCAATCTACTTCCGTAGTGATACTGCCTTGGAAACCCAAGGAGGGGTCGCTATGAGTCAGGTCCGACTCGACAGCACATAACAACAACAACAACTGATTCATTTAGTAAACAATTTTTTAGCCCTCACTATGTGCCGTGCAGTGGCTCTGTGAGTTGGAATTAACTTGATGGCAGTGGATTGCGTGTGTGTGTGTGTGTGTGTGTGTACTAGGCAGAAGTCTAAGGCTAGGTCAGTGTTTCACAATCCTTTTTTAAATTATCACCCCCCATCAGTAACCTTTCTGAATCAACTCAGTGAATGGCAACTGGTTCTATATTTTTGGAAGAAGCCATTGTAGACATTTTTTTCCTCGTTGTTCTGTCTACCAATAAATACTTAATACCACAGATATACCATATATTGGTTAATATATATAATGTATGCTCTGTACATAAAATGAGTAACTTTTTTTTTAACCTCTTCCTCTCAAGAAACAATTTTTGCACTTCAGGCAGACTGAAAATATATTTGAAAAC
This sequence comes from Orycteropus afer afer, assembly GCF_000298275.1. Lineage (NCBI taxonomy): Eukaryota > Metazoa > Chordata > Mammalia > Tubulidentata > Orycteropodidae > Orycteropus > Orycteropus afer. The sequence goes on along the minus strand of NW_006921634.1, from coordinate 8,628,913 downwards.
CATTTGCATGGATGTGATAACTGAAGCCATGAGAGTATGTGATTTGCAGAGAGAGAGTACAGAGAATGAGCTAAGGTCAGAATGTTAAAGACAATCTGTATTTAGAGGGAAACTGGAAGAAAAGAACCTAGAGGAGGAAAGAATATAGAGAAAGCCAGTAAATTTTGATAGCAGTCAAACTTAAAGTGAAACAAATTGCAAGACAAAGTCAGTCATAGTGGTGTCAAATATTGCAGAAAGATTAAGGAAGGTGAGAACTGAGAGAAACAAGGCCCCTGGATTTATTCCTCAGGTCATTAATAACATTCAGAAAGCAGTGTCAATAGAGTAATTGAGGGTATGAATGATATCGATAATTCTGACATAACGCAGTAAATTAGTTGCCTTCAAGTCTGTTCTAACTCACGGAGACCCCCTGTGTGTCAAATCAATGTTCCATAAAGAACAGTGTATCTCTCTGCTCATAGAACTAATTACATGATGCTTTTCTTCAGCAATGTTTGATGGCTCCTCATTGCCTACAGAATATAATCTGAACTGTTAGCTTGATATCGATGTTTCTTAATAGAGCATAGCCTGTACTTTTCTGGATTCTACCTCTGATGTGAACCACAAAACTTAGTCACTATAAATCAGAAAAACAAAACTCACTGCAGTCGAGTCGAACCCGTAGCAACCCCTCCTTGGGTTTCTGAGGCGGTATAGGTTTTCCCAAATAATGTTCTATATATTTAAGCTGTTCTGTCTGGAATGTTTTTACTGCTCTATTCTACCCATCAAATACTGCTAGTAGGCCAATGTTCAACAAAACAAGACACATCTTTCAAGCCTACCCCAGCCTTTCCCAGTCGCTCACATTTAGTCCTTTCATCCTCCGTGCATATGTGTGTGTGTGTGTGTACATACATGACTCTTACGGCATTCATCACTATCAGATTTATAAAGTACTTCTTACATGAGGCTATAATGTGAAAGCACATCAAATTCATACCTGTTTCATTTGTGTCTTCCAACCCATTCAACCCAGAATAAGCAATGAATCAACATTCCTGAATAGATGGATAAATGAATGAAGGAATGCATGATCAGGTAAAATCTAAAATACTGTGGCCTACTAGTATGCATAGTATTTCTTTATGGTTGCCTTGTAGCCTTCTTAATCCAACAAATTCCAAATGAAACTCATCTTTCCTCCAAACTACCCAAGTTTCTTCTTTACTGGCTAATTTGGTGCCACTACTTTCCTAGTCAAAGAGATTTGTGATCAGTCATATTTTGCTTTTTCTTCTTGTTTGCTTTTTATATCAAGTTAGTTGCCAAGGTCTGTGGCTCCATCTCCACAGCATCCCTTGTATCCACTCCTTTTATTTCATTTTTTTGTTGCTAGTTTAGGTCCTCAGTATCTCTGACTTGAATGTCATAATAGTCTTCAGATTTTCCTGCTCTTATAATTTATCCTTTGACCCATTGTTAACCTTTCTAAAGCATAGAGACTTTCAGCATCTTCTCAGTTAGAGATCTGAATATATTGTACTATTCAGGGCCTTCTATAATCTATTTTAAACCTCCTTTTTCAGGCTTGTCTTTAATTGTGCTTTGTAAGCTCTAACATGACCTGAATTTTCCTTTTCTTCGTTTTCTCGTGATTTTCTTTACTCCATGAGATTGTTCTATTTTTTCCATGTGTTGAACGTGTTCTACCTTCTATTCAACTTAAAGCGCTACCTCTTTTTTAAAGCCTTCTTGAGCCACTAGATTAAAAAGGCCACATAGGAACTTTTCCAGGAACATTGGTGGTGCAAGCATTTTGAAGTAGGCTGCCTATGCGAAAGTTGGTAGTTCAAACCCACCCAGCAGCTCTGGGGAAGAAAGGCCTGGTGAACTGCTTCTGTAAAGATGATAGCCAAGAAAACCCTGTGGAGCAGTTCTAGCCTGTAACACATGGGGTCACCATGAGTCAGGGGCTATCCTGATGGCAGCTAATAACAACAACAAGTGAGCTTTTCCATCTCTCAACCCCCAAGTACTTTGTTTATACCTTGCTCATTTATCATGTTCTGTGTATTGTGTATTTTGTGTTTTTGTGTTAAATTCTTCTATTGGAGTGAAGGCTTACAAAAGGAAGCAACACTATCTGATGTGTTTATTGTTTATCTCTTTATCTTGAACAGGAATATCTTGCATATAGTAGGAGCTCAAAAAGTACTTAAATTAACTGAGAGATGGGACAAACCAAGTAATATGCTCATGAAGGGAGATGAGAATTTATAGAATTGAAAATGAGAAAAGACCTTTTATTCTTTTGTAACAATCAGGAGGTCATTAGTAATTATAGAAAGAATAATTTTCTGGGCTTAACAGAGGCAGAAGTTAGATTGCAAGGGATTACAGAATGAAGATGGATAGATTTTGTAATATGGAAGGTAGGTAATGCTGAGAAATGGAACATGGTCTTCAGATTTGGGAAGAGACTTGTGAAGGAAAACCACATTGGTGCTTAAGAGAAAAATAATTGTGCTGCCAAAAATGCAAGAACCAAGGTTACTCTTAAGTGATGTATTTTCATTTTTCACCTTGGCAGAGGAGAAGTACTCTAAATGATTATTCCACATGAGCCAGCCTATTGAACTTAATAAACGACTCTAGTGTGTGGAGGGGAGCTCTGGTGGCGTAGTGCCTAAGGCATTTGACTGCTAACCAGAAGGCTGGTGGTTCAAACCCACCAGCCACTCCTCTGAAGGAAGATTGGGCAGTATACTTCCATAGTGATATCACCTTGGAAACCCAAGGAGGGGTTGCTATGAGTTGGATCTGACTCAACAGCAGTGAGTTTGGTTTTGGTTTTGGAGTGTGTGGAGATGGCAGTGAGTTTGGTTTTGGTTTTGGAGTGTGTGGAGTTGACAAGGTTAGAGTACGTGTGGTAATCACATAATAAAATGCCTTGTAAACATCATCCTGTCTGGCCCTGGCAAATGGGATGATCTTGATTCAGTGAGTTTCCATTTCTCTATTCTAGTTTAGCCTGCTTAAATGACTTGTTTAGAGAGAAGAATCACTAAACCAATCATATATATATTTTTGTGTATTTTACAGATCTATTTTGAAATAAAATAATTACCTACCTAAATTAGATTATTCTGAAATATATTTTAAAAGATAGGCATAGTTTCTGATAAAATCACCCAATATGAAGATACTTAAAGAAATTTTGGCTTATATTTCTTGATGAGGTATCATTTCCATCATGTATAAGCAAGGATGTTAACAGAATTTACACAGTTTGAACTCCTGAAATAAGGATAGTTGGGCTTAGTTCCTCATTGACTTTATATTAAATCAATATTTTCTTAAAGATTTCATGAGATTCTCAAAGAGGTATATGGTCACCAAAAAGTTAAGAACCACTAAAATAGTCTAATCAGTACATATCACAGATAATGAAGCTGAAGCAATACTATCGTAGAAGCATGAGAAGGGAACTGGGGAAGTACCAGTTTCACCCTTTGGCTTTGTTAGATGTGGAAGAAGGAAGAGTCTCCTCTAGAATAGGCTACAGAGAAGTGGATTTTGGGGCATGGGGTATGTCATTGAGTTAGAGGTGAAGGGAGAATTCTTTTGAAGATAACAGTGAATTTATTGACTTCAGAATAAGATTCCAGTAGAGAGTTTAGGAGGAGAGAGGCTGAAGGAAGACTTGGACAGGGAGGGAAAGAGGTGGAGAAAACATTCAGTAATATGTCAGTGAACATAAGTAACAGAAGACTTGACTAGAAAGTGTGGCAGTTTTGAAGAGAGACTCCAGATGCTAACAGGAATGTTTGAATTGGCTATAGTCAAGGTTATAGGTCTAGGAAATCTGAGGACAGAAGTAGTACTTTATTAAGTACTTAACTAAGTATTTAATTAAGTAACCAAAGTAGTTACTTAATAAGATTAGCAGACTGTAGTCTTTGTTGTGAGTTCAAATGCTTTGCAGATTTTCTTACACTTTATAATTTTAAAAGGAAGATGGCCATAAACAAAGATTTCTAGTTTGATGTACAAAGTGTTAAGTGCAGTGATGAAGTATGGACAAAAGGCTATGAAAGCATATAGGACTGCAAGGTTAGTTCTAGCTGGAAGATTTGGATAAGATCTATTAGAAAAACTGGCTTTTTAGCTGGATCTTAAAGGGTAGATTGATGCCAGTTAAGAATGGACCGAGGTTTAAAAAAAAAAAAAAAATCACTGCCACTGTGTCTATTCTGACTCATAGTGACCTCTATTGGGTTCCAAGGCTCTAAATCTTTATGGAAGCAGACTGCCTCATCCTTCTCCTGCAGAGCAGCTGGTGGGTTCAAACTGCAGATCTTTTGGTTAGCAGCCAATACCTTAGCCACTTCACCACCAGAAGAACTCCTTGGATTGGGATAAAGGGGCATCTCATTTTAGAACGGCATAAGCAAGACTATGAATTCATGAAAATACAGAGCTTGTTGATAGAACATTTCATAGAAGATACACAGGGAAATTGACTTCAAGATGGGCAAGGGAGAAATGGAAAAGACCAGTGGAAATTAAATTGTATTATAGTAGTTGCCATAGAGATCAGAAGCATGAAATAGAGCCAGTGTAACAGAAGAAAAAAATTACTACTGAAATAAAAGCTTTTCATTCTAGTGTGTCTTACCTTAAGTCTAAGTAGCTGCAAAGGGCTGCACTTCACTTTGTCATACCAGGAGAGCTTTCAGTGTGTGTGTGAAAGAGACAGACAGACACACACACACACACACACACAGTTAGCTGCTCAATAATTAAGACCTTTTACTTTTGCCTAAGGCACTTGACTGCTAACCAGAAGGCTGGCGGTTCAAACCCACCAGCCACTCCTCAGAAGGCAGGTTGGGCAATCTACTTCCATAGTGATACCGCCTCAGGAACCCAAGGAGGGGTCCCTGTGAGTTGGATCTGACTCGATGGCAATGAGTTTGGTTTTGGTTTTGGTTTACTTTTCTAGAATGCCTAGTGCCCTAATGGAAAAGAGTAACTGATATGTCAGTAAAAAGGTTTTGAGATCTCTCCATCGGCATTTTTGTGCAGGACTGCCTTTGGCAGACAAGATACCTTACTTAATGTATATTGTTGATTCATTAACACTGAGCTCATGATCAAGAGCATTATAACTCATGCCTGAATAAAACACTAACACACACATTTTTCCCTTAAGGCATGTCATAGCTGTACTTATGAACACTAGAAAGTACTTCCACACTATGCTTGGGATCATCTTAAACAGTAAAATAGAAAGCACGAGAAACATGGTACTAAATAGACTGTGAAAAGGACACTTGTTTAAAGAGCTGAAACAAGAAGGTAGAGTGTCACCTTGTACTACCTCAGCTAGAAATGTGCATGTTGGACAACTCAAATTTTTTGCCACTTAGCACATATTTGTGGATACCATGAAAATTCCATGAGTGCTTTTAATTTTAGGGTTACAAATACATGTTAGCAACTAGGCGAATTCACATATATGAGATCTGCAAATAATGAAAATTGACTATAATTCATTTTTTTACTACTCATTGTATTTATTTTTCTAGAGGATTGGATGTAATTTCATGCACTATCCTAAATTCTACCTTAATTCATTAATAGTATAGTAAACATAAATTTGTGAAAATCTAAGCCGTTTTTATGTAATGTTATGGAACAGAGGGTAGGTGTCTCTCATAATCACAAGAACAGCAGTAGGATATATCCAAACTCTGGTTTCCCTCCAGCTTGCATTGCTTTCCTAGAGTTTAAACCTTTGTAGACTGGTTATATTGAAATCCACATTAATGCTTACTGAAATACACTGTTATTGATCATTGTATCTACCCATGTTTATGTATGTCTGAAAAGAGAAGTTAATTATTAAAGGCTATTTTGCCATATGCTTCCTTGAAAGACTGATTTTTTAAAAAAATCTATGACTACAAAGTGTTAGTTGTAGAACCTGGTTTTATTTGTTATTTTTTCCTCTTAGATTTATTTACTTCATTTTCTGGCTCTAAAGAGCTACTTAGTTTCTTAGTGACAGATGCTACATCTCTCTGTGAATATTTTTGTTAGAGAATATACTACCCATAATTTTAGGTAGTGCTTGATTGCTTTTAAATTTTTTTGTTTTCTTTTTCTCCCAGAGATTGTCCATATGCCTGTACAGTAATGTTGCATGTTTGAACTTGTCCAAAATAGACTTTACCAAACACAAAACCAAACACACTGTTGTGGAGTTGTAACTGACTCATAGGGACCCTTCCTTGGGTTTCTGAGGTGATATCACTATGGAAGTAGATTACTCAACCTTCCTTCCGAGAAGTGGCTGGTGGGTTTCAACCACCAGCCTTCTGGTTAGCAGTCAAATGCTTTAGGCACTATGCCACCAGAGCTCCTGAAAATAGACTTTAGGAGGTATTAATTGCTAGAAAGTTTGGCTGTGCAGAATAGAAAACACTATTACAGTAATTTTAAAAATTGGAGTTCATTTATATAAGGAGCCCTGGTGGTGCAGTGCTTAAGCATGTAGCTGCTAACTTAAGGGTTAGTGGTTTGAATCTACCAGCTCCTCCATGGGAGGAAGATGTGGCAGTCTGCTTCTCTAAAGATTACTGCCTTGGAAACCTTATGGGTCAATATACTTTGTCCTTTTAGGATCGCTATGAGTCAGAATTGACTCAGCAGTAACCAGTTTAAGGGGTTTTATTTTCTATAACAAGAATTCCAGAGGTAAGGAAGTACTGCCATGGCTGCAGCTGTTCAATAATGCTTTAGGGACCTGTGCTCTCTTTGGTTTTTATCTGTTTTCGGGACCTTCCCTGGAGGGTATCATGGTTGGTAAAGTAGAGGATCAGCAAAAAAAGGGAAGACCCTTAATGAGATGGATTGACACAGTGGCTGCAACAATGGGCTCAGGTATAGCAAGGATTGTGAGGATGGTGCAAGACTGGGCAGTGTTTTGTTCTGTTGTACATAGGGTTGCTGTGAGTTGGAGCCGATTTGATGGCACCTAACAACAACAACAACAACAACAACAACAACATACTTGGCAGACTGGCATGTTGCTCATGTTTACAAGATCAGTACTGCGTTTTTCAGGCTTTACTTTTCACATTCTAGGTCCTGCCATTTCAGCTCTCCTTTATTAAGAAAATAAAAGATTTCCATAACTATTAGCTGACTTCTTAAACCTCATTGACCCAAATTCTGTCACATGGCTTTCTTTACCAAAGAGAGCTGAAAGCAAGTATGGCATCTTGGGCCTGGCAAAAACTGCTCAGACCTGAACAAAGTCAAGGAAGAAAGAGGAATTGTCATGGAGTAGGTAGCTATTCACAGTACTGTGCTAAAGTTTCACTATTTTACCTGTTATTTTAATGCAGATGACAATCAATTAATCAGAAATTGGTTACCAAAAAAGAGGTAGTAGAAGAAATAAAATATTCTTAGCCTATTAGTTTTTCTTTATTTGTAAAACTAGATAACACAGTTTCTTGTGACTGCTCTTTGTATAATATTACAGATTCTGGATATAAACAGATAACTATAGTCAACTATAGGAGCTCTGGTAGCATAGCGGCTAAAGCACTTGACTGCTAACCAGAAGGCTGGTGGTTCAAACCCACCAGCCACTCCTCGGAAGGAAGGTTGGGCAATCCTACTTCCGTAGTGATATTGCCTCGGAAACCCAAGGAGAGGTCGCTATGAGTCGGGGCCGACTTGACGGCACATAACAACAACAACATAGTCAACTATAATCATAACTTTGAAATAGAAAGTAAAATAATGGGATGTTTGCATTTGACAAAAAGCAAACTATAATGTTTTCCCACTGCAGTACTGTTTTTAATCCATTTAATTGAAATGACCATTCCTTTTTGGGAGAGACAATTTTAACATTATTTAAATAATTTAGCTATTGTCTAGTCAGGTTTATAGTTAATGAGTTTATGTTAAAACTAAAACTTGGTTCTTAAGTATTATGACAATCTCAAGGTGGATTATTTAATCAAAATTCAATGAAAAATTTTGCTTATTGGTGTAAAGGAAACATTTTAATATATTGACATTGGGACTTTAGAAAGGTGTATTTTTAACTGGAACTGTAAGCCTCAATCCTAAGTGTCTGAGGTTTTCCACTATTGCTTTTTCTTACTGTAATTAATTTTTTTCTTTTACTGATAAAATGAAATGATGTAAGTCATTCAGTTCGTGGCATAGGTGTATTATCAATGTTTTTAATTGAACAAACATACCAAGTTTTCACATTATATGCAGACACGGAAGTAGATTTTGTGGAGGAAAGGAATTAACAGTGATAATCCTTGTTCTTGAGACACTTACTATTTAGTTGGTGAGATAAGACACACATACTTGATATCAGTAAACAAAGCGCACTATATTACTGTAAATGCAATTGTGGTTACTTAGCTGTAATAATGGTAAAAGTGGATTTTTTTTTAAAAATTGTGATTTGGGTGAAAATCTACAGAGCAAATTCACTTTCCATACTGCAGTTCACATACACTTTGTCTCATGACAGACTAAAATTTACGCCAATGCAACAGCTCCCCTCCCACTTCCTCCCGATAGTTACCTCTCCCTGTGTCCATCCCTCCATGCACTTCTGCCCCCTGAGCTGTCTCGCTGTGTATAAGCAGCCCTTCTTTCTCCCATGATTGTTCTCTCCACAGAGTGTATCTACCTCAGGTAAATGTTCAACTCATATGCCTGTCTATTGTTTGGCTGGAAGTCACAGGTATGAGTTCAGTTCGAGACCTGAAGTGGCAGCTAGGGGCCATAGTCTCAGTGGTTCCACCAGGCTCTATCAGACCAGCAAACCTGCCCCCACCCTTTTTTTTTCTCCAAATGATTTTGAATTTTGTTCCACATTTTTCTCCTATTCTATCTAGGATCTCCTACATAGATCCCCTTCCAAGTGGATGACAGTGGTAGCCGGGTACCATCTAGTTAGTTCTTCTGGTCTCATAGTTGTGTAGGTTGCAGATCGGATGGTGTACCAGTCGCTAGGACTAATTGTTTCCACGAATTTTGGTTTTCTTCATTCTTCTTTGCTCTGGATGAGGAGAGACCCATTGTTGTATCTAGATGGCAGCTTGCAAGCTTTTGAGATCCCAGTCGCTACTTGCCAAAGTAGGAGGTGGAACAATGTTTTGTGTAGTATGTTATGCCAGTTGAGCTTGATGTCCTCTGTGACTATGCTCCCGAGCCAACAGGTTCAACTCACAGGTTCAACTACTCGGTCCCTCTGGGTAGCTGGCTGTGACCAAGCAGTGACGACAACCTTGCCCCTTGTCAGCTCTACTATACTCCTGGGAATTCTGCTCATACACATAAACTTACAAGACCATTGTCTGACAGCCTTATCCATGATCTTGAGTACACTCCCCACTTCATAGACATACCTAATAGTTCAGCCTGTCCACCCATCTATCAACCCGTATACGCATGTTTGCTAGAAGTGGATATTTAAGTGTAGAATTTTGAAAAGTGTACAATTTGATTTGGTGAAAAGATAGTAAGGTGCAAAGACAGACCCATCTTTCTGTCCTTATTTTCTGGTCTGCTCATCAAACCCTATTGAACTTTTTAAAATGTTCCGTGTTCTTTTATGCTTCCATACTTTAGCTTTTTTTTTTTTTAATTCTCTTACTTGTTTTTTAGCCTGGCAATTTGCTGCTTTTCTTTTAAGGGCTTAAAAGACTCAGTTCAAGCATAATCTCTTCTGTGAAGTCTTCCCTGACCTTCCCAGGAAGAGTTAGGCACTTCCTTTTCTTCTTGCTTATGGCATCTTACATATTCTTTCTTTTAGTATCTTTATCACATTATGCCATTTATTTACTTGCCTGTCTTTGCTATTCTCTTTTGTTTTTGAAGCAACCAAGATGATCTTTAATAGGTGAATAGATAAGAAACGGTGGTGTATCCATACAATGGATTATTACTCAGTAATAAAACATGGAGGAACCTTAAATGCATATTATTAAGTGAAAGAAACCAGTCTACAATAGCTACATACAGTATGATACCAACTATATGACATTCAGAAAAGCAAAACTATAGAGACAGTTGAAAGATTGGTAGTTGCTTAGAGTTCAGGGGAAGGGGAGAGTGATGAATAGATAGAACACAGGGCATTTTTAGGACAAATCTGTCCTGTTAGATATTGTAAATGACATTATGCATTTGTCAAAAGCCATAGGACTATGTAACACAATGAGTGGTTGCTAATATCAACTATGGACCTTATTCAAAAATTCTGTATGAATATTGGTACATCAATTGTAACAAATATACCACATGAAAGAAGCTATTAATAAGAAAAGAAGCAGTATGCAGAGGGAGATAAGGTATATGTCAATTCCCTATATTTTCTGCACAATTTTTTATAAACCTAAAATTTTCCTAAAAGCGTAAAGGTTATTTAAAAATATTTTTACAATATAAACCCAAAACAACATTTGCAAAACATCAAATTTTCAAAACTATCTCATGTACATGAATTCATGTGATCCTCATGACCATCTGTTTTCAGCTCCATTTTTCAGACAAGTAAATGGTGGCTTCCAGAAGCTGAGTTGCCCGAATCATAAAAGCCATTAGAAGCAAAGCTGGGATTTGTTGCACATGGAGATTAGACTGAGAAGTTTAAGATTGCTCGTTTTCTGCTTTGCTACACTCTTATTATCTTCATGAACTTTTGTTGTTGTTTGGTGCTGTCAATTTGGTTCTGACTCATAGCAACCCTGTGTACAACATAACGAAACCCTACCCAGTCCTGCACCACCCTCACACTCACTGCTATGTTTGAGTCGTGGTGGCCATTGTGTCAATCCATCTCATGGACGGTCTTCCTCCTCTTTGCTGACCCTCTCCTTTACCAAGCATGATGTCCTTCTCCAGGGACTGGTCCATCCTGATGGTAGATCCAAAGTAGGTGAGACAAAGTCTTCTAAGGAGCAGATTTGTTTGTTCTTCTGGCACCCCATGGTGTATTTAACATTCTTTACCAATGCCATAATTCAAAGGCATCAATTCTTTTTTGGTCTTTCTTATTCGTTGCTTTGGTGGCATAGTGCCTAAGGCATTTAACTGCTAACTAGAAGGCTGTCGGTTCAAACCCACCAGCCACTCCTTGGAAGGAAGGTTGGGCAATCTGCTTCCATAGTGATACCACCTTGGAAACCCAAGGAGGGGTCGCTATGAGTTGGATCTGACTCGACGGCAGTGAGTTTGGTTTGGTTTATTCATTGTCCAGCTTTCACATGCATTTGAGGCAATTAGAAATACCATGGCTTGGGTCAGGTGCACTTTAGTCTTCAGAGTGACACCTTTGCTTTTAAACACATTAAAGAAGTCTTTTGCAACAGATTTGTCCAATATCATGAACATTATCCTGAACAGCAGAACATTGTCATGAACATTAGGACTATGTAATATTTATCTAAACCGAGTTACCCTCCTGCAGTGTTTTGTACATTGAACTGCTCAGTGAATGTTTACTGGGTGAATGAATGTATGGATGAATGAATGGATGGATGGACAAAGGGAAGGAACTAGCTTAGAATATGTTCATGAGTGCTGGAGAGGTCTGTTGAGAGGAAATATGGATGGAAGGGATGCTAAACCCTACAGGAATAGAGAATTTGCAGAGAGACGATATGCAAAGTAAGGCTAGTTGACAAATGGGAGTTTTAATAAATAATGAATTTCTACTAAACACAATTTCTAAAATTTGTCATTAAAACCCCCGTGTTTCAAACGTACTGTGCTTTTATATTTTGTAGTGCCTCCACTTCTCATTCAGAGAATTCAGTGCATACAAAATCAGCTTCTGTCATATCATCGGATTCCATTTCAACTTCTGCAGACAATTTTTCTCCTGATTTGAGGGTAAGTATACTGTTTCTCAAGGCATTTTCATGATACAGTGGTTAAGACGTTTGGCTTCTAACCAAAAAGGTTGGTGGTATGAACTTACCAGCCACTCAGTAGAAGAAGATGGGGCAGTCTTCTTCTGTAAAGGTTTACAGACTTGGAAACCCATTGGTGGTTGCTATGAGTCAGAATCGACTTGATGGCAGTGAATTTGGTTCTTTTTCTTCTTTCCACACTGTTTTTAAGGAGCCCTGGTGGTATAGTGGTTATGATATTTGGCTGTTAACCAAAAGGTCAAGCATTCAAACCCATTCGCTGCTCTGGAAGAAAGATGAGACAGTCTGCTTCTGTAAAGATTTACAGCCGTGGAAACCCAGTGAAGGATGCTATGAGTCCGAATTGACTCGATGGTAATAATTTGGTTCGCTTTATACTGTTTTTAAGTTCTGATTAATTTTTTTGTGTTAGTATTCATGGCCAGTGTGATCAGAATAACCTTTAATTAAGCAGGGAATATTAATGAAGTATTATTCTCAAAGACCTGAGTCTATAAAATATCCCAGAATGGGCCAGCAAGTTTGGAATTTTTATGTTTTGAAATAAAAATTTGTAATTCATTTTTAAGTTTGAGAATTTTTACGTTCTTTCTTAAAAGATAATTTGTGAACTTCTTTGTAGTATAAAAGAGTCTCATGATTACTCCCATAATAATGGCCAGTAACAGCTAACATTTATTGAATACTCAAAATGTGCCAAGCATTGTTTTGAGTTCTGCACATGAATTATGTCATGTAATACTCCCACCAATTCTGTGAGATAGGTGCTATTATTGTTGTTGTTGTTATGTGCCGTCGAGTCAGACCTGACTCATAGCGACCCCTCCTTGGATTTCTGAGGCAGTATCACTACAGAAGTAGATTGCCCCATCTTCCTTCCGAGAATGGCTGGTGAGTTTGAACCACCAGCCTTCTGGTTAGCCGTCAAGTGCCTTAGGCACTATGCTATTATCACCATTTTAATAATGACTCATAGAGTGATTAAGCAATGCATGCAAGGTCTCATAGCTAACAAATTGTATTGCTAATATTCTAACTTAATAATTCTGGTTCTGATCCGAGTTGCTTAAACACTGTTCTATAATACTTCCCCATATCATTATAGTTTGTAAATACTCCTTTATTAATTAAAGGTCTTGTTTCTATGAAACCTACCTACATACATGGCATCGTCTAGTCTATAGCATGTTTTTGTAATTATTTTGATAGGATATTTCAGATATTTTTAACCTCATTAGAGCTTAAAAGAATAAAAACCCTGAATGAGTTTTAGTAAAAAGAGCCAAATAATTTTAACAAAAGCATAGATTATTTAAAATGAGAAAGTATGCAAAATGATGAAAGTCTATCTCATATACTCATGATACAACAAGGATAGTATTGTTTCTATTTGGTTAATGGTAAGAGGATAAGGAAAAGTGTATGTGGCTAAAGGATAGTATAATAGGATGAAATACTAACAGGATCCTATTCTGGAGAGGCAAGAAGTTTATCAGATTTCAAAGCTAAGTATAAGGCTGATTTTTTTTTTTTATTGTGATTTGGGTGAAAATTTACAGAGCAAATTCACTTTCCATACAGCAGTTCACATACACTTTGTCTCATGACATTGACCACAATTTACCACAATGCAACAGCTCCCTTCCCACTTCCTCCCGATAGTTACCTCTTCTCTGTGTCCATCCCTCCCTGCATTCCTGCCCCCTGAGCTGTCTCCCTGTGCATAAGCAGCCCTTCTTTCTCCCATGATTGTTCTCTCTAAGGAGTATATCTGTTTCAGGTAACTGTTCAACTCATATGCCTGTCTTTTATTTGGCAGGAAACCACAGGTGTGGGCTCAATTCCAGACCTGAAGGGCAGCTAGGGGCCATAGTCTCAGTGGTTCCACCAGGCTCTATTGGACAAGGCTGATGTTTTAACTTTGTTACCAGTCATAGATATTTCCATGTGATTTTTTTTTTTAATAGAAAAATCGTTTAATAAAAGATGTTTGATAAAATTTATCAACTATTCTAGACTTTTTTTTTTTAATTTGGGTAAAATTTTACAAAGCAGATTCATTTTATATTCAATAGTTTGTATGCACAGTTTGTGTTGTGACACTGGTTATGTTCCCTGCAGTGTAACATTTCACCTCCCACTTCGTCCCTGTGGTTGCCCTTTCCCTGTGTCCTTGCCTATGCCTTCGTGCCTCCCTACATTTCTCCCTGTACAAATGTTGCCCTTCTTATCTCCCATGGTTGATGTTCTAAGATTTTTAAACTCTTAATTAGAAAGAAATAGGTAATTACTTATGTAAGCATTGTTTTAAATTAAAATATTTAAACACTAAAAGCTTTCCCATTAAAGAATAAAATAAGGATGCTTGCTATCATGCCACTGTAATTTAGCATTGTTCTATAAATACTATCCAGTGCAATTGGGTAAGAGAAATAAATGAGAGACATCATGGATTAAATTATATCCCCCAAAATATGTCAACTTGGCTGGGCCATGATTCTCAGTGGTTTGGCATTTATGTAATGATGTGAGTTGGCTGTTATGTAATGATGTAATCATCCCCCATAATGTGATCTGATGTGATCAATCAGTCGTAAGGGGATTACAGTGGGATGTAACATGCTCTTACCTGATTTAGGGAAAGTTTCCCTGGGAGATAGCCTGCATTACCTTTTTATCTTAATAAGAGATAAAAGGAGAGAGAAGTGAGCAGAGAGATCAGAGGAACCTAACTACTGCCAAGAAAGAAGAGCTGTGACTGGAATGTCCTTTGGACTCAGGGCCCCTGTGCTGAGATCCTTCTAGACTTAGGGGAAGATTGATACCAAAACACTTACAACTCTCTAAGGAACCCACCAATGCTGAAAGGAGACAAGGACTTTCCTCCAGACAGAGTAAGCCTTTCTTCCTGACAGAGAAAGTCTTCCCCTAGAGCTGGCACTCTGAATTTGAACTTCTAGCCTAAACTGAGAGAGAATAAAGTTGTTTGTTAAAGCCATCTACTTGTGGTGGTTCTGTCATAGCAGCACTAGATAACTGAGACAAAGGGCATAATATTTAAAAAGAAGAAAGAAACATTTTTACCTGGAAATTTAAAAAATCAAATAAAAGCTATTAGAAATAATTTTAATTACATGGCCAGTTACAAAATTGATTATGTAAGAATTAACAGCTTTCTTATATAAAAACATAGCATATAAGGCAGGAAAGATCCTATTTATAATAAGAATTAAAAATATATGTTGTTGTTGTTGTTGTTATGTGCCGTCGAGTCGGACCCGACTCACAGCGACCCCACCTTGGGTTTCCGAGGCAGTATAAGTACAGAAGTAGATTGCCCCATCTTCCTTCCGAGGAGTGGCTGGTGGGTTTGAACCGCCAGCCTACTGGTTAGCAGTGAAGTGCCTTTGGGCACTACGCTACCAGAGCTCCTGAAAAAATATATATTTTTGGTATTTTTACAGTAACCATATTACTTATAGAATAAGGAAGAATTAAATCTGAATACTGAACTTTTCCAAAAACAGAAACAAAGTATGTTTATCCAAAAACAAAGTATGTTTTTCCACTTATTTAAGTCCCTTCATAGAGTTTTAGTTTTCTTCATATAGTTTCTGCATAATTCTTAAGTTTATTCCTAGGTATTTTATATATATACTTATTTATATAA
>NW_006921634.1:8610603-8612825 GCF_000298275.1 Orycteropus afer afer | reverse complement strand
TAACAACAACAACAACAACAACATACATTTTTTAATTTGACAAGCTAATTGTCAAATTTATAATGAAAGATGTTGGAAACAATATGAATGCCTTTTGATGGGGAATAGCTAAATAAATTATTTTTATCTTTACAGTTGAACACTATGCAATCTTTGAAAGGAAAGGTGGATATCTACGTATGTATATGAAGAGATGTTTAAGATAGCTTAAAAAAACTGAGGTACAGAATAATATTATGATAAGTTCCCATTTGTTGAGGGTAGTAGGTGATAGGGTGGAAGAGGCTATGGCTACATACCTGCTGCCATTAAGTTAATTCTCATAACAGATCCTAAAGGAGATAGTGAAACTGTCCTCTTTGGGTTTCCAAGGGTGTAAATCTTTATGGAAGTAGACTGCCTCATTGTTCTCCCATTGACTGTGTGATGGAATCGAACTGCTAGCCTTTGGGTTAGCAGATAGTATTAATTAGGGACAAGTAGACTGGAAACAGGAAGATGTGTTTAGAGGCTGTTTAAACAATTCTAAGTAAAAGTTGATAAAGGGCATGTACTAGAGTAATGACATAAAATAATGGATGGATTTGAAATAAGTGTATATGTATGTGTGTGTGTAATATGTACAAAACCAGTGACTATTTATGGTTTTCTTCTTTCTAATTGCCTTTGTGTACTTTGTTGGTCTTCCCTCCTTACCTAATGGGGTGACTATAAGATGTCCTTCATCCCTTGCTTTCCTTCCCTCTTTTCTTCCTTATGTTTTTCCTTTCTTATGGCTTCAGATACCATATCTTTATTGATATTGTTATTAGGTTCCACTGAGTCATTTCTGATTCATAGTCATTTCTGATTCATATAACAGAATGATACAGTACCTAGTCCTGCATCATCCTTATAATCATTGCAGTTTGAGCCCATTGTTGCAACCACTGTGTCAATTCATCTCATTGAGGATCTTCCTTTTTTTTTCCACTGACTCTCTACTTTACCAAGAATAATGTCCTTTTCCAGTGACCGATCCTGCTTGACAATGTATGTGAAGTATGTAAGACAAATTATGTACAAATTATGCTTCTAAAGAGCATTCTGGCCATACTTCTTCCAAACAGATATATTCATTCTTCTTGAAGGCCATGGTATATATAATATTTTTGCCAATACCATAATTTAAAGGCATCGGTTCTTCTGTCTTCCTTAATCATTGTCCAGCATTTGCATTCATATGAGACATTTGAAAATACCATGCTTTGGGTCAGGCACACCTTGGTCCTCGTATTAATATCTTTGTTTTTTAACACTTTAAAGGAGTCTTTTGCAGCAAATTTACCCAATGCAATGTGTCATTTGATTTCTTGTCTGCTGCTGCCATGGGTGTTGATTTTGGATCCAAGTAAAATTAAATTCTTGACAAATTTCATCTTTTCTTCATTTATCATGATGTTGCTTATTGGTCAAGTTATGAGGATTTTTGTTTTGTTTATGTTGAGGTATAATCCTTACTGAAGGCTATAGTCTTTGATCTTCATCAGTAAGTGCTCAAGTCCTCTTCACTTTTAATAAGCAAGGTTGTGTCATCTGCATGTCTCAGGTTGTTAAATCTTCCTCCAATCTTGATGTTGCATTCTTCTTCATAAAATCTAGTTTATTTATAATTTGCTCAGCATACAGATTAAATAAGTGAGGTGGAAAGATAACAGCCTTGACATAAATGTTTCCTCATTTTAAACCATGCAGTATCCCCATTCTGTTTGAACAGCTGGTCTTGTGCATGAGCATAATTAAGTGTTCTGGAATTCCTGTTTTTTGCAGTGTTGTCCTCAATTTGTTATGATCCACACAATCAAATGCCTTTACATAGTCAATAAAAAACAGGTAAACATCTTTCTGGTATTCTTTTCTTTCAGCCAAGATCCATTTTACCTCAGCAGTGATATCCCTCGTTTCTTCCATTTGCTTTAGCTACTCTATGTTCAAGAGAAAGTTTCAGAGTCTCTTCTGATTTGCATTTGTTTTTTCTTCCTTTCCTGTCTTTTTAATGACCTTTTGCTTTTTTCAAGTATAATGTCTTTGATGTTATCCCACAACTTACTGTGTGCGTGTAGTAAATTACTTAGTGTGGCTTTTCTACCCATAAGTCTTTGTAAACTCCAAGGTGGGAATTGGCTATTAGCAACTGAGGAGATCCTGATTTTAAAGTCGCCCACCTGGGTTATTTCTGTTGG
>NW_006921634.1:8608747-8610118 GCF_000298275.1 Orycteropus afer afer | reverse complement strand
GGCCTTGCAGTAATAGGCCTTGGGTTACTGCTGTCTTCCTCTTGTGAGATTAGAGGAGGTCAGAACATGTGGCCTCCTTGCCGTTTTTGCACTGTGTTACCTGGTAGATACAGGATTTTTTTCGAGCTCTTTACAGGAAAGAGAAGGAACTGGCATCTACTTAATTGTACATTGTGCCATGAACTGTTAGACATAAAGCACATTACCTGTGAGGTATAGAAACAACTTGTATTTTAAGATTAAAATTAGATTTTTTTTTTATGATATATCTTTTTTTTCACTTTTTTTATTGTGATCTTGATGACAATTTACAGAGCAAATTCACTTTCCATATGGAAGTTCACATACACTTTGTCTCATGACATTGACCACAGTTTACTGCAATGCGACAGCTCCCCTCTCACTTCCCTCCGATAATTACCTCTTCCCTGTGTCCACCCTCCATGTATTCCTGCCCCCTGAGCTGTCTCCCTGTGCATAAGCAGCCCTTCTTTCTCCCATGATTGTTCTCTCCAAGGAGTGTATCTACCTCAGGTAAATGTTCGTCTATGTTTTGTTTGGCTGGAAGCCACAAGTGTAGGTTCAATTCCAGACCTGAAGGGCATCTAGGGTCTCAGTGGTTCCACCAGGCTCTATTGGACCAGCAAACCTGGTTCCCCCCACCTTTTTTTTTTTCTCCAAATGATTTTGAGTTTTGTTCCACATTGTTCTCCTTCTCTATCAAGGATCTCCTACATAGATCCCCTTCCAAGTGGATGACAGTGGTAGCTGGGCACCATCTAGTTCTTCTGGTCTCATAGTTGTGTAGGTTGCAGATCGGATGGTGTACCAGTTGCCAGGACTAATTCTTTCTGTAAATTTTTGGTTTCCTTCATTCTTCCTTGCTCTGGATGAGGAGAGACCCATTGTTGCATCTAGGTGGCAGCTTGCTAGCTTTCAAGATCCCAGTCTCTACTCACTAAAGTAGGAGGTGGAACAATGTTTTGTATAGTATGTTATGCCAATTGAGCTTGATGTCCCCTGCGATTATGGTCGTGAGCCCACAGGTTCCACTCCTCGGTCCCTCTGGGTAGCTGGCTGTGACCAAGCAGTGACTTCATCCTTGCCCCTTGTCAGCTCTGCTGTACACCTGGAAATTCTGATCATTCACATAAACTTATAGGCCATTGTCTGTCAAGCCTATACATGTTTGTGGATACAGTCCCCACTTCATAGATATACCTCTTAGTTCAGCCTGTCCACCCATCTGTCCACCCATATACCCATGTTTGCCTTTACTGACAATGCAGTACTATATGTGCAAAAGGGTTCATCTTTGTTGTCTGTACCTCCCATGTACCTCTCTATGTCTTTCTCTTCCTCAATGCCACC
>NW_006921634.1:8608145-8608647 GCF_000298275.1 Orycteropus afer afer | reverse complement strand
TTAGTGTTGCATAGTATTCCATTGTGTGTATGTACCATAGTTTGGTTATCCATTCCTCAGTTGATGGACACCTAGGTTGTTTCCATCTTTTGGTTGTTGTAAATAGTGCTGCGATGAATGTGGGTATGCGTATGTCTGTTCTTGTCATGGCTCTCAATTCTTTAGGGTATATACCTAGTAATGGAATGGCTGGGTAAAATGGTATTTCTAGTTCCAACCTTTTAAGGAATCACCATACTGCTTTCCACAATGGTCGTACCATTTTATAGTCCCACCAGCAGTGTATGAGAGTCCCAATCTCTCCACATCCTTGCCAACATTTGTTACTTTCTGTCTTGTTGAACTTTGCTATTAGTGCTGGAGCAAGATGGTATCTCCTTGTTGTTTTGATTTGCATCTCTCCAATAGCTAATGATGGTGAGCATTTCTTCATGTTTGTTGGTTGCTTGAATATCCTCCTTGGTGAAGTGTCTATTCATGTCTTCTGCCTATTTTTTAATTG
>NW_006921634.1:8584434-8606315 GCF_000298275.1 Orycteropus afer afer | reverse complement strand
TAAAAGCACCTGGACAAAAAATACACCATGTAGTCACATAGGAACAGTAACCAAAAAAGGGAAAAAGAAGAAGAAAAATACAAGAAAACCCGCAATATCTGGAGATACTAAGAGAAAAAACATAGAGAAGGAGCATAAAGAAGATAAAAATGGGAAAAATGCAAAAAGAAAAACAAGGAACGGGGTTAACTGTGAGAAGAAATTAAAAAAAATAAAAAATAAAAAATTGCAACCAGAAACAGGGGAAAGAAAAAAAGCTGAAAACTAGGACCTGGGAGGGGAAAAATAAAGAATAATAGTAAAAAGGACAAAAGTGTTAATAATAATAGTAGTTTTAAAACAGACAAAAACAAGCAAGCTAATAACCAGAAAAAAGAAAGCGAAGAATAAAAAAAAGAAAAAGAAAATCGGGGGAGGTCAAGGCAGGGCACCCAGGCTCCGTCAGAGCATGCAGACTGGAAAGGAGTTCCTGTGGGCCCAGAAGGTGGGTGGGAGTGGGGGATGACTTCACCTCTGTTCACCAAGCAGGTGCGGAGTATTAGAGTAACAAGGGGAATGTCGTACCTTTTCAGTTGTCCAGGTCCAGAGTGTCCTTGGGGTTACTGGCAAGCAGAATCTGTTCTTAAGCCCCTGGAATCTGGGAGAGTACTGTCTCTTTAGATATCCAAAATGGTCAAGCCTCTTGTAAACATTCAAAATGGCTACACCCTCTAGATAGGCAAAAGTCCACAGCTCAGACTGCCCTCCTCTTTGCTGCTTCTCCTTTTATTCCCCAGCCACCAGAGCACTCCTCCATGCAGTCCCTGGCTAGCAGGGCTGATTTTTAGGTTAATTCTTAGATCTTACCAGATTCGGCACTCTCCAAGCTGTTTGTGCCGTGCTGTCAGGATCACTCAGGATCGCTGCCAGACTGCAGCTCCACATGTCTCCTTTTTTGTTATTTTCATGCAAATTCTTCTGCTAGTTGGGGTTTAGTCCACTTCTGTATCCTTCCCTTCAAGGCTAAGGGTCCAGGATTATCTTGTGTGTCTGTGTTAACTGGTTCCCCTTTTCTTTGTTGAAGAGGATCTGTGCAGTCTTTCTGCCTAGTCCGCCATCTTACCGGAAGTCCTGATTTTTTTCTTGATAGGAAGTGATACTTTCTAGACTGTTCTTCAGATACTTGTTTTCTTCCCTCTTGTTGAAGCATCAGTGGTGATGTAATATTGTCCAGCTCTTACTAATTTCGAATTCAGCAGAAAATCAAATTGTCCCTGACTGTGTTATAAAAAGAAAGGGTTTCCCTGTGTTTGAGTTTGGATGTAATTTCAAATGTGTAACCAATAAGATCTACCCCAGATATGTGTCTGTGGCTTTACCCTACTCAGATATTTGTTTGTATGATTCATTTGCCCACAGTGTGGTTTGTCAGTCAAGTTATATAAAAAATAGAAAAAATAAAATTTATGTAAATAATCTTTTTAAAAATAGAATTATCCTAGGGAGAATAAATTTATTTATTTCTTTTCCCTTCGGGATTTTAATATATAAAGAAACTGGGAAAAATAGTTTATGACTTCTACAAACTCATCTTTCCCTTTGGGGCCATTATTATTTAGTGTTTTTCAGATTTTAACAAATTCTTTCCTGTTTTTCTGACCATTCCATGTGAAAACTGACTTGCTAGCATCTAGATCATCATTATAGACAAGGTTTCTAAATTTCCTTTATAGTAAGTTGCTAATGAGAGAGAGAGGAGGAGGGAGAGAGGGAGAGAGGGAGAGAAGGAGGTTAAAGTCACACGGAAAAATCACTGCATTACTGAACAGCTTGAAAATAGTCTGATGAAATAGGCATGGAAGAAATGGGGAAAAAAATAGGGGCAGGGGTTGGGAAAGAAGCAAAACTGAACTAATTATATTTTAGGAATAAAAAAGTAATCATAAATTTTCATATTTGTATTTTTTTTTTCACCAGTAAGATTTTGATACGTTAATAGACTTTTCTTGATAATAAGAAACAAATTAAATATTATACTACTTACTATCATAAAGCAGATCTTGTATAATCTTACCTATTGATATAGTCATAGCTCTGGATGCAGTTGATAGTGAATGGTTTAGATAGTGATTTGATAGCATTATTTTGGCTCAAAAGAGTTTTGTATATTGTAGGATATATTTTTCCAATCCTCCTTCTCATATCTGAGGTTATGTAACTATTTTCCTACAGAAGATATTTTTATGCCAGTGCAGAAAAATTTAATGGATTGGGCTAGTTTTGCTCTCTTACTCCCCTTGCCCTCATAGCAGGAAGATAGGTAGGCCCTGTTGTATTTGAGTTACCTCTCCTGTTGTAACCTCACTTCCTTTCTTTGAATCCAAACTTCTCTCTTCTTTCATTACTGACATATCTGAGATGCAGTTTATCGCAAGTAAAACCGTCGAGTATTTGGTGTTTTTCTTGGTTCTTTTGAGTGGGATCATACCAGAGTCTAAGGAGTGAGGCTGACCAGACCAAGGGGGAGAACTTGGGGTGCTAGTGTTGAGCAGTCTTAGGAGACATGATGTAATTTACCATGGCTGCGTGAGGAGGCTGATAAGATCCCTGAACGTGAAGGTACAGATGAGCTTCCTGTTTAGCCAGAACATCTGTTCTTGAGATGGTCTTATATCTCTTTGAGATATGGAAGCTTATGCTGGGACCTCTCCCAGACCTCATCCTATGTGTCTCTTTGTAGCCTTTTTTTTTTTCCATAATAAATCTGTGGTTGTATGTATGGTATACTGTCTGTGAAGTTTTGTTCATCATTTCAGTGAATTATCAAACCCTGAGGGACAGTGAGAGACACAGGGGCTGCTTTCTGCCTATTTGACAGTTTGAAAGACTGTGTCCTTTAACATTTGAGCTTTGATCTAGTTCCACGTGACTAGGATCAGAGAAGGGCTGTGTGGGCATCTGATCTGTGAGCTCTGACTCATCTCTGGGTGGCTAGGATCAGAGAAGGACTGCATTAGCAACTGGTCTGAAGAATGGTGTCCATCTAATTTGTGGGTTCTGACCCAGCTCTGGGTGACTAGGGTTGGAGAGTATGTTGCTTGGGCAGCTGGAAATGAGAATGGAGAAGTGGAAAAGTAAAGACTGAATCCATCTCCACACTTGGGAATTGGGTTCATGCTGATCCTTACTACACAGTTAGGAATGAAGGTGGAATTTACCCACTTTGCCCTTGATTAGTTCAGTGGGCTTTCAGCATGGCTTAATGGAAAGAAAATGAGCTTTAGAGTCAGATAGAACTATAATTCAAATTCAGACTCTGGCACTTTTTTATCTGTGTAATCTTGAACAAGTTAATTATAATTTTTTTTCTCTTTTCCCACATCTATGAAATGGTAATAATAACATCTCCCTCTTAAGTCTATTGCAGGATTCAATGAGAAAATGTGTAGTGTTTTCTATAGTACTTGATAAATTTAGGTACTCAGTTAATACTTTCTAGAAAAAGAGTAACCTCAGATGCTATACATAACAACATGGAAGATTTTATAATTTGATTTAAAATAGCATATGTAATATGATGTTATGACTTTAAATAAGAACAAGTATACATGGTTGAAATTTGAGTGAAAAATTAACCATTGAATGAAAAATGTTTCTTTTGTCGCTCCTCCCTCCCCTTTTTCCAATCCAGGTCCTGAGGGAGTCTAACAAATTAGCAGAAATGGAAGAACCACCCTTGCTTCCAGGAGAAAATATTAAAGACATGGGTCTGTAATGGTACTTTTTTGTTTAATTTTCTTCTGCTTTCTGACTGTACAGAATATTCAATTCAGAGAATAAGCCCACTGCCTCAGAGACGTCTCCTGTCTGGCAGCACCTTAGTATGTTCTCCAAGCCTAGGTCTAGACCTTTTTGTGTTATGTATATTTGGACTGCTAGGAAACATGGAAGTTGTCTGTGAAAAATTCCATTGTTTTGAATGGCTGCATTCAGATACTGGGTTTTGTAGATAAACACTGAATTGTCACTTCATGCAAGTAATTTTCTTAAATTATTTCTTATTTGCCTCCATTATTTTCTTTTTCCTACTAGTAATAAACTCAGGCCAGTTTTTGGATGAAAGTATTTCTTTCTCATTGCAAAGCACGCCAGCTCCATGTAGGTGCCTTTCTTCCCAGCGTAAAGAACTAAACATATACCTATAATATGGACTAGAAACGGAAAGTGAGCATTTAAGTTATGTTTTTTGTCCTCATGCTTTTACTTTGCATCATCTCTGTGGGTAATTTACAAAATACCCAAAGATTTTGAGAAATAATGTAATATATTAGGAGAATAAAGTAAATGGTTCCTGAGCCAAATTAGACATATCATCTTTCATTTTAGTATCAATCATAAATTTTGAAAAGGGATTTAAGGGCTTAATTTTCCTTAGTTAGGTGTCATTTTCTTGTGTAAAAATAAGCAAGCCAAAGACAAACTATGCATGTACATGTCAACTACAAGGCATGTCATAGCACAGTAGTTAACAGCATAGGTGCTAATTGAAAATTTGGTGGTTTAAAAACACCATACTCCATGAGAGAAAGATAGGAAAATGCTTTCATAAGGATTACAGTCTTGGAAATCCTATGATCAGTTCTGCTCTGTTCTGTAGGGTCGCTAGGAATTCTGGTAGCGTAATGCCTAAGGCACTTGACTTCTAACCAGAAGGCTGGCGGTTCAAACCCACCAGCCACTCCTCGGAAGGAAGGTTGGGCAATCTACTTCCATAGTGATAATTGCCTCAGAAACTCAAGGAGGGGTCGCTGTGAGTTGGGTCCGACTCCATGGCACGTAACAACAACAGCAACAATAGGGTTGCTGTCAGTCAGAATCAACTTGACAGCAATGGGTTTTAAATTTAATTTCTTAGCACTTAGTGTAATGTTTGTCTCTTCTTGTTCTTGACCTGTGATTGAATATCTGACCCAGGGTCCCCCTCCATCCTTCCCTATCTTCAGGATTGTGCATACCCTAGGCTCTAGTTCTGCTGAAATACTTACTGAGCTAGATATTACGTATAAAATAACAGCAAACAAAACCAAAAACCGTGCCTATTGTCATTGAATTAATTCTGATTCATAGTAACTTGCATTGGGTTTCCAGGGCTGTAAATCTTTATAGAAGTAGATTGCCTCATCTTCCTCCTGCAGAGCAGCTGGTGGATTTGAGCTGCCAACCTTCTGCTTAGCAACCAAATGCATTGTGCACTATGGCATCAGAACTCCTTATAATAACAATCATTATCATCACTGAGTACTCACTGTCTGATTTAATCATTCTTACAGTAATTTTCTGAGAATGATATTAACCCCATTTTGTATGTGAACAAACTAAAGCATAGAGAGACCGTCTAGCTAGTAAAATTATAGGTAGCATTTTGACAGTTTTTCTTCTCCTTCAAACCTAAAGCCCATGCTGTTTCCACTATGATAAATTGTCATATAAAAGATTCTCTACTATTTAGCCTCTTTTGTTGACTTCTCTTCCTTTAAATATCAACACGCCCTAGGGTTTCATCATTGACATTTTCCTTTTTCTATATATTCTCTTTGATTGACCATATCTAAATTAGTAGTTTCACATGTCACTTTTATGCTGATGGGTCCAAAATTTGTGTTTCCATGTCTTAACACTTATGAACAGATGCCTCCTGGACACATTCCCTTGGACATCCCATAACCAAACCCACCAAATCTGCTGCCATCGAGTCTCTTCCAATTCATAGTGACCCTGTATACAGTATCTCCAAAACTGAAGTCATTACCCAGATTTTCTTCTTTTTCTGCATTCTCTATCTCAGTTAATATTAATACCAACTCTCCAGTCAGTTAAGTCCAACATCTGAGCGTTTAATCTTAAACTGCTCCTTTTTTCCTAAGCTCCCATTTCAAAATAGTTATCAGATCTGGAGGAGTCAGTCTCTAAGAAATTTCTTGGATTTATCTTCTCTCCATTTTTATGAGCCCTTGGTATAGTATTTATGTATACTGTGTTTCAGATACCTATGAGAAACTTCACGTGGAGATACCTAATAAAAAGATAGGGGAGTTTAGAAGACAAATTGGGTTGGAGGTCCATATTTAGGAATCATCAGAAAATGGATATTGGTTGAAAATGAGAGGATGAAGGTAAACCAGAGTATATGGAGTGATAAGAGGACCAAAGGCATAGCTTTGGTAAATGCTAACATTTTACAATTACATTGGAAGAGAAGAACTAGGGAAGGAAACTCAGAAAGAGTAGAGAGAGTATGGTAGGAAATAATTAGAAGAGGGCCAGACCAGACACTTGGCTTTGTTGAAATACATACTTTGCTTTCCCAATTCTGTATCTTGGACTAGGCTTTGCCTCTGCATTGAGTGCAGTCTCACTATCTCTGCCCATCTAAAGGAATACCATATGTTACTTGAATACTTCTCTGATCCCATAGCTGAATGAACTTTTCCCTTCTCTGC
Organism: Orycteropus afer afer; assembly: GCF_000298275.1. NCBI lineage: Eukaryota > Metazoa > Chordata > Mammalia > Tubulidentata > Orycteropodidae > Orycteropus > Orycteropus afer. Next base: position 8,599,836 of record NW_006921634.1, on the reverse strand, counting down.
ATTATTTAGAGTATATTTTTGTGCCCCTTTCTGCACAAATTGCATATTCTCACATATTACTTTTTTTTTCTATTTATTTCCTATCATCCTAGTGTATTCTCTTCAAAGTCATTTTGGTATACCTCACGGAATTTATTATGGATTCCTTCTCTGTGAACCCAGTGGGAAGCTGAGGGGATGCATAAATCTGAGATCTTTTGGGACCACGTAACATACCAGTTCTCATCAAGTTGACTTTGTTTCATGGTGACTCCACGTGTGCCTGAGTAGAACTGTGCTCCAAAGGGTTTTCAGTAGCTGGTTTTTTAGACTAATTCACCAGGCCTTTCTTCTGAATTTTTCTAGGTGGACTTGAACTACCAAACTTTCAGTTAGCAGCCAAGCTTATTACCCATTTGTACCACCCAGGGACTTTTGGTATCACCAGGAAGTATTACTATTACAGACTTTACAGCAGTACCTGATATGGTAAATAAAATACCATGATTCAAAATCCTCTGTACAGACTTGATTATTATGCCAGAATTTCAGATTTAATAGAGAAAATAAAGTTGGGGCAACCTTGTACATACCCATTTATGTAGAAATGTCTTGGATATTTAGTTGGCTTAATTTAAGTCTGCAGTTTAGATATTTCTTCAGAAGTTAAGTTAGTGGTAGGAACATCCACGGGATAATTTAAAGAACTAACAGTCTTTAGAGTATTGTGGCCTTGCCACATCAGGAGTAGGTAGCACTAGTGAATCATCCTTTGAAATAGGAGACAGATATTAAATAGATTGGGCTAAGTTAGTGATTTAGTTTTGAGATAGAAGAGGAAGCAAAGAATTTGTAGTAAGAGGTACTGGATGGTTTCAAGCTTCAATCTTAGCAGTTACTGGTTCTGAGACATTGGACTTCTCTGAGCCCTGCTATTCTTACCTAAAAATTGTAGATAATTATGGTTTCTATCTTTTAAGGGTTGTTATGAAGGATATAGGAGATAATCAGGTGAAGAGTAGATTGTAAACTAAAGTACTGGACCACCAATACTGGTTGCTACTGTTGTCATTTGCTCTGGTAAGATTCTTAGGCATAATCTCCCTTCTATTTGGTACAAACTCTGCTGTTTATAACCTCTCTCTTCAGAGGGACTTAGATGCCACCAGACAGAGGAGGAAGGATAGAGGGGTCAAAACAAAGCAGAACCTAATGATGATAATAATAATTTAGGTATAAACCCTTATATTTGTATAGTACTTTAAATTTTAGAAGCATTTTCATGTATGTATATTATCTCATGATTATAGAAGAAAGGGGATGGTATAGAAGAAAAGTATTGGCCTAAGAGGGATATAATCTTTCATGGAATGTAGAAGAATAAGATGGATTTTCTTGTGTGGTAAGAAAAGTGGCTCTAAAAGTAATCCAGAAATGTTTTTAGTAACATTGATTAAGGCTTTCTTTGTTGAAGTAAAAATTCTTAAGGGCAAAAAAATGTGTGCAGAGCAGGTTTGTGTATCTTCACATAATGTTGGGTTTATTTGATTTTAAAAGCTTCCCTCCAAATGAACCCTTCATTGGAAACAATGATTTGAAATAAAGTAGCTCATACTTGAAATTCCCAAGGGGACTATTTTGAAGGTTAGCAGTGTTTGCTAAAAGATAGCCTCATTCAAAATTCTGTACAAAGCAGTCAATCCTTCAAAGTGATGAGTAAGAAGTGGCCCTAAGACACCTAATGGGAAGGAAGGTTGGGCAATCTACTCCCTTAGTGATACTGCCTTGGAAACCCAAGGAAGAGTCACTGTGAGTCAGATCCGACTCGACACATATAACAACAACAACAACAAGGCACCTAACAATAAGAAACAGTAAGTTTTTCCCAGAAGCTTCTTGAAACAAAGGTTCTTAGAAGTTGGTCACTCCAGAGTAGTACATCTTACTTCCTTGTAATGATAAGACATTCCTTTATCTGCTGATTTGCTGCAGTAGTGTATAGTGGGAATATTTTGAATATTTGTAATATTAATGTTGTACGATTTAAAAACTTCATATCGGGCTTTACAAATTCTGCCATATTAAATAGTATTTTGAATTAGTGATAGCTGAATTGTCTTGTTTAATAAATTAATCCATGTCTAAAACGCATGATATTGCTTAGGTTCATCATTTATCATTCAATAAATGATACTTCTGATTTTTCTGTAGAAAAGTTGGACACTGGTTGCTTGGTCAGGGATATAATATACTCTTATTAAACTATTATTTCTCTGAGAAATCACATCATATACACATTTCATTTCATCGGTAATACTTCCCCAAGAAATATAATCTACTGTGTGATGAGAAGTTCCTGATATAATGTGCGTGTTTTGGATATTGTTACTTTGGGGGGAGTGTTTGACAAACTAAGGAGCTCTGGTGGTGGTAAAGCATCTGGCTGCTAACCAGAAGGTTGGTGGTTCAAACTCCCCAGCTGCTCCGTGGGAGAAAGATGAGGCAGTCTGCTTCCATAAAGATTTACAATCAGTGGCAGTGGGTTAGGTTTGATTTTGCTTGACAAACTAGACTGTGGCCATAGGAAGACTGGCAGATTGGTGAGACAGTACAGAAATTGTGTGTTAAGATGAACTGTGACTGTACCTTGCAATGTTTACATTGTTACCTCTGTTACCAACCACCACTATCCCAACTCCTACCACCACTGTTTCATCCAGGAGTGAAAATGGCCATCTTTGTTTTCTTCTATTCTGTCTCAGAGGAAGAGATGTCCCTCCTCCTCCTCAAACTTTCTCCTTTTACCAAGTTCCTCCCCCAGATTACTGCATGGTTGGAAAAGGTTGAGTGAGATCTCTGAAGTCTCTATGAATCATTGATTCTGTGATTTTTCAGCATAAGTTAGACTAACAATCAGAATTCTATTAAGTTTTATTTGTGAAAGTAAGAGAATGCATTTTTTAATAATATACTGTGTATAGTAAACTGTGGACTCTTTGCCTTTTCAGCCAAAGATGTAACTTATATATGTCCATTCACTGGTGCTGTACGAGGAACTCTGACTGTCACAAATTACAGGTTATATTTCAAAAGCATGGAACGGGTAAGACTTGCTATTGAATTAGATTTTTCTGTGTACGCCTTTATGTTTACAGCCAGTTTTGTTCATTTTTGATCATTTGTAATGAAAGTATTTCTGATTGAATTTTTTTTTTCTTTTTTTCCCCCAGCTATAATTAAACAGTATAAATTGCTCAGTTTTAATTAACTGATTTTTCCTTTCCTTCCTTCAGGACCCTCCATTTGTTTTAGATGCTTCCCTTGGTGTGATAAGTAGAGTAGAAAAAATTGGTGGTGCTTCCAGTCGAGGGGAAAATTCCTATGGGCTAGAAACTGTGTGCAAGGTAAATTTTACAATATGTATATGATTTTTTTTTCCATTTTGGGAAATATTTCTTTTAAATAGGGCCTGTGTTTGGATGCTGGTTTCAAAAATATCAAATGATCAAATGAATTTTATATTAGAAAGTATCATTCAAGTAGAAGAAAACAAATAACATTTAGGATAAATAAAGAGAAAAGTTGCCCTATCATAAGGTAGATTTGACTTCTTTGGGGCCCGATTCAGTCTGTATACTTTGATATGCTCACATAGTCATAACATCATCTTTTCATAATGACCATCATAAATATGCATACTACTAAACAGGATACAAAGTACTTGCACAGACTTTTTCTCACTTAAGGTCTCATAAAGACCCTGTGAGGAAGTAAAAATAGACATTGTTACCTTTAATTTGCCAATGAAAAACATGAGCCTCTGCACAGTTAAGGTATGGTTGGTTTGGATATGATTTATTCATCATCACCTATCTTTTCTGTTTCTAGTTCTCATACTTTTTCTGCTTCTGAAACAATGGTAGAAAAGTGATATTGTAGACCTTTGCCATTTACATATCTATAATTGCATTGTCTCTGTAATGAAACTTAGATTTTGTTTGTTACATTTTTACCAGTGGTACTGTGTACCACTTCTATAAGCCAGTGTTCTCCTTATTATGGCCTAATGAACACCTGTACAAATCTCATTTGAGATCAGGTTTTTTTTTCCTGTCATTTTCTGTTCTGCCTGTTCCAAACATAAAAGCAACAGTGCATGCATAATTCAAGATACTTTCTTTTTCATTTGTTTATTTATTAAACTTTTATTGTGATTTGGGTGAAAGTTTACAGAGCAAATTAAATTTTCCATACAGCAATTCACAATTTGTTTCATGCCATTGACTGCAATTCCCCACAATGTAATAGCTCTCTTCGACTTCCTCCCTATAGTTACTTTCCTGTGCAAGATACTTTCTTATAACAAGGTGTATTTCTTATGCTAAAATCTATTATGATACATTTCTTAGAAGTTTTGTGACTCTAGTATCAAAACTAATGACTTAGTAAGTATTTTTATGCTTTTCCATGTAGTCAAAGGGCTCTGATAAATACAGTAGCAGTTAGCCATGTGTCATGTGTACAGTGTCCTGGTCACTTTTTTTTTTAATATAAGAGTAAATAGAACATAGAAGATATGAGAAGGTGAGGGAGGATGATTTGAAATCTCATTATTTTAAATATAATTTTTTCTGTGGAACAAGGTGATTATCAACAAATCTAAACATTCGTATTGTTTTGTTGTTAGGTGTCATCACAACGACTCACAGTGATCCCATGTACAACAGAAAAAAACATTGCCTGGTTGTGTACCATCCTCACAATCCTTGCTATACTTGAACCTATCATTGAAGCCAGTTTCAATCCATCTGTTGAGGGTCTTCCCCTTTATTGCTGACCCTCTTACTTTACCAAGCATGTTATCTTTCTCTAGGTCGTGTTCCCTTCTGACCACATGACCCAAGTAAGTGAGATGAAGTCTGATCATTCTGGCTTCCAAGGACCAATCTGGCTGCACTTTTTCCAGGACAGATTTGTTCATTCTTCTTGCGGTCCATGGTATTTTCAGTACTCTTTGCCAACACCATAATTCAAAGACATCAGTTCTTCTTCAGTCTTCTTTATTTATTGTCCAGCTTTCACATGCATACGAGGCTATTGAAAATACCATGGCTTGGGTTAGGCTCACCTTAGTTTTCAAAGTTATGTCTTTTTTCCTTAACACTTTAAAGAGATCTTTTGCAGCAGATTTGCCCAGTGCAGTATGACATCTGATTTCTTGACTGCTGTTTCCATGGGTGATGTCTGTGGATCCAATTAAAATGAAATCTCTGATAACTTCAATCTTTTCTCCATTTATCATGATGTTGCTTATTAGTCCAGTTGTAAAGATGTTCGATTTCTTTATGTTGAGGTATAATCTAAGGCTACTATACTGAAAGCTGTAGTCTTTGATCTTCATCAGTAAGCACTTCAGGTCATCTTCACTTTAAGCAAGCAAGGTTGTGCCCTCTGCATATCACAGGTTGTTAATGAGTCTTCCTCTGGTCCTGATGCAGCATTCTTCATATAGTCCAGCTTCTCAGGTAGTTTGCTCAGTATACAGATTGAATAAGTATGGTGAAAGGAAACAACTTGCTGTACTCCCTTTCTAATTTCAAACTATGTAATATCCCCTTGTTCTGTTTGAGCACCAGCCTCCTGGTCTATGTACAGGTTTCTCAGGAGCACAATTAAGTGTTCTGGAATTCCCATTCTTCTTAATGTTATCCATAATTTTTTATAATCCACACAGTCAAATACCTTTGAATAGATTTAGTTACCTCTGTGCCACTCTGACAAGAATATACCACAAATGGCTTGAAGAAACAGCAGTTTATTCTCTTACAGATTGGAGGCTTTAAGTCTGAGTTCACAGTGCCAGACTCTAGAGGCTGGGTGAAAGCCTCTCACCCATGGGCTTCAGCTCTGCCTCCTGCACCCAGCCCACTGAAGCTAGAGGCTGTTCGTCACTCAGACAGCTGCTGGCTGCTGAGAATGACAGGCCCAAGGTTGACAAGTAAAAAGGCACAGTCTCAATGTTACCAAACCACACAGCAGGCCATTAATTCAAGTCCGTTCAAAGTCCCAAGGTCAGCAGAGCATGACAGGGTTCTGAACAATCACATAGCTACATGCAGGGTTCAAGCATGCCACAAGCTAGAGGCGATTCCCCAAGGCTTCTCCTTATATGTAGGAAGCAGACCACATCCCTAAGGCAGCTACTTAGCTGCTTCTGGTAGATCCCACCACGGAATTGATTACCAGTCATGGGGAATACTACATCCAGCTGCCCAGCCACTCAACCAGGCCCAGCCAAGTTGACTATCACAGTCAGTAAAAGACAGGTAAACATCTTTCTAGTATTCTTTGTTTTCATCGAAGATCCATCTGACATCAGTGATATCCCTCCTGCTACATCCTTTTCTGAATCTGACTTGAATTTCTAGAAGTTCCTTGTCAGTATACTGCTGCAAACGTTTTTGAATTATCTTCAGCAAAATTTTACTTATGTGTGATTTTAATGATATTGTTTGATAATTTCCACGTTCTGTTGGATAACTTCTCTTTGGAATGGGAATAAATATGGGTCTTTTCCAGTCAGTTGGCCGGGTAACTCTTTCTCAGATTTCTTGGCATAGATGAGTTAAGTGCCTCCTGCACTGCATCCATTTGTTTGGACACCTCAATGGGCATTCCATCAATACCTGGAGCTTTGTTTTTTGCTAATTTCTTCAGTGCAGCTTGGATTTCTTTCAATACCACTGGTTCTTGATCATATGCTACCTCCTGAAATGGTTGAACATCGATCAGTCCTTTTTTGTTACAGTGACTCTGTGTATTCCTTCCATCTTCTTTTGATGCTTCCTGAATCATTCAGTATTTTGTCCATAGAATCCTTCAGTATTGCAACTTGAGGCTTTAATTTTGTCTTAAGTTCTTTCAGCTTGAGAAATACTGAATATGTTCTTTCCTTTTGGTTTTCTAATTCTAGGTCTTTGCGCATTTCAGTATAATACTTTACTTTCTCTTCTCAAGCTGCCCTTTGAAACCTTCTGTTCAGCTCTTTTACTTCATTATTTCTTCCATTTGCTTGAGCTATTCTCCTTTCAAGAGTTTCCTTTCAGATGTCTTCTGACATCTGTTTTTGTCTTCTTTCCTTTTCTGTCTTTTTAATGACTATTTGCTTTCTTCATGGATAATGTTCTTGATGTCATCCCACAACTTGTCTGTTTTTCGGTCATCAAATCTGTTGTTCATATGTTCTCCAACTTCAGATGGTATAAAATCAAGGTCATATTTTGGCTCTCAAGTGTTTCACATTGTGAAATATTTGCAGGGCCCCACGATGCTGCTTTATGACGGCTCTGTGGTTAAGAGTGATTCTGAATACCTCTACTAGTTGTAGAGATATTTACTGAGGACAAACAGGGCATCAACTTAGGTTTCCTTGGATGTTTGTTTTAAAAGATAGCAAAGGTAGTTTTGTATCAGATTTATGATAAGATGTTTTCTTGTTCATGTACTGTAGGTAAAATGGCTGTCATTATACAGTAAACTTACATAGGCCATTTTTACCTACCGAAAGGAATTAGTGTGAAATTTGGTATTTTATATTTTTTTTCAGTGAGAAAATATTCTCTTGAAAGGCAACAGAGTTATTTGTTTTTATGGCATATTGTTGGCCATATGCTTAATTTATTCGATACGAGTTCTGTCATTAAGGGAAAAGCAATATAACAAAAGCAGGTGACTAGTACGATTATCACTGAGGAAAAGGAAGACGTAGAGGAACACAAGAGGTACAGACAATAAAGGCAGAAAAAAAATATATGGTCTCAAATTAGAACCTGGTGTCTATATGAAAAACTTGTTGCTATAAGTGGTAAAGTGTCTCTGTGTTCAGTTTTACAGCATAGGATATAATAAAGCTACTTTGAATTCTGCTTGCATTGAAGCATTTAAAATAAAATGAGTAGTCTTGAAATTATTCTTAATTCCATATTTTTTTCTAAGTACTTTTAAGATGTCAGTATATAAGAACATGAATGTCTACATTCAGCCTGAGCATAGAAATTTTTTTGAAGACTAATAATGGAAAGGAACTTTGATCTATATAAAAATGCAACGTTAGAGCTGGATGATATCAACTAAACTGTTCAGAATTCAGAAGTGGTAGACTTCTCTCCTTCCATGTAGGAGACCTGCATCCAACTCCCAGCCAATATACCTCATGTGCAGCCACCACCTGTCTGTTAGTGGAGGTTTATTATGTCCTGCTATGATGCTGAACAAGTGTCAGTGGAGCTTCCAAACTAAGACTAGGAAAAAAGTGCTGGTGATGTACTTCCAAAAATCAGCCAGTAAAACCTGTATGGATAGACTACAACAGTCTAATCTGTAACCAGTCATATGGAGGGGGTAGGACTGGGTAGAGTTTCATTTGATTTTGTATGGAGTTGCCATATAAACAACAACAACATTCAGAATTCACTTGTTAGTACATAGTTGGTTGAAGAGCTTGAATGTAGAATGGAGGAAGACCTTTAGGCAGGCATTGGGTCTATTAGTCCAGTTGCAAGAGACTTATGAAGAGAAGGTCCAATGGAAATGAGCCCTAGGAAGGGGTGATAGGTAAGAAAATAATCACCAGGTATAATGGGAATGAAAACACATATGAAATGTAGTGAAAGCTAATCAGATTTTTAATTGGGGAATTCATGACAATATGGGCTTTCTCAGGGGAAAAAATATAAGAAATATATGTTGATAGTGTGTCTTAGTCATGATATTAGGCTTCACATATAAAACCTCAAATCTTCAGTGCTCGTATCAAATGTTACCTCCTTCACTGGTCTGTCTTAAATCCATGAGCAGAGGTAAATTTTGTGACCTTTGAATTCTGTCTTACATTAAAATGCCTGTGTTTCTTTTTATTTCTCCCCATAAATCATCTTAAGTTCCCTGCCTCCAAGGATCTGTTGTCTGATTTATTTTTGTATCCCGGATTAATAAATCTTAATCTTTACATAATTTTAAGTAATCTCATTCCTTAAATAAAGCATGATCTATGATTGACTTGGATACTAAATCTTTTCTAGGATATCCGGAATTTACGGTTTGCTCATAAACCAGAAGGGCGAACAAGAAGGTCCATATTTGAGAATCTAATGAAATACGCATTCCCTGTCTCTAATAACCTGGTAAAATACCTTTTACCTTTAAAAAACTTACATTATAATAATTGACATAGTATAAAAAACTTTTCTAGGCTACTTAGGATTTCTACATTTACATTCCTACATTGCCCTTTAACCAGATACGTAATTTAGGTTTAATCTAATTTCTTGGGCCTATTTCTTCAGGTATAAAATGAAGAAGACAGACAGTTGATTTTGGAGGCTTATTCTAGTACTGACGTTGTATAATTCTATGATCTTCTTATCCAGGGAATAGGAGTGATTTTGAATACCTCTACTAGTTGTAGAGACATTTACTAAGGAAAAACAAGGCATCAGGGTGTTTCCTATCATGGTGTTTCTGTGATGAAAAGCTATATGTGGTCTTGATTAGGAGTTGAAATCTCCTTTGCAACTGAGATATTGGAATAAAGACTAGCAATTTTGGGAAAGATGGAAAGCCAAATGCTTGCTGAGTTTCTATTGTGTGCTATTAATAGTTTTAAACTCACTCATTTACATTATATCATTTAAATGCCACATTAGCCTTGTGGAGGTAGGTATTATTTTATTTATCCCTATTTAGAGATATAACTAGGAGATGGTAAGCAATTAATTCAAAGAGATAGGTAGTAAAAGGTACAATTTGGAATCAATACTGGTTTTCTGACAACAGTTATAGTGTTTTTCTTTAACAACATAGTTGTTTCTGCCAATATGTTTATAAAGATAAATAGTTTTTGTGGGTACCCAAATCACTAATTAAATGCCAAAAAATTAAAAACTAATTTAATACATTTTAGAAAATGCAACATACAAAGCTGCTTACCTGCTATCTGCAATGTCAGATCGGTTAGTTATATCAAAAGATGTCTTTCTTGTGTAATAATTTCTTTTACTATTGCATAGCAAAGTTACATTAGGTACCAAAGATAACTGAAGGATATATGACAATATTTTTAAAATTGATAAATATTTGTAGTGAGTCTCTATGTTCTTTGTATGTTTGGAGAATATACAAAAAAACAGTAAAATTTTAAAATTATGAAACAAAAATATAGAAAAGGACATCAGTATAAAATACCCTCACAGATAAGAAAATGAAAACTTTGGGTGTGATAAGCATTTGTTTCTGGTTCATTATCTACTTAAACATGTTACTCAGCTATTAACTCTATTTGCCTTTTTGTAGCCCCTTTTTGCTTTTGAATACAAAGAAGTATTCTCTGAAAATGGGTGGAAGGTATATGATCCTCTTTTAGAGTATAGACGGCAGGTATGTACTTCTTTTTTGTTTTTAATTTTACTATTCTATGTTCTTTTCATTACCAAAACATCTTGATGGGTAGAAGTAAGTAGCTTTCTATCGTTTTTTAAGTTTTTATTTTTTAAATGAAGATGAATCCTGGTTGTTTGACTGCCTTTCAGTGTCTTTTGAACTACTTTTCAGAATACATTAATAAGTTTTTTGGGGAACTTGCCTTTATTATTATTTTTTATTATTTTATTTTTGCAGTGTCTTCTGCCCACCCCCAGGTAACCAACAAAGAAAGTTTCCTTCCATATATAAGCCTTTCCTTGACTTTTCACAATAATGAACTAATACTATATTTGTCCTTCTGTGGTTAACTTATTTCACTCATAATGTCCTCCAAGTTCATCCATGTTATGCAGTGTTCTTCAGATTCTACTTTATTCTTTAGTGTTGCACTGTATTCCATTGTGTGTATGTACCATGTTGTTATTGTTGTTGTTATGTGCTGTTGAATCGGACCATCTTTTTGCTACTGTAAATAGTGCTGCGATGAACATGGGTGTGCGTTTGTCTGTTCTTGTCATGGCTCGCTCTTCTTTAGGATATATATCTAGCAATGGAATGGCTGGGTCAAATGGTATTTCTAGTTCCACCTTTTTAAGGAATCACCATACTGCTTTCCACAGTGGATATATCATTTGACAGTCCTACCAGCAGTGTATGAGAGTCCCAATCTCTCTGCATCCTCACCAGCATTTGTTATTTTCTGTCTTGTTGACTTTGCTACTAGTGCTGGGGAGAGATGGTCTCTCGTTGTTTTGATTTGTATCTCTCTAATGGCTAATGATCATGAACATTTTTTCATGTGTTTGTTGGTCACCTGAATATCTTCTTTGGTGACGTGTTTATACATGTCTTCTGCCCATTTTTAAATTACATTGTTTGTCTCTTTGTCGTTGAGATGTTGGAGTTTTCTATAATTTTAGAGATAAGTCCCTTGTCAGATATGTTGTTGCCAAATATTTTTTCCCAACCATAGGTTCTCTTTTTACTCTTTTGGAGAGTACTTTGAAGCATATAAAAATTTAATTTTTAGAAGGTCCCATTCATCTAGTTTGTCTTCTGCTGTTTGTACATTTCGGGTTATGCTTGACAGTCTAGTTATGCCATAAATTAAATTTGCCCCTATTTTTTCCTTTAGAAACTTTATAGTTTTAGAATTCACGTTTAAGTCTTTGATCCATCTGGAGTTAGTTTTTGTGTATGGTGTGAGGTACAGATCTTGCTTCATTTTTCTGCAAGTGATATCCAGTTTTGCCAGCACCATTTGTTAAAGAGACTATCTCTCCCTATTTAATGGATTACAGCCCTTTGTCAAAGATGAACTGACCATGGGTCAATGGCTCTATTTCTGGATTCTCAATTCTGTTCCACTGGTCTATCTATGTGTCTGTCATTGTACCGGTACCAGACTGTTTTGACTGCTATGGCTGTATAGTAGGTTTTGAGATCCAGGACTGTGACACCTCCTACTTTCTTCTTCTTCTTAGGTAGTGCTTTGCTTATATTAGGGCTCTTTCCTTTCCATATAAAATTAGTGATTGGTTTTTCCATATCCTTAAAGAATGTTGATGGGATCTGAATTGGGATTGCATTGAATGTATAGATTGCTTTGGGTAAAGTTGACATTTTCACAATGTTCAATCTTTCTGTCCACAAGCATAGTATGTTCTTCCATTTACATAGATCTCTTATGGTTTCTTGAAGTAGTGTTTTGTAGTTTTCTTTTGTGTCCCTGTTGTTGTTGTTGTTATGTGCCGTCGAGTCGCCTCGGCTCATAGCAACCCCTCCTTGGGTTTCTGAGGCAGTATCATTATGGAAGTAGATTATCCTTCCGAGGAGTGGCTGGTGGGTTTGAACTGCCAGCCTTCTGGTTAGCAGTCAAGTGCCTTGGGCACTATGCTCCCAGAGCTCCCTAGTGAGATTTATTCTCAAGTATTTTATATTTTTGGAACTATTGTACATGGTATTGATTTCTTTATTTCCTTTTCAGCAATCTCTTTGCTGGTGTAGAGGAATCCAACTGATTTCTGTATGTTGATCTTGTATCCCACCACTATGCTAAATCTCTCAATTTAGATGCCATTGATTTCTCTTTCTTGCCTTATTGCCCTCACTGGGACTTCCAATACAGTGTTGAACAAAAATAGTGATAGAGGGCATCCTTGTCTGGTTTCTGTTTGGAAGGGGAATGGTTTCAGTCTCTCTCCATTGAGAATAGTGTTGGTTGTTAGTGTTGCGTATATACCCTTTATTATGTTGAGGAATTTCCCTTCTATTCTGATTTTGCTGAGAGTTTTGATCAGGAATGGGTGTTGACTTTTATCAAATGCCTTTTCTGAATCGATTGATAAGATCATATGGTTCTTTTCCTTTGTTTTATTTATGTGATGGATGATGTTGATTGTTTTTCTAATGTTGAATCATCCTTGTATACCTGTTATGTACCCCATTTAGTCATAATGTGTTATTTTTTTGATATGTCATTGGAGTCTATTGGCTAGGATTTTGTTGAAGATTTTTACATCTATATTCATGATTGATACTGGTCTGTAGTTTTCATTTTTACTGATACCTTTGCTGGTTTTGGTATGAAGGTTATGCTTGCTTCATAAAATGAATTTGGGAGGATTCCATCCTTTTCTATATTCTGTAATAATTTGAGTAGGATTGGTGTCATTTCTTCTCTGAACGTTCAGTAGAATCTCCAGTGAAGCCGTCTGGGCCAGGGCTTTTTTTGTTGTTGTTATTGGCAATTTTTTTATGACCTGTTCAATTTCTTCTTTTGTTATGGGTCTGTTCAAATTTTCCACCTCAGTCTGTGTTAGTTTAGGTAACTAGTATGTTTCTAAAAGTCCATCCATTTCTTCTAGATTTTAAAATTTTTTGGAGTGTAGTTCTTCATAGTATCCTGATATTCAGAATATGTTAGTAAGTTTTAATGAATGTTTACTTCTTGTTACTGTTTTTTTTCAACAAATGGTAAGTGTATGTAAGTTTTAGTATTTATATATAATATTCTTTACTTAGGTTTTTTCCTATATGTGTATCCTATATTTAATTCTGTTATTCTCTAATTTAATTCTGAAAATAGTTCTGTTACTTTTAATTTATCTCCACATAAAATTATGACGTTTTACATCTTAACAAAGGCTACACTATACTTCTGCTTATATTGTGCTAAGGATAGCATTGACCTGCTTTGATGAATCGTGGAGATGTGAAAGGTTGAATAGATTTGCTTCTCTTCTGGTACCCTTTAATATTTTAATTAGGTAGTAATTTGTGTTATGTTTTATTTCACCCGTAGGGAATTCCTAATGAAAGCTGGAGAATAACAAAGATAAATGAACGATATGAGCTTTGTGATACATACCCTGCCCTCTTGGTTGTGCCAGCAAATATTCCTGATGAAGAGTTAAAGAGAGTAGCATCCTTCAGATCAAGGGGCCGTATCCCAGTAAGTATGAAGCTTTGATGAGACTTTTCAAATGCTTTTGTACAATACATAATACTGAGATTAATGAATGGGAAGATGGAGAGCTCACACAAAAAGCAGAGCACAAGCAAGGATGCAGGATAAAAGTAGCTGCAGCAGCCGGGTACACCAGGTCACTGTGAGTCAGAGCTGACTTGATGGCACCTAAGAACAGTAACAGCAACAGGAGCAGGACTTTTATCAGAGATTGAGTTATTTAGAAAAACTAAAACTGGAAGGAAAATGTGAAGAGCTTTCTGAAGAGTATGACATGGATTTTAGAGAACTGCATGGAATTAATGATTTGTAACTGGAAAAGAAATTTGGCCCTGTGCATTATTCACTATTTCTTTAGTCGTGGTTATAACTGCTATTTTTCTGTAAGTCCTAGAAAGAATAAAACTTTACAAATTTATGGTGACTGCTTGGGTCCTAGAAAGATCAGTTCAAATAATTTTAGTTATAAAATAAATAGTAGCTATTTATTAGCAGACCTTATAGTTGGGTATTTTTGCTGATAAGCATTAAAACTTTAGAAATGGGGTTTACTTATCTTCTATTAATGTATTTTTTCCCCAAGTGATCTATGACTTTTGTAAATAAATAGCAGATTGAAGAGTTAGACTTAAGTTTTCCAGATGCTAGAGATGCTAAACATGGCTTCTTTTCAGCCACTTCTGAGAAAATTGGCTCTGTGAACCTTATGAATAGCAGTGAAATACTGTCTGATGTATTACTGGGAAATTTTATGGTGAGGATTGTGGGGATGGCATGGGACTGGGCAGTGTTTGCTTCTGTTGTATATAGAATCACTATGAATTGGAGCTGACTTGATGACCCCTAACAACAATACTTTAAAGAAAGGTAGTGACTTTTCCTCAGTTATCCTTTCATGAATCCAGTTAGAAAGCAGAACTCTCTAGAGTACTGTTTTTGGGGAGAAATAAATAAAGTCTTTGTCACCATGTTTTTTCCCATTAGGTTTTATCATGGATTCATCCTGACAGTCAAGCCACAGTCACTCGATGTAGCCAGCCCATGGTAGGAGTAAGTGGGAAGCGAAGTAAAGAAGACGAAAAATACCTTCAAGCTATCATGGATTCCAATGCCCAGTCTCATAAAATCTTTATATTTGATGCCCGGCCAAGTGTTAATGCTGTTGCCAATAAGGTGAGATTGTCCTGCTTTTAGTAATTAAGCTTGTAATAACAAGTTTCATGAGTCAGCTGAGTTTGGCAGGGGCCACAGTATAGTTTTACTAAAACTAGAACTCAGCCTCTACATAATGATCTAGGTTCTGATCTTGGCTTTCTACCTAATGGTTGTGTGACTTTGAGTTAGTTATTTAATTTTGTTGTTGTTAAGTGCCATCGAGTTGGACCCAACTCATAGCGACCCCTCCTTGGGTTTCTGAGGCAGTATCACTACAGAAGTAGATTGCCCCATCTTCCTTCCGAGGAGTGGCTGGTGGG
>NW_006921634.1:8576147-8583654 GCF_000298275.1 Orycteropus afer afer | reverse complement strand
CTACTTCCATAGTGATGCTCGGCATCCAAGGAGGGGTCGCTATGAGTTGGGGCTGATTCAACGGCACACAACAACAACAACATATATATATATATATATATTATAGAAAGAAGTATTTTAAAATACTCCAAACTGTAAGAGAAAAACTCCATTAAATCTTGGCTATACTTCCAGTATATGTGTATGTGCATGCATACATGTATTTGAAACGAAGTGGAATAATTATAACTTCTCTTTTTAATTTGCACTGTATCTTTCTGTGTCACTTAGTATTTGTCTACAACATTAGTTTTAATTATATAATAACTAATACAATCAACTGTTGTTGGCTTTTTAGGTTGGTTGTAATTTTTTTACTATTTTAACAATACAAGGGTGCTCAACCTTTTAATTGAATTATGAAGCATTTACCTAATTGCTTTCATCCTGCTTAGTTTTTTGAGAACATTTTGAGTTCCAGGCATTCTCTATTAAATTTTAAATATTTCCCCTTACAGGAGTCAAGGGAGGGATCTGGCATCCTAAACCATTATCAGTTAATACTTCAGATATAGTGCATAAAGATAAAATGAGATGATGTGTACGTGTAAAGCCCATAGCCCAGGGTTAGTCATGCATTCTTCCAGTAATTGTTTTTGTCTCTAAGCTTTATACCATGAATTAGCAGGAATGAGATTTAGGATTGTTTTTTAGGAGGTGAGCCTAGGGAGAGAGGAATACAAAGTAGAAAAGACAGTAGGGTGAAATGTTGTATTCTTCATCTTCTTGTTTTTAATTTTTTTTTCAGTCATTCACAAGCATGTCTCACTATAAAAGCCCTTTTTCATTAATTTGCAAAAGCATACATCCTTGCTGCAGTATTTTTTTTATCTCCTTAGTAAGACACTTTCTATAAGTTAGTGAATTATGTATGTTTTTTGACTCCATGACCCACATCAGAAATTAAAACTTTGCCAGCCACTGAGCTGTCCATGTGTGCTCCACCCCAATCAATAAGACTTTCTGCCCTTGCCCAAAATTAGCACTATCCTAGCTTTCATAGTAATTACTTCCTTGCATTTCTTTGTACTTTTATTACAGAAGTATATATCCTTAGACTCTATATTTGAGTCTTCCCTTCACCCACCCCCTCCCTTTAAAAATTTTTTTTATTGTGATTTGGGTCAAGTTTAGATTGATTTTTCATCCAGCAGTTCATACACATTTTGTTTTGTGACATTGATTACAATCCTCACAAATGTAACTGCTCTCTTCTCCTTTCCTCCTTATAGGTTACCTTTTTTACTGTGTTCTTCTTTCCTTTGCATTTCTGCCTGCCTACCTTTCTCCCTGCACAAATGCTGCCTTTCTGATCTCCCGTGGTTGATGGTTCTAAGGAGTACATCTCTCTGGTATAACTGTTCAGCTCGTAGGCCTGTCTATTGTTTGGCTGAGAGTTAAGCCTTGGGAGTGAGTTCAGTTCCGGGCCCAGAAGGTAACCAGGGACCATAGTCTTGGGTGTTTCACCAGTCTCTAACAGACCAATTAGTCTGGTCTCTTTTATGTTTTTATTATTGTTCCACACTTTTCTCCCACTCTCTCTTGGATCTCTAATTTTTATTCTTGGCTGAGGGGTCGGCATTAGTAGCCAGGCACCATCTAGTTATTCTGGTCTCAGGGTTATATAAGCTGAGGTTCCCATGGTCCATTAGTCCCATGGACTAATTGTTTCTATTTGTCCTTGATTTTCTTCACTCGTCTTTGCTCCAGATGAGGAGAGACCAATAGTTGCATCTTAGGTGATTGCTTGCAAACTTTTAATACTCCAGTCACTACTCACCAAAGTAGAATATGTGCTATCCTTTCGGAACTGACTCATAGCAACTCCTCCTTGGGTTTCCGAGGCAGTATCACTATGGAAGTAGATTGCCCAACCTTCCTTCCGAGGAGTGGCTGGTGGGTTTGAACCATCAGCCTTCTGGTTAGCAGTCAGGTGCCTTAGGCACTATGCTACCAGAGTTCCTAAGTAGGATATAGGACAATATTTTTGTATACTTCATTGTGCCAGTTAAGCTTGATGTCCCCTATAACATTAGTCCTGAGCCTGCAGACTGAGCGACTCACTCCCTCAGGTGCTTGGTTGTGGCTTAGACGTTATCTTAACTTTGAACCTTGTTAGCTCTATTATAAACATATATATATGGGCATTTTTATAGCACAAAGAAATATGTATGTAGAAATATTGTCTATGAAACCTGTGTATTGTCATAGGTGTGTTCCTGTTTGCCTACCCACAGCTGATCATCTTGCCTGTCTTCTGATATGGCCACCTGTAGATTAATGTTTGTTATTACTGATAGTGCAGTATTGTGTACGTAATACTCACCTTTGTTGTCTGTACCTCTTGTCTACCTCTCTAAGTCTTCCTTTTCCTTAGTGATGCTATGCTGGTCACATGTTTTTGTTACATTGCCTTTCCCTTCACACATATCAATACATGTCTGTTAATTAGCTAGCAATTTTCTCTCCCCTGCCCTTCGATCCCTAGTACCCAACAAAGAAAATTTCCTTCCTTATATAAACTTTGCTTGACTTCCTGTAATAATGGACTCATACAATATTTGTCCTTCTGTGGTTGACTTATTTCCCTCAGCATAATGTCCTCCAAGTTCATCCACATGATTAGGTGTTCCTTAAATTCTTCATTTTTCTTTAATGTTACATAGTATTCCATTGTGTGTATGTACCATAGTTTGGTTATCTATTCAACCACTGATGGGCACTTAGGCTGTTTTCATCTCTTTGCTGTTGTGAATAGTGGTGCGGTGAACACGGGTGCCTGTATCTGTTCGTGTCTTGGATCTTACCTCTTTAGCATATGTTCCTAGTAGTACAATTGCTGGATCAAATGATACTTCTCTTTCCAAAATTTTAAGGAAGTGCCAAACTATTTTTAGCAATCGTTGTACCATTTTATAGTCCATTTTATAGATTGTTAATGAGTCTTTCTCCAATCCTGATGTCATGTTCTTCTTCATATAGCCCAGCTTCTTGGATTATTTGTTCAGCATATAGATTAAATAAGTATGGTGAAAGAATAGAACCCTGATGCACTCCCTTCTTGATTTTAAACCATGCAGTGTCCCCTTGTTCTGTTTGAACAACAGCCTCCTGGTCTATGTACAGGTTCCTCATGAGTACAATTAAGTGTTCTGGAATTCCTGTTCTTCTCAGTGTTATCCACAGTTTGTTATAATCCACATAATCAAATGCTTTTGCATAGCCAATAAAACACAAGTAAACATCTTTCTGGTATTTTTTGCTTTGAGCCAAGATCCATCTGACATCAGCAATGATATCCCTTGTTCTGTGTCCTCTTCTGAATCCAGCTTGCAACCCTGGAATTCTCTGTCAATATACTGCTGTAACTGTTTTTGAATTATCTTTAGTACGATTTTACTTGCATGCTATAGAAATTATATTGTTCAATAATTTCCACATTTTGTGGGATCACCTTTCTTTGGAATAGGTACAAATATGGATCTCTTCAGTCAGTTGGGCAAGTAGCTGTCTTCCAAATCTCTTGGCATAACTGAGTGAGTGCCTCTAGCGTGGCATCCGTTTGTTAAAATGTCTCAATGGGTATTCCATCAATTCCTGGAGCCATGTTCTTCACCAGTTCTTTCAGTGCAGCTTCACCTTCTTCCTTCAGTACCATTGGTTCTTGATCATATGCCACCTCCTGAAATGGATGAAGATTGACCATTTCTTTTTGGTACAGTGACTTTGGTACAGTGTATTCCTTCCATCTTCTTTTGATGCTTCCTGCGTCATTAAATATTTTGCCTATAGAATCTTTCAGTATTGCAACTCAAGGCTTAAATTTTTTCCTCAATTCTTTCAGCTTGAGAAAGCTGAGTGTGATCATCCCTTTTGGTTTTGTAACTCCAAGTCTTTGCACACTTCATTATAGTAATTGGCTTTGTCTGCTTGAGCTACTCTTTGAAATCTTCTGTTCAGCTCTTTTATCTTGTCATTTCTTCCATTTGCTTTAGCTGTTCTCCATTCAAGGGCAAGTTTCAGTCTCTTCTGACATCGATTTTGGTCTTTTCTTCTTTTCTCATCTCTTTAAAGATTTCTTGCTTTCCTCATGGATGATGTTCTTAATGTCATCCCACAGTTCTTCTGGTTTTTGGTCATTGGTGTTCAGTGCATCAAATCTGTTCTTTAGGTGGTCTCCAGATTCAGGAGGGATATAGTCAAGATCATATTTTGGCTCTAATGGACTTGTTTTAATTGTCTTCAACTTCAGGTTGAACTTGCATATGAGCAGTTGATGGCCTGTTCCACAATCAGCTCCTGGCCTTTTTTTGGCTGAAGATACTGAGATATTGTAAAAAATGTCTCTTGCCACAGATGTAGTCAGTCTGATTCCTGTGTATTCCATTTGGCGAAGTCTACATGTATAGCTGCTGTTTGTGTTGTTGAAAAAAGATATTTGCAATGAATAAGTCATCGGTCTTGCAAAATTCTATCATGCAATCTCCAACATTATTTCTGTCACCAAGGCCAAATTTTCCAACTACCGGTGATTCTTCTTTGTTTCCAACTTTTGTGTTCCTGTCATCAGTGATAATTAATACATCTTGATTGCACATTCAGTCAATTTCAGACTGCAGAAGTTGATAAAAAATCTTGAATTTCCTCATCTTTGGCTTTGGTAGTTGGTGCATAAATTTGAATAATAGTTGTATCAATTGGTCTTCCTTGTAGGCATATGGATATTATCCTATCATTGACAACATTGTGTTTCAGGATAGATCTTGAAATACCCTTTGTGATGATGAATGCCACACCATTCCTTTTCAAATTGTCATTCCCAGCATTACAGTAGATCATATGGTCGTCTGATTCAAAATGGCCAAAACTGGTCCATTTCAGCTCACTAATGCCTGGGATATCAGTCTTTATGCGTTCCATTTCTTTTTTGACAACTTCCAATTTTCCTAGATTCATACTTCATACATACCATGTTCCTATTATTAATGGGTGATTGCAGCTGTTTCTCCTCAATTTGAGTCATGCCACGTCAACAAATTGAGGTCTTGAAAGCTTTACTTTATCCATATCAGATTGGTTCCACTCTGATGATGCAGCTCTTTACCAGTCGTATTTTGAGGGCCTTCTGACCTAAGGGGCTCCTCCTCCTGCAGTGTATCGGACAGTGTTTCCAGTTGTTCATAAAGTTGCACAGTAATGTATCAGACAGTGTTTCTCTGCTGTTCATAGGGTTTTCTCTGGCCAGTTGTTTGAGAAGTGGAAGGCCTCTTCCTTCTTCCTAGTCTGTCTCAGTATGTAATCTGCATTGAAATCTGTGCACCATGTGCAATCCTGCTGGCATTTCAAGCCCTGGTGGCACAGCCTCTAGCCTAACAGCAACACACAGGCTACCACAGTAGGACAAACTGATAGACAAGTTTGTCTCCTTTAGCTGTTCAAAACCTTTCCACCCTCCCCTTACCTGGATTCCTGCCGCTGCTCTGCTCTGTCGTCCCCCTTGCTTCTCTTTCCCCTGCTTCCTGCCTCTTGGGGGTGGGGCTTGCATCCCTTCCCTTACCTAGATCCCTGCCATTGCTCTGCTCTGTCATCCCCTCTGGCTTCTCTTTCCGCTGCTTTCCTGCCCTTTGGAGGTGGGACCTGGGTCCCTCCACTTACCTGGATCTTTGCCGCTGCTCTGCTCTGTCATCCCATCTGGCTTCCTTATTGGTTTCCTTGTTTCCTTTTTAGAGATCTCTTTGTTGATGTAGAGGAATCCAACTGATTTTTGTATGTTGATCTTGTATCCTGCCACTTTGCTGAATCTGTCAATTAGTTCTAGTAGTTTTCTTGCTGAGTCTCTTGGTTTTTATATGTATAATATCATGTTGTGTGCAAATACAGATAGTTTACCTCTTCTTTGCCAATTTGGCTGCCTTTTGTTTTTCTTTCTTTCCTTATTGCCCTGGCTAGGACTTCAGTACTATGTTGAATAGAAGTAGTGATAGAGTACATCCCTTGTCTGGTTCCCATACACAAGGGGAATGCTTTGAGTCTCTCTCTGTTTACAGTAATGTTGACTGTTGGTTTTGTATATTTGCCCTTTATTATGTTGAGAAATTTCCCTTGTATTCCTGTTTTGCTGAGAGTTTTTATTAGGAATGGTTGTTGAATTTTATCAAATGCCTTTTCTGCATCGATTGATATGTTATGTGGTTCTTTTCCTTTGTTCTATTTATAACCAAAACCCAAACGAAACTCAACCATCATCGAGTTGGATCAGACTTAGCGACCCCTCCTTGGGTTTCTGAGGTGGTATCACTATGGAAGTAGATTGCCCAATTGAGTGGCTGGTGGGTTTGAACTGCCAACCTTCTGGTTAGCAGTCAAATGCCTTAGGCACTATACCACCTTATATGATGGATTATGTTGATTTTTTTCTTTTTTAATGTTGAACCATCATCCTTGCATACCTGCTTTGAATCCTACTTGGTCATGGTTTATTATTTTTTTGATATAGCATTGGATTCTTGTTGGCTAGGATTTTGTTGAAGATTTTTGCATCTGTATTCATGAGGGATATTGGCCTGTTAATTTTCCTTTCTAGTGATGTCTTTGCCTGGTTTTGGTATCAGAGTTATTCTTGCTTCATAGACTGAATTTTGGAGTATTCCATCCTTTTCTCTGGTCTGGAATAGTTTCAGTAGGATGGGTGTCATGTCATCTCTGAACATTTGATAGAATTCTCCAGTGAAACCATCTGGGCCAGAATTTTTTTGTGTGGGAGTTTTTATCTGACCCAAATTTCTTCTTTTGTTATATGTCTGCTCAAATTTTCTACCTCAGTCTCTGTTAGTTTAGGTAAGTCTTGCCTTTCTAGAAATTTGTCATTTCTTCCAGGTTTTCAACATTGTTGAAGTACAGTTCTTCATAGTATTCTGTAATTATCCTTTTTATTTTGGTTAGTTCTGTTGTGAAGTTGGCCATTTCATTTATTACTTGTGTTATTTGCATCTTTTCTTTCTTTACCTTAGGTAAATTTGCCAGTGGTTTGTCAATTTTGTTAATCTTTTTGAAGAATAGCTTCTAGTCTTGTTGATTTTTTTGTTTTCTGCTTCATGTATTTCTGCTCTAATCTTTATTATTTCCTTTCTTCTGGATATTGTCGGCGTCTTTTGTTGTTCTTTTTCTAATCCTTGGAATTGTTGAGTTAAGGTGTTGATTTTGGTTCTTTCTTCTTTTTTGATGTGTGCATTTGTTACTATAAATTGACCTTTTTAGTACTGCTTTCTCTGTGTCCTAAAGTTTTTGGTATACTGTGTTTTAATTCTCATTTGTTTCTAGGAATATTTGAATCTTTTAATTTCATATTTCATTTCTTCTGTTACCCAGTAGTTCTTGACCAGTGTGTTATTCACTTTACATGTATTTGATGTTTTTTCCAGGTCTTCCTGTTATTGATAAAAATTTCATAGCATTGTGATCTGAGAAG
>NW_006921634.1:8558179-8576030 GCF_000298275.1 Orycteropus afer afer | reverse complement strand
TGTTGAGATCTTCTGTATCTTTGTTGAGTTTTTTTCTAGCTGTTTTGTACTTAATTGAAAGTGGTTTGCTATTTATTTCTCCTTTCAAGTCAATTAATGATTACTTTATGTATTTTGTAGCTCTTTCAATTGGGTGCGTAGATGTTTATTATGGTTTTGTCCTTTTGGTTGATTGACTCTTTTATCATCCTATAATGCTCTTCCCTGTCCTTTATGCTGATTTCCTCCTTGAAGTCTGTTTTATCGGAAATTAATATTACTACTCCTTCTTACTTTTGGTTGCCATTATCCTGATATATTTTTTTCCATTCCTTGATTTTTAATTTATTATTATTATCTTTCTGTCTGAGGTAACTCTCTTGTAGAAAGCATAATGATGGGTCTCATTTTCTTACCCATCTTGCCTTTTTCTTTCTCTTGACTGGTGCATTTAATCCATTCACAGTCAGCATTATTAATGATAGGTATAAATTTTCTGATGTCATTGTTTTGTTTTTTATTGTGGTGTGGGTGGTTTCTTCATTTTGAATATTTTTCTGTGCTGAGTTCATTTTGTTATCAAGTTTATTTTTCCTTTTCTTGATTGTTGCTGATTTTGTGTTTACTAACACTTTGTTTCATTAGAATGCTTATTAATTTTCTTTGTTGTTACCCTGTAGTAAATTTTTATGTTCCTACATTTGGAATAGTCTGTTCTATATTGATATCTTCCTGATTACCTCTCCATTTGGAAGCTCTGTAGTTGTACCATTTATTCCTTCTTTTTTGCTATATAGTTCTTGTCATTTACAGATGGACATCTCTGTTTCTCTATTTTCCATTTAGTAAGGCTATTTCAGTTTGGGAAATTCTTTTTCTGGATTGGTTTCTGGGTGGTAATGTCATGTCTCTTAATCTTAGGTTGTTGTCTTCCACTATTGGTTTCCTGTCCAAAGGACTTCCCTTTGCATTTTACCCTTAATTACTGTTTGTCTGGGAATGTCCTGATTTCACCATCATGTTCAATGGGAAGTTTTACTGGATATGTAATTCCTGGTTGGCAATTTTTTCCTTCAAAGGTTTTGTACATGTCATCCCATTGCCTTCTTGTCTACATGGTTTCTGCAGAAAAATTAGAGCTTCATTTTATTGGTTGCCCTTTGTAGGTCACATTTTTTTCCTGAGCTGCTCTCAAAATTATTTCTTTGTCTTTAGTTTTGGAATGTTTGATTATATCTTAGGGACTTTCTGTTGGTGTCTATCCTGCATGGGGTTCCTTAAGCTTCTTGGATGGGTATATTTTCATCTTTTTTAATATTGAGGAAGTTCCTGGTAACAGGTCTCTGACAATTTTTTTCTGTGGTTTTATTTGCCTCTCCTTGTTCTGGACTACCAGTCACATGTAGGTTATTTCTCTTGATGTCATCCTATATAACTCTTATACTTTTTTCAGTGTATTTTCTGATTGTTCTTCATGTAAACTGGTGTCAAGGGATTTATCTTCAAGCTGGCTAATGCATTATTCATCCGATTTGATTCTACTCTTTTGTCTTCTCAATGTGTTATCTATTTCTGTAATTTTAGTGTTAAGAACAAGGCTCCAGGAATTGGCAGAATACCCACTGAGATGTTTCAACAAACGAGTGCCCCACTGGAAGAACTCACTCAGCTATGCCAAGAGATTTGGTGGACAGCTACCTGACTAACTGACTAGAAGAGATCCATATTTGTACCCATTCCAAAGAAAGGTGATCCCATTGAAAGTGGAAACTTTCTAACAATATCAGGAGCTCTGGGGGGATAGTGCCTAAGGCATTTGACTGCTAACCAGAAGGCTGGTGGTTCAAACCCACTAGCCACTCCTCAGAAGGAAAGTTGGGCAATCTATTTCTGTAGTGATACCACCTCGGAAACCCAAGGAGAGGTCACTCTGAGTTGGATCTGACTCGACGGCAGTGCTTTGTGTTTGCATTGATCGTTAATATCACATGCAAGTAAAATCTTACTGAAGATAATTCAAAAACAGTTGCAGCAATATATTGACAGAGCTTCCAGAAATGCAAGCTGGATTCAGAAGAGGATGTGGAACGAAGGATATCATTGCTGATGTCAGATGGATCTTAGTTGAAAGCAAAGAATACCAGAAAGATGTTTACTTATGTTTTATTGACTGTGCAAAAACATTAGATCATGTGGATCACAACAAATTATGGATAACATTGAGAAGAATGGGAATTCCAGAACACTTGATTGTACACATGAGGAACCGTACATAGATCAGGAGACTGTTGTTCAAAGAGAACAAGGGGATACTGCATGGTTTAAAATCAAGAAGGGAGTGCATCAGGGTTGTATCCTTTCACCATACTTATTCAATCTGTATGCTGAGCAAATAATCCGAGAAGCTGGATTATTTGAAGAAGAATGTGGTATCAGGATTGGAGGAAGACTAATTAACAACCTGCAATACGCAGATGACACAACTTGGCTTACTGAAAGTGAGGATGACTTGAAGTACTTACTGATGAAGGTTAAAGACTACAGTCTGCAGTATGGATTAGAATTCAATATAAAGAAAAAAAAAAAAATCCTCACAACTGGTCCAATACAAGCTTCATGATGAATGGAGAAAAAACTGAATTTGTCAAGGACTTCCTAGTACTTGATTCTGCTGTCAACACTCATGGAAGCAGTGGTCAAGACATCAGATGACATATTGCATTGGGCCAATCTACTGCAAAAGACCTCTTTCAGGTGATGAAGAGCAAAAATGTCTCCTTGAAGACTAAGGTGTGCCTAACCCAAGCCATGGTATTTTCAAATACTTCTTACACATGTGAGAGTTGGACAATGAATAAGGAAGACCAAAGAAGAGTTGACTTTTGAGTTGTGGTGTCGGAGAAGAGTGCTCAGAGTACCATGGACTGCTACAAGGACTAACAAATCTGTCTTGGAAAAAGTGCAGCTGGAATGCTCCTTGGTAGCGAGAATGGCCAGAGTTCATCTCACCTACTTTGGTCATGTGGTCAGAAGGAACCATTCCCTGGAGAAGGATATTGTGTTTGGTAAAGTGGAGGGGTAACGAAAAAGGGGAAGGCCCTCAATGAGATGAGTATGTCGTAGATGGGCTCAGGATCGTGAGGCTGGCACAGGACCGGGCAGTGTTTCATTCTGCTGTGCATAAGGTTGCTGTGAGAGACAACTTGACGGCACCTAACAGCAAGTGTTAATCTTCCATTTCTAATTCTGTTTTTTGTATAATTTCTGATTGTCTATTCATTTTGTCGTTATGCTCTTGTATTGTTTTCTTGAATTGTTCAAGGGTATTGTCTGCCTTTTCCTCTTTTTTTTTACGGTTTCCTTGAGCTCCTGGAAGTCCTATATATATCTCTCTTTTGAATTCTTTATAAAATAGTTCCATTACCTGCCTTTCCTCAGAAAGATTTCCTAGTTCTTTATTTTAGTCACTTGCTTCCTGTATCTTAACCTGCTCTTTTGTTTGTTTAAATCAAAGTTGTCTGTTGTCTCTGGGACATTTTGAAATTGTTTTTGTTTGTTGGTTATGTATTGGTTTGTTTCAGCCTGGTGTTTTGTTTTGCTTTGTTTTGATATATCCAGATGTGTGGAGCAGGTTTGCTTCTTTGGTTGTTAACTTGGCAACACTGGGGCACTCTCCAACTATCTCTGGTTGGTGGAATAACCAGTGGGAATGTGGAGTGGGTATCTGTTTGTCATGAAGAGCAGCTATGGATGGATTAGCCAGTGTTGCCCACTATCTTGTCATTGATCCAGTGGTGCAGGAGATGGTGGTGGTGCTTGTCCATTGGGTGAAATGGTTGGTATAGTAGATATACATGACTAGTGGAGAGTTACTGCCAGTTGGATAGGGCAGGAAAGAAAAAAAAAACAAAAAAAAAACCCCAAGATGAAAAAGATGAGACAAAAAAGAATAAAAACAATAAAAATAAAAGATAAAAAAAAAATAGAAAGAAAAGGAGAGGGTGGATGAGAAGAAAGATTGGTAAAAAAGAAAGGGAGAAATAACATAAAAGGGAAGGAAAATTGGGATAAAGAAAAGGAGGAAAATAAGGACACTGAGGAGGAGGAATTTTTGTGGTTATCAGCAGCAGCCAGCCCTGGGAGCAGGTTATTGTGGAACAGACTGTTGATCCACCAGGGTCTGTGTCCACGGAGGTGAAAGGAACCTTGTGTGAATGGGTACTGTGGTGGTTATGTTTGTGTGTCAACTTGGCTGGGCCTGGTTGAGTGGCTGGGCAGCTGGTGGTAGTTATTCCCCATGATGAAACTGGGAATCAACTCCATGGTGGAATCTACCACAAGCACCTGAACAGCTGCTTTGGGTATGTGGTCAGCTTCCCGTATATAAGAAGCAGCTTTGGGAATGGTCTCTAGTTTATGGCACGCTTGGACCCTGCATGTAGCTGTGTTCAGCAGCTTGCCATGGTCTGTCGACCTTGGGATTTACAATGGACTTGAGTTAATGGCCGGCCATGTGGTTTGGTAATATTGGGGCTGTGCCATTTTATTTGTCGACCTTGGGCTTGTTCACCTCAGCAGCCAGTAGCTGCCTGAGTGAAGAGATGCCTCTAGCTCCAGTGGGCCGGGAGTGAGAGGCAGAGCTGAAGCCCAAGGTCGAGGGACTTTCACCCAGCCTCTAGAGCCTGGCACTTTGAACTTGGACTTAAAGCCTCCAAATTGTAAGAATAGACTCCTGTTTGTTAAGGCCATCTCAGTTGTGGTATATTCTTGTCAGAGCAGAACTAGTTAACCAAAACAGGTACCTTCAAGAGAGTAGGCTGCAGCTGTGTGCCTGTTGTTTTCATTGTGAGAAAAGTCAGTGACACAGCATCAGAAAGGAGAGCCGCAGCCCCTGGGTTGGTCTGTCTGGTGTGAGTTGCTGAGGGTGGGTAGGATGCAGAGGAGGTGGCTGGTGGATCCAAGTGGGACTTCCCTAGCCACCAGCTTGGGTGGGCACAGGCAGAGGTTTCACCCCTATTCATTTGGGAAGCTGTGCTTGTTAGAGCAGAGAATGCAGCTCTCCAGTCACAATTCACTGGCTTGGGTCTGGTATCCTTCTGGGCACATGCAGCCATTGATCCAGCTCGTGCCTAGACTCAAGTAAAAGGCCACCCTGAGACTAGCTTCTCAGACTGCTCTGACACAGCCTTTTCTCCTTGCATAGGTCCTTAGCCCAAATGACTAGTATCTACTGTGGTGAGTTACTTCATTCACTTTCTCTGGCTCTCTCCTAGCTCCCACATGTCTTCTGCTTACCTTGAATTCCTTCTGATCTGTCTGCACTGTGTGTTTATCACCTGTGGATTCTGTGAAGTTGTTTTCTCCTCATCTGTGTCTGATCCTCCATGCTTAAAATGATGACATTTTGCCTGGTTCTGGCTTGTTTTCTTTCCCAGGTCATTGACCTTGCTCCATCTCCTTTCCAATCCACTCCCAATCTAATTCTTCATCCTCTCATTTGATGCTCAGAATTTCAGGACTGTTATGTGTATCTGTTTCACTCAGTTTTTTCAGGTCTCTGTTGTAATGGGATTGGGCAAAATGTGTTAGCAGGGCATTATTTTGTCTCTGTCTTTCACTCATCCCTTTTTTTCCTTATATTTTATCTGAGTTGTTGTTGTTATGTGCCGTCGAGTCAGACCTGACTCATAGCGACCCTTCCTTGGGTTTCCGAGGCAGTATCACTACGGAAGTAGATTGCCCCATCTTCCTTCTGAGGAGTGGCTGGTGGGTTTGAACTGCCAGCCTTCTGGTTAGCAGTCAAGTGCCTTGGGCACTACGCTACCAGAGCTCCCATATTTTATCTGTAGAGTGTCTTATAGTCTGAATTTTGATGATTGCATATTTATGATGTGGTTCAACTTGCTTCGGTCCTCTGAATTTCCTTCAGATTTGGTATATAAATCCAGAGTTTGATCTTTTTGGCAAGGTGATATGTAATACAAGGGAGCCCTAGTATAGCGGTGATTAAGTGCTAGGCTGCTAACCAAAAGGATGATGGTTCTAACCCACTAGCTACTTTGTGAAAGAAAGATGTGGTAGTCTGCATCCATAAAGATTATAACTTTGCAAACTTTTTCCAAGTTTTACTCTGTCCAGTAGGGTCACTGTTAGTTGAAATTGATTCAAGGGCAATGGGTTTGGTTTTGGGATTGATATAGGTAGTATATCAGAAGACACATAATTTCAAATTGATTTTCTTTTTTGGAGTGTTAGCAACTGTTGATGGTTAATACCTAGATACATCAATTCAGTAAGGGCTGCAAAATAGTGATATTCTAATTTCATGAGTTCTTGCTCAGCTGTTAGTTGAACTCTTTCTATAAAGAGGCACTCTGTCTTATCTATATTTTCCTTAACTGGTAGTTTAGTTCATGAAGAAAAACAGAATAAATGCTTGATTCTTTCCTCTTACTTATTGTCTTTCCCAATAATGAATATACTCTCTGTCATTCAAGATGACTAATTTTTTGAAGTATTGTTATGAGCAGGAGCTCTGGTGGTGTAGTACCTAAGGCATTTGACTGCTAACCAGAAGGCTGGCGGTTCAAACCCACCAGCTGCTCCTTGGAAGGAAGGTTGGGCAATCTACTTCCATAGTGATAGTGCCTCGGAAACCCAAGGAGGGGTCACTATGAGTCAGATCTGACTTGATGGCAGTGTGTTGCATTGTGTTATTGTTATGAACCAGTGTATTTGAATATATTTTATATTTTTTAACTCATTGCAAATATCTATTTTTTGAAGTTAAATTTGTCTCTTCCTTGGCTCAATGGGAGCCTATTTTATTTTATACACCCATGTAAGGAAGCCAGAGTTATGGTGTACATTCCTGTTTTACAAAGCAGAATAGGAGATAGAAAATGATTGTCTAAGTTGCCCTCAGCCATTTTCCCTTGGGTTTTTCTGTTGGTATTAATCACTATCCAGTTGATCTCTGACTTACGGTGACGTCATGTGTTGCATAGTAGAACTGCTCCATAATGTTTTCTTGGCAGTAATCTTAATGAAAGCAGATCAGCAGGGCTATCTATCCTCCATGGTACCACTGACTGGGCTTAGGGTGGGCTTGAACCTTTGGTTAGCAATCAATGGCAAACCTGTCACGCCACATAGGAACTCTGGGGTTTTCTTAGTCACTATTATATGTCTCTTTTTTTTTTTTTTTTATGCTACTGGACTTTTTTTCACACTTTTTAATTGATATCTGTAAGCATTGCATTTATTATTTCCTGTGGTGTATGCCTTTTTCTAGGCCAAGGGTGGAGGTTATGAAAGTGAAGATGCGTATCAAAATGCAGAACTAGTTTTTTTGGATATCCACAATATTCATGTTATGAGAGAATCATTAAGAAAGCTTAAGGAGATTGTATACCCCAACATTGAAGAAACTCATTGGTTGTCTAACTTGGAATCTACTCACTGGCTGGAACACATTAAGGTGGGTATATGTTACTATTTTCTTATACTATTATAGAATATCAAACAACTTTCTCTGCTCCTTTGTCTATATTGGTTATTTGTTTACTATTAAAATCAACATGAAGGTACCTTCCTAAGCAATGAAAAATTGATAGCTGCTTTAATAATTAGAACTACTTTAAATTTTGATATCTGAGTTGGTGCATTTGATTCTATTGTATTTCTTTCTTTCCTGTTCTTTCCCATCTTATTTTAATTCTGCCAAATCCCAATTCATACTTTAGTTCTTCTATGAAGTCTTCCCAGATCACAACTATTTCCATTTTCTCTGAACTCTGAACACTAGCCCACACACCATTTATTTAAGTACGATCCTATACTTCATTTAATTGCTTTTATGTGTCAATCAAAGTATATTGCCAACTCATGAAAACCAGAAATGGTTAAATTGTATTTTTTAATGCTCTTTTCAGGAGGTGGGGCAGCACTATCTGTGTAAGTAACAGACATACAGTAAATACTGGCTGTATGATTTGTAAAGTTAAGACCATTCTTGTCAGGAAAATAAGGTAGAGTAGTTGAATGAATAATGCCATTTGTGTGTAAAATGATTTGGAGTCCATGGTGTAAATATTAATTTGCCTGGCCTGCTGATACTATGTTTCAAGTGCCAAACTATTATTTCAGTTAATATAGTTACTTGTACTTTCAGATGTGGTCTGAATTTCATTAACATACCAAAATATAGACTTATATAACCACATTGTATTAAATAGTCTGAAATAATGAGAAATGCAGTTTTTTGTGTTAAGAAGGAGCAGGCTTGCACTCATTAAAATCTCTAAAATCTTGACAAAATTGAACAGAAGGCCAAACTAAACCAATGAGAATTATAATTATAGACTATTTTATTATTATTTATCATCTACCACTGAATGTAATAAATTTTATACATTCATCAATTAGCATGTTCTTGTAGCCCATCTTTAAAGTGTTTGGTGTGCAAATATAAAACTGTTAAGACTTGATTTCAAACTAACATAAGTTTCTGTGTACTGTCTCAAAATTCTAGGTCATTTCACAACCAGATTTGTTTTCTCCAAAGGGCTGGCCATGAGAAAAATAAGTTTCCCTAGGGCTCTGGTGGCGTAGTACCTAAGGCATTTGACTGCTAAACAGAGGCTGGCGGTTCAAACCTGCTAGCCACTCCTTGGAAGGAAGTTTGGGCAATCCACTTCTGTAGAAGATATTCTGTAGAGATACTGCCTCAGAAGGCACGCAGTGTCGCAGTGAGTCAAATCAACTTGATGGTAGTGACTTTGGTTGTTTTGGTTTGAGAGGTGTAAAAGATAGAATTGTGCCTGGAATGTACACTTCTCTCTCAGTCTTTATGCCCTTAAGGCTTATCCACTCACTTTCTTCAGATCTCTGCCTGAATATCACCTCAGAGAATCCTTTCCCAACCATAATACACAAAACAACAGTTTTGCCAGCACTGTCTGTACACCACGTGATGCTCTTTCATTTATTGCCATTTGGCATCCTATATATTTCCTTATTTGCATATGTTTTATGCCCTAAGTAGAATGCAGACTTCATTAATTAGGCACTGTGTCTGTTGAATGTTGTATGTTCAGCACCTAAAGCAGCCCATCACATAGTAAAAAAAAAACAAAAAAACCCACTGCCATTGAGTTGATGCTGACTAAAAGTGATGTCCATTGGGTTTCCAAGGGTGTAAATCTTTACAGAAGTAGATTGCCTCATCTTCCTCCAGTGGAGCAGCTGATGGGTTAGAACTGCCAACTTTCTGGTTAGCAGCCAAATGCCTTACTCACTATGCCATCAGAGCTCCTTGTCACATAGTAAAACCATAAATGGTTATTTAATGAATTAATGATTTAAAGTGATAACTTTGAAACTCTCTGATCAGTCCTAACTTTCCAACTCTTCTGAACTTTATTTGGTTCAATGATTCTTAAATCTGGATATGCATTTAAATCATTGGTGGAAGTTACTTAACATAGTGAATTAGCACCACTGGAGAATAGGACCCAGGCATCTTCTTCTTTTTTTTTTTTTTTTTAATTCTCTTGGATGACTGATGCTTAGTCAAGATTGAGATTGCTGTAGAATAACCCATTTCTAGAATATATGTACAGTTATGATCAAAAAGGTGGTTGTCATGGTATTCTCCAAGACTAGTAAGCCTGTTTTCCTTAATTCTGATCTATGTTAGTGAACCATACTGTTCTTAAGTATGATCTGACCATTGCAGAGAAGACTGGGGCTGTGATGTTTTTAAGATCGATTTCAGGAAAAGTTATTTTGCAAAGAATATATGTATGCTTAAAAAATGAACTAAAGTTGTTTTAGATCTAGATAAATTAATATGATATGTTTATCAGATATGAATATTTATGACACCATATCACAGAAAGTAACTTGTTTTAAAGATTTACACTATGCTTGCTGTGTGCTGTGTGACTTGTATAAAAACTTTGGTCGAAACAATAAATGCTATATAATATTTTAGAAGAGATCCTGTTGTATTGTTTTCAGATACTTATTCTAATTTGATGAAATAAGCGTTGTTTTCAGTAATAAATAATGATTTATTTGGCATCTTAATTATTTTAAATAGATGATACTAGAATATCAGATAATTCTTAGATCTCTTTAGAACATAACCCTTCTTTTCTTTTATTCATACTGTTTATCTGTTTAGCACTTGAAGGTACCTTTCATTTAGATATTTCATTGTTCAAATTAGTAAGTGTCTGCATTTATGAAATGTTTTTAGTTTTAAAAGCAAGATTTATGTATTTTGTATCATTTACAAAAATTCTTTATAGGAAAGGGCAGATAGTTTTTCTCTCCATGTTAGTGAGACAGTTATCTGTAACAAATCTCTATTAGTAAATTTTGAAGAACACATTCAGTTCTTCAAAAATTTAATTTAAAAAATCTGTTCTCAAGCTTATTCTTGCAGGGGCTCTTAGGATTGCTGACAAAGTTGAGTCAGGGAAGACGTCTGTGGTAGTACATTGCAGTGATGGTTGGGACCGCACAGCTCAGCTAACTTCTCTGGCCATGCTCATGTTGGATGGATATTATAGAACCATTCGAGGATTTGAAGTCCTTGTGGAGAAAGAGTGGCTAAGCTTTGGACATCGCTTTCAACTAGTGAGTGAAGAACCTTGGTGTATCATGTGCATCTCAATAAGGCATGCAAAAATTGTGCCCTTTCATTAGATGTTCACCTAAAAACTGATCACTTATTCTAGGATGATCTCTTGAGAAGTTTTTGCTTTGGAAAGTTATTGTTGTTGTTGTTGTTATGTGCTGTGACTCATAGCTACCCCTCCTTGGATTTCCGAGGCAGTATCACTACAGGAGTAGATTGCCCCATCTTCCTTCTGAGGAAGTTACTCTGCAGTCTCGAGTCAGGACTGGCATTTTGTCCAGTGTCTGGCACTGTCTTTTCTGTGATCTCTACCAGAAAACATCAGATATTGTTAAATGATTTCCATGAGTGTTTCCACCTACAAATGATAGTCAGTTTAGTAGGAAAGTCCAGGAATTACAAGGCACTTTTGGCTTTTCCTGTAAAGTTGTAAAAAGTTGAGAATGGCTTATGTAGCCATACAGAATAGCATGGTTCATGTAGGATCAGGGTCTAAAATAGACTGGACTGAAAGAAATCATAGAGTAAAAATAAAAGCTTAACTCAGAGCTGGGAATAAAATGCATAGCTTTTTCTATTAAACTTTTTAAGGTACTAACACTTTGGAAATGTTTACAGATAGTTTTATGAAAATGGCAAATTTTTGAGCCCTCTTTGAGGCTCAGAATTTATTGTGGTACTAGTGTTGTTGTCAAATCTCAGAATTGGAAGAACTTCAGAGTCCAGGTGTTCTTTGTTACTTGAATGTCTTCTTTGGTGTCCCTGCCAATCATCTTTTAGTCTTATTAGCACCTCCAGAAATAAATAGTGAGTCCTTTCCTAAGGCTAGCCAGTCACACTTCCAGGAAAGTCTACTTGCTGGACTTTCTACCTTCTTCTTGATAGTGAGCTGAAATTTGATTACTGTTGTCGTAGATTCCCCTGTGAAGACATGAGAAGAACAAATATGATTCCTTCTCCAAATTAAGGTAGCCCTTCAAATATTTGAAAGCTGCTTTCAATCCTATCACCCACAATCTTCAGTTCTTAAGGATAAAAGTCATTTTTCTTCAGTCATTTCTGTCTACCTAACAACCTCCTCACAATCCCTACATTGTTCCCTGGACTTTATTCATGGCTTTGTATAAGTGCGGTACCCAGAACTAATCACAGTTCCTTAAATACAAGAATGGAGCTATTATATGTAGTATTTGAATGATACCATATTTTTGCATTTGTTTTTTCCTTACATCGTAGTTTGGATTCATGGAGCTGTTAGTTAAATAAATGTTCAAGTGGTTTCCAGCTATGCTTCTGCTAAGCTCAATAGTAAGTAAAACACTAAATTTGGAATCAGAGAACTTGAATAGTACTCTTGTTGGCATTGGTCTTCTCATGTGTTGTCCATATATGTTAGTTGTAATCCTGAGCAAATACCTCGCTAAGAATGAGCATGGTGAGGATAGATTTATGGGAGGGGTACGTTTAGCCAATTCTACAGTGGGGAGGCAGATTGTCAGAGGCCTCAAAGCCACTGAGGGCTTGGTTTCTGGGTAGGATTTTATCAGATTGGCTGAAAAACTTTCTGAAAGATCTTTTCCCACATGCCATCTCTAACGTTAGGCTTCAGTATTTAAAAGTTACCAATGTATACCAGCAAGCAATATTTATTAACAACTGAAAGGTATGGTACGGACATTTAAAGCTAGTTTCTTCTTTTGAATTGGAACTATTAAATAAAATTATGCATCTAACAAGCTCTGGTGGCATAGTGCCTAAGGCATTTGAATGCTAACCAGAAGCCTGGCAGTTCGAACCCACCAACCACTCCTCAGGAGGAAGAATGGGCAACCTACTTCCCTAGAGGTACCGCCTTGGAAACCCAAGGAATGGTCGCTATGAGTCAGATTAGACTCAACAGCAGTGAATCTGGTTTGGTTTTGGTTTGGGGTATCTATTCAGAGGGCACATTATTTTTCAGTTTACTATAAAGTATACTTATCATAAAAAGACTATTTAAGAAAAAAATTCTTTCTGCAAAGAAAAAAGCCAAAGCTTTGCAAGTTCATAGAAACGTGGCTAAAATCATAAGCATTTCAGACTGTGTGAGGTTGCTGTGGATTCTAAATTGCTAACATAGGTTACCAAATTTATTTTTTTTCTAGTTGTTACCTGAAAGCATAATTTTAACAATTAGAGGGCATTCAGTCAGGGAGTATGTTCACATGATTCATGTAGGGCAATGATTCTTAAAATTTTTGGTTTCAGAACCTCATTGTTGATGACCCCAAAGAACTTTGTTTATTTGGGTTATATCTACTAATATTTTTCATATTAGAAATTAAATGAAAGAACTTTAAAAATATTAACTTGAATTAGTAAATATTTATTATAAAAGAGTAATATATAAATTTAAATATAAAATATGTTTTTATGAAAACTGTTTTCCAAAACAAAAAAAAAGTGTATTGAGAAGAGAGGCATTTTTCACATATTTGAATATTCCTTTAATGAAGACAGCTAAATTTTCATATCTACTTCTCCATTCAGCCTGTTGTGATATGTGTTATTGGTTGAAATACAGTGAAAACTGTGAAAGCCAGAACTCAACAGGACTGCCCTGTTTTTCTGGGTCTGCCAAGTTTTCTGCTTTTGACAGGGTGCACTGTTACCACTTTTCTGTCTCTGCTTTTAGTGGAAAATATTTGAGTTTTCCTTCTCTGACCGGTTTTTGCCTTACACAAGTTCTGTATTTTGCAGGTTTTACTCTATTAAAAGAGAGGGGTGCTTCCTAAGGTCCTTGTACAAATAAATGTTATTTATTAGAGGGAAATTAAATCTTCAGGACAAATATCTGGGCTGTGAGGTCTGACTGCTCCAATCCTCTATTAACAGCCTTTTAGGAGCTGGGTTTCCTACATTAAGCAAAGTGGTAATTCCTATTATAGGCATCTAATGTCAGAAA
Source organism: Orycteropus afer afer (assembly GCF_000298275.1). Lineage (NCBI taxonomy): Eukaryota > Metazoa > Chordata > Mammalia > Tubulidentata > Orycteropodidae > Orycteropus > Orycteropus afer. Next base: position 8,562,459 of record NW_006921634.1, on the reverse strand, counting down.
AAAATCTAGCAATTTGTACATCAAAATGTTAGTAGCTATTTCTGCTTGGTAGGATTATGTGTGTTTTTTACTTACTTGCAATGCTTTTTAAGAAGAATCTCTTTTTTTTATATTGAACAAATATTACTGAAAAATAGAATTATATTTATTAAAAATGAAAAACAAAAAACTCCCCAAAGCTCATAGAATATTTCACTGTCTTTGCTTTAGAGAGTGGGCCATGGAGATAAGAACCATGCAGATGCAGACAGATCGCCTGTTTTTCTTCAGTTTATTGACTGTGTCTGGCAAATGACAAGACAGGTAACTTAATCTGGGATATCCATTCTTACATATCTCTGTCAAACATTCCAGTCAGAGTTGTGAGACTCGATCACCACCTTTCCTGTAAAATGAAAATTCTTGTAAAGTTGCCATGTGATAGGACTATTATTTATTGTCATACTATAAACTAAGTTGTTTTTGTGTGCTATCCAGTTGATTCTGATTCACAGTGACCCAATAGGACAGGGTAGAACTGCCCCTTAGGGTTTACAGAGCTGTAATCTTTAAGGAAGCAAATTGCCAGCTCTTGTTCCACTCCCATAGAGTGGTCATGGAGATAAAAACCATGCAGACACAGACAGATCACCTGTTTTTCTTCAGTTTACTGACTGTGTCTGGCAAATGACAAGATACGTAACTTATGTCGGATATCCACTCATCTGTCAGTTTGTCATACTTTAGTGACTTGGATGTTGCTGTGAGGCTGGAGGCTATGCCACTGGAATTTCAAATACCAGCAGGGTCACCCATGGTGGACAGGTTTCAGCAGAGCTTCCAGACTGACAGACTTGGAAGAAGGAAGGGGCCATCTGCTTCTTCAAGAACTGGCTAGTAAAAAATCTTATGAATATCAGTGAAATACTATCTGATACATTACTGGAAAACTTTATGAATAGCCCTGAAACATTCTCTGATATAGTGCTGGAAGATGAGCCCCTAGGTCAGGAGGCACTCAAAATACAACTGGGGAAGAGCTGCCTCTTCAAAGTAGAGTTGACCTTAATGACAGGGATGGAGTAAAGCTTTCGGGATCTCCATTTGCTGATGTAGCAAGACTCAAAATGGGAAGAAACAGCTGCAAACATCCATTAATAACCAGAACATGGAATGTGCGAAGTATGAATCTAGGAAAATTTGAAGCTGTCAAAAATGAAATAGAACACATAAAGATCAATATCCTAGGCATTAGTGAGCTGAAATGGATTGGTTTTGGCCATTTTGAAGCAGACAACCATGTGATCTACTATGCTGGGAATGACAAATTGAAGAGGAATAGTGTGGCATTCATCATCACAAAGAATGTTTCAAGATCTATCCTGAAGTACAATGCTGTCAGTGATAGGGTAATATCCATACGCCTACAAGGAAGGCCAGTTAATACTACTGTTATTAAAATTAACGCACCAACCACCGAAGCCAAAGATGATGAAATTGAAGATTTTTACCAAATTCTGCAGTCTGAAATTGGCCAGACATGTGATCAAGATGTGTTATTGTTGGTGATTGGATTGCAAAAGTTAGAAACAAGGAAGAATCACCAATAGCTGGAAAATATGACCTTGGTGATAGAAATGATGCAAGATAGAATTTTGCAAGACCAATGACTTACTCATTGCAAATACCTTTTTTCAAGAACATAAACACGGCTACACACATGGACTTTGCCAGATAGAATACATAGGAATCAGATCGACTACATCTATGGAAAGAGGCGATGGAGCAGCTCAGTATCTTCAGCCAAAACAAGGCCAGGAGCTGACTGTGGAACAGACCATTAGCTGCTCATATGCAAGTTCAAGTTGAAACTGAAGACAATTAAAACAAAAACAAGTCCATGGGAGCCAAAGTACAACCTTGATTATATCCTGTCTGAGTTTAGAGACCATCTAAAGAATAGATTTGATGCAATGAACACTAGTGGCTGAAAACCAGAGGAACTGTGGGATGACATCAGGAACATCATACGTGAGGAAAGTAAAAGGTCAATACAAAGACTGGAAAGGAAGAAAAAAATAAAATGGTTGTCAGAAGAGACTCTGAAACTTGCTCTTGAACTGAGAGTAGCTAAAGTAAATAGAAGAAATGACAAGATAAAAGAGCTGAACAAAGATTTCAAAGAGCAGCTCGAGCAGACAAAGCCAATTACTATAATGAAACGTGCAAAGGCCTGGAGTTACAAAACCAAAAGGGAAGAACACGCTCGGCATTTCTCAAGCTGAAAAACTGAAGAAAAAATTCAAGCCTTGAGTTGCAATATTGAAATATTCTATGGGCAGAATATTGAATGATGCAGGAAACATCAAAAGAAGATGGAAGGAATACACAGAGTCACTGTACCATAAAGAATTGTTCGATATTCATCCATTTCAGGAGGTGGCATATGATCAAGAACTGATGGTGTTTAAGGAAGAAGTCGAAGCTGCACTGACAGAATTGGCAACAAACAAGGCTCAAGGAATTGATGGAATACACACTGAGATGTTTCAACAAACGGATGCCATGCTGGAGTCACTTGTCTATGCCAAGAAACTTGGAAGACAGCTATCTGGCCAACTGACTAGAAGAGGTCCATATTTGTATCTATTCCAAACAAAGGTGAGCTTACAGAATGTAGAAATTATCTAACAATATTATTAATATCACACAATTAAAATCTTGCTGAAGATAATTCATAAACGGTTGCAGCAAATGTGTTGACAGGAACCTTCCAGAAATGCAAGCTGGATTCAGAGGTTAGAATATGAAACAAGGGATATCATTGCTGCTGTCAGAGGAATTTTGGCTGGAAGCAAAGAATACCAGAATGATGTTTACTTGTGTTTCATTGTCTATGCAAAAACATTCGACTGTGTGAATTATGACAAATTAATGGATAACATTGAGAAGAATGGGAATTCCAGAACACATGATTGTATCATTAAAACAGAACACTGAGGTACTGCATTGTTTAAAATCAAGAAGGGTGTGCGTCAGGGTTGTATCCTTTGACCATACTTATTCAGTCTGTATGGTGAGCAAATAATCTGAGAAGCTATACTATATGAAAAAGATAATCTGAGAAGCTGTACTATATGAAGAAGAATGCGGCATCAGGACTGAAGGAAGACTCATTAACAACCTGTGATATGCAGAACAATTTCTCTGAGAAAAATCAGCACAAGGCCAATCCCCATGAGGCAGAGGTTAAAGATGTCCCAAATGTCCAGACTACCGTGCCACACCATCATTTCAGACATTAACTCCTCTTCCTCCTGTCAGTAATCTCCCCTGTCTTAGGGTTCTCTATTTCACTGTAACACCTCACAGAACTCACAGACATCCAAGGGATTGTTTCACATAGTGGTGGTGGAGGCTGGCAGGCTGGCAAGTCCTAGGTGTGTAAGTAGGTTTGGAGGATCCTCCCAATTCTCGGGATTTGACAAACCTCAATCAGCAGATCAGATGACAGCTGCTGTCCCAAATCCAGGGTGAGATGACGATGAGCCAAAGTGCAGAGCCAGAGCAAGAGGAGGGTGAACCTTCCTAGAAGATTCGTATGTATACCCTCAAGGAAGCAAAGGGTGGTGATTTGAGTTATACCCTCCAGCAAGGCAGGACTCAAGATACATTCCACCTATGCTGCTCCAACAGAAATAGCCCAAGTAGATGGCTTTTATAATCAGGAGTTTAAAAGCAGCTAAATTCCACCAGAGAGCCAATTGCTCATCATTATAGGGAATAACTACTACCAGCTTCCCAGTCAACTTGACACATGACCTTAATTACCACACCATCTTAAACAGGCATGGATAATAGGATTTACAATACATCACAAAATGGAGGACAATGGCTAGAAGGGCCACATCAAGCAATTCCCCACAGCAGACAACACAGCCTTGCTTGCTGAAAGTTAACATGACTTAAAGCTCTTACTGATGAAGATTAAAGACTACAGTGTGGATTACACCTCAACATAAGAAAATGAAAATCCTCACAACTGGACCAGTAGCAGCATCACAGTAAGTGGAGAAAAGATTGAAGTTATCAAAGATTTCATATTACTCGGCTCCACAGTCAACACCAATGAAAGCAGCAGTCAGGAAATCAGATGACGTACTGCTTTGGGCAAATCTGATGCAAAAGATCTCTTTAAAGTGCTAAAGAGCAAAGATGTCACTTTGAAGATGTTACTTTGAAGACTAAGGAGCTCTGGTAGCACAGTGCCTAAGGCACTTGACTGCTAATCAGAAGGCTGG
>NW_006921634.1:8530938-8556789 GCF_000298275.1 Orycteropus afer afer | reverse complement strand
ATATATATATATGGTGTAGTCCCTCCCCTCCCCGCAGGAATTGACTCATGTGATTGTGGGCACTGGCAAGTCCAAAATATATAGGTCAGGCTACAGGCTGGAGATTCTGAAAGTGTTGTATCCCAAGATTGGCAGATTGTGCAGTGGGGGAAGAAGGGGTGAGAAAAATACTGGCAGTATATCTATTTATAGTCAGAAGGGAATACTCCTTCGGTAAATACCTATTTTTGCTCTTGAAGTGTTTGACTGATTAGATAAGGTCCATCCACATTATGGAGGGTACTCTATTTGCTTAAAGACAATGATTTAATCACATGTAACTACTCCATAACAGCATCTTGACCAGTGTTTGACCACACAGCTGAGCACCACAGCCTAACCAAGTTGACACATAAACTTTACCATCACAGGCATGGGAGAAGCTCTTATGGTTTTTAGATTTTCTAGCAACTTTCTGAGTCCCTGGGTGGTCCAGATGGTTACTGCCCTGTGAAAGGTTAGAGGTTCTAGTCCCCCCAGAGGCATGTTAGAACAAAGACCTGGCAGTCTACTTCCAGAGTATCAGCTGTTGGAAACATTGAGGGCACGGTTCTACTCTAACACTGGGGGTCACTGTGAGTCCACATTGACTGGGTGGCAGCTGGGTAGCAACTTTCTGAGAAACTGATATATTTGAAATATTAATGTAAGTGAGCTCTGGTAGCGTAGTGGCTAAGGCACTTGACTGCTAACTAGAGGCTGGCGGTTCAAACCCACTAGCCACTCCTCGGAAGGAAGGTTGGGCAATTCTACTTCCGTAGTGATACTGCCTCGGAAACCCAAGGAGGGGTCGCTATGAGTCAGGGCTGACTCGACGGCACATAACAACAACAACAGCAATGTAAGTGAATTTACATTATTGTTTGGAAAGATACCAGAGGAGATTTTCTGAAAAACACCTGGTTTATTATGGGATCACTTTACTAAAGTCAATGGGTAGGTGTCCTAAAAATATGACTTAAGAGAAATCACCCCAAAAGCCAAAAGTTGGATGCAATTTATTGGTATGTAAGTTAATTATTTATTTATCCAAGGTTTTATTAGGTCTTAAATTGAAGTCTAAAATTTTTTAGACTGCCACATGAATATAAAGTAGGACATTTGCTGACTTTACATGGCCTTAAGTTCGTATTTTTGCTTCAGTAAAGTACTATTTATTTCATTACAAGAAACTCAGTGATGATCTTAAAGTGAGATGTATCAATTATGTATTTAATAGCTTGTTCCCTCCATCCCTATAAGTGGTTCAAATTGGATGAGTTATATTGTAACCCGCTAAGAGGTTAAAATAAGTGATGTGGTAGATATGACTGCAATGTGATGAGACTGGTATTTTAATAAATGTACTGGAGTTATGTATACAATTGTTTTGTTCTATAAATTAGGCCCTGTGTATGGGGAGGCAGAGACAGGGTGGGGGTAATTGATACACACTTGGTTTAATAGCATTTACTAATTCTTGGAGTAGATTTGAATATTTCCTTTGGACTTACCTTTGAGCCAGTATATCAGCTACATAAGTCTCTACCAGTCCTTTTTTGGGGTAAAGTACTTGACTAAAACCATCTTTGACGATTACCACATTTGGTTAAATAACATTGAAAATATTATTGGCTTAGCAAAAATCAAATTTGCCATCAAAGAACTTGGAAATCTCTTTTGAACAATGGTGTCAATGGTTAAGCATGCTGCATTCCAAAAGGAATGCTTTGAAAACAGCCATATCTCACTACCATAGAGTCTGACTCATAGTGACTGTAGATGGCAGAATAGAACTGCCCCATAGTTTCCAGGCTATAAATTTTTATGGAAGCAGACTGCCTCATCTTTATTCCATGGAGTGGCTGGTGGATCCAAACTGCCAACCTTTGGGTTAGCAGACAAATGCATTAACCATTGCATCACCAGAGCTCCTCTAAACAATAGTATATTGAATATATTAGTTCTGGTATGTTAGGGGAAAAACATCACATTTCTGAATCACACTTACTATCTGTATACAAAAGTACCTGACAGGTAACTCCGTTTCTTCTTCTATAGCAATTCTGTTAACTTTTTATGTACTGTATATCTAAAATCAGTTATTTAACCCTAATTTTAGGCTTAAATTAAAAAGCCCTGGTGGCACAATAGTTAAGTGCTTGGCTGCTAACCAAAAGGCTGGTGGTTTGAACCCACCAGTGGATCCATGGGAGAAAAGACCTCGTGATGTACTTTTTAAAGATCACAGCCCAGGAAATCCTGTGGGGCATTTCTTTTCTGTCACATGGGATCACTGTAAGTTGAAATTAACTCGGTGGCAGCAAACAACACTATCTAATAGTTATTACTTAACCCTAATTTTAGGCTTAAGTTACTAAATAACAGAAAATCAGTTTACATCTTTTATTTCTTTGGTAGAGCTTCATGTACCTCATATGCACAGTCTTTTATTTTAGACATCTGGTTGTATTTTTCTGTATACTTTTTTATTAAATATAGAACATGTTAGATATCCATAATATTTATTAGCAATGATCAGTTTTATAAGTAATTGAATACTAGTACAGTGACATATATAGCACATTTGTCAAAAAGGAACCCATTATGTTATAATTAGATTACACCTATCCTCCCTCACCACATCCCAATCCCCTCAGTCTTGGGATCAGAAAGTAGTTGATGAAGGGCCCTTCAGATTTTAAACTTGTAGGGAGAACAAATACTCCTCTCCTCTGATTTTTTTTTTTTTTTTTTAAAAGCAACAGCAGTTAATGATTTGCTATTTTAGTTTCATTTTGAGAAAAGTATGGCTAATTAAGCTGTCTACTTGTAACTGAGCTAACAGTTTTGCCAAGAAAAAAGATGAAAAGCTAATCACAGGTTTAGCTCCTTTATTGCTTTTTCAAATGAATCAAGATGAATTCGTATTTGGCTAATAAGACTAAGAGTGTATAACAAATACAGGAGATGAGATTTATTTTTCAAATGACTATGATTTAATAAGGTTTTTACAATTCATTGACTTTTCGTTGTTGGCATTTGCTTGACTACCTGCTTCATTTAGCATCACAGACACAAAAATTATTATTCAAGGCATAATTGCCCTTTTTTGTTGTTGTTGTCGTTGTTTGAGAAATTTGTCACTTCACCCTGCTAGAATTCTTAAATTTAGGAAACTTCAAGACAAAATTGTTTTCACCTCTCTCTGTTTTGGATACAGTTCATGTTATTTTCTGCCATTATTTGATAGAGATCTTTCTAAAAAATAAACCTTAAAGACAACATTTATTTCTCCAGTCTGCAAGCAAATGATTGATGAAATTCCATTTCACAGGCCTGTAACTGCTACAGTCTTACATGAAAACGTTCAAATAAATTTTGAAGTTATAGGTAGATGATAGGTAGGATTAAACAAAACCATTTATCTTCTGGGGTCTGTAATTCTTCCTTGGATTTGTTCCCCAATATTGTATAAAATTAAAACAGACAATAAACCCGTGTCCTGAGATAGAAAGGGGATAGATATACTTTTTGTTAGAGATTTGCTGCCAGTGTACTGCATTTGAATATAGCCCAGGGTGGTTGGATGCTCCTTGAAAAGATAAGTAGGCTATCTGCACATTTGCCTTGGATATTTATTTTAGTGCATTGCTGATTGACATTTTTGTGTTATGTCCTGAAACAAACATATACTGCTGAAAATGTAAAAGAAAATCTGAGTTGTTTATATTTCAGCAGATAAAGACCAGAGTTGCCAGAATTGCCCAAGTCCAGATTCAGCAACCTGCGAGTTTAGGGTTAACAGATATCAAGGGTATAGAAATTATCATGGTCAGACTGCATGTGAAAAGGAGATTTAGGGAAAAATTATTTCAGAGAAGTAGTAAAGTGATTTTGAACAGCAAAGAAAATAATGCAATAATGTCTTAGAAATATGTTTGAATCTTAATTTCTAAAATTATAAAGGATCTGCTTGCGTACATGGATGAAAATGCTTCAAAAATATGTCTTCATTTTGTTTGTGGTGTTCAATTTGCAGTTTCCTACAGCTTTTGAATTCAACGAGTATTTTCTCATAACCATTTTGGACCACCTATACAGCTGTTTATTTGGAACATTCCTATGTAACAGTGAACAGCAGAGAGGAAAAGAGGTAAAAGATGAACCATGACACCCCCATCCTCCATCCCCATTATGGACATTTATACAAGTGTTTGTGTGGATGTTTTTAATTTACTTGGTTGTAAAACATAGCAGTGGGATTGCTGAGTCATATGGTAAATCTATGCTTACAACTTTTTGAGGAACTGCCGATTTTTTCCCAGTAGCCTCTGATTTTAATTAAGTGGAACTATCACTGACTGCTAACCAGAAGGTTGGTGGTTCAAACCCACCAACCACTCTGCAGAAGGAAGACTGGGCAGTCTGCTTCCATAAAGATTTACCATTTCAGAAACCCAAAGGGGGTTGCTGTGACTTGCAATTGAGTCTATGGCAGTGGGTTTTTTTTTTTTTTTTTTTTTTTTGGGGGGGGTTATCATCGAAGTCTCCAAGTTCCTTCCCTCTAAAGAGATTTTTTAATGACCACAAAATACCTCTATAAATTTCATGTATAATACTAGGTTTCTAAAGTATAAACAGCTTATGTGGTAGAGAATCTGTTTTTCCTTCTTACAGAATCTTCTTAAAAGGACTGTGTCATTGTGGTCTTATATAAATAGCCAGCAAGAAGACTTCACAAATCCTCTCTATGGGAGTTATTCCAATCATGTCCTTTATCCAGTAGCCAGCATGCGCCACCTAGAGCTCTGGGTGGGATATTACATAAGGTGGAACCCACGGATGAAACCACAGGTATATTCTGCAGCATACAGTGGGAGTTTTGATCTATGCATCTTTATTAGGTTTCCTCATTACAGCATCTGAGAAATTAATGCTTTTCAAAACTTTCATTTCTACTCATTCATAGTTATAATAGAAAAATTATTACTATAGGAGTAATCTGTATACTTGCTTCTAAGAACTTTCCTGACTGCTTGTACAATCTTGGACAAATCACTTCATTTGGTCCTTTCTTCCTCCTTCTGGGTAACTTGTAGGGCTCTTGTTGTTTTACTATATTAGAAAAAACAGCTTTAGGAAAATGAAAAGCCTAACAATTCTGGCCCATTTTGAAATATGTTATGGAATATTTACTAGTTAGAATTGTTTTAAAGACTAAAAAAATCTACAACTGAATGATAAGGCATCTTTGGCTGTTGGCTTTTAAATTATCTTGTTGCTCAATTATTATATTTGGAAAAGTGCCAATTTCAGAAGCATCTTGTATAGTGGGTATTCTTTGGAAATACCCAGGGGTGTTGGGAAAGCGAGTGAAATATTAGTGATTTCAGTAGAGCCTGTAACTCACTGAATTTAACTTCCATTGATATGTGATTGGTTACAGCTGAAAACACACACATTACAAAATTTGGAGCATTTAGAAAATGAAATACATACCCAATTTATTTGACTTTGGGTTTATGATTGTCTGGTTTAATGATTTTCTGGTGTTTTGTAGGAGCCCATTCACAACAGATATAAAGAACTTCTTGCTAAACGAGCAGAGCTTCAGAAAAAAGTAGAGGAACTACAGAGAGAGATTTCCAATCGATCAACCTCATCCTCAGAGAGAGCCAGTTCTCCTGCACAGTGTGTCCCTCCTGTCCAAACTGTTGTGTGAATGGACAATTTGATTGGGGTTGTCATCACCACAAACTCTTGACTACAATGGCAGCTTTATGAGTAGAAGTCTTCTGATTTTGGAACCCATTTATGAGAGAAAGTTCAGCCATTTTATTTATTTTTAAATTTCCCTAGGATGAGTTTAGAATTGTAGCAGCGAAGGTGGCTTCAGTGAAATAACCCCATACATAATTACATGATTAAGACACTAATCTTATAAGGTACCCAAAGAATAGTAAAATGCTTAAATCCTGGATCTGCAGTAGGAACGATTTCTGATTTTAAGAGGAAAGCACAGTCTTAAGAGATTTTTGGCATCTGGTGAAATACGCAAATCACTTCAGGAACAGAGGGAGTAGCATTGCAGTGTTCAATCCTACATTGAGATCCTGTGGCATTATTTATATTGACCCTGAAGTCACGATGGGTCAAAGTCACATGATAACCCCTCCTCCATCATGGGTTTACTTTATTTAGTAACTGATTTACTTTGATCATTTTTCACCACCCACTGTTTTTCATATACTGAAAGCAGTCTTCAGGATATATGGTGTAGTGGTAGTTGACAATTACTCTTGTCATTTATATACTTATTTAAGCTGTATTAGATAGCTATTCCAAAATGATGCCTTACAGAAGTGCTTGGGGGTGGGTGGGGGAAGGTGGTAGCTGTCCAGTTCAAAGAATTCCACATTCATGGGATTAGCTTCCACTTGTTCACTTACCAAAAACATCATAAAAGGTTTTAAAAACTCATTATCTACCCCATTTCATTTTACTTACAATTTTGAACATAAAGGGACTGGTAAATTTTGAGGCAATATTTAAAAATTTTACTAGGATTATAAGTAGCTTAAATCAGAGAGAGTACTGTGCTCAAACTTTACATGAAATATTTACTACTTTTTTCCTTGTAAATTTTTTAATTCCATTGAATGATTAAATCTACCAAAGAATACAGTGCATGTAACAACATATTACAATTTCAGTGCCAGTAAAGAAAATCTTGCTTCACTGTTCACCTGCTAGTTAAGAGTTCAGCACTATCATTAACACTGATTCCCTAATGTCTATTTTACTCTCTAAGAGCCATATGTAAAGTACTGTAACAAAGGAGCTTCTTGTCCCATGGGTCTTTAATTAAAAGAAATTTTCAACTGACTTTTAAATTTTGTCCAAAGTTTTTTTCCTTAAGTTTGTTTTGAAGAAATGTTTAGTTGGAGATATTTTTGAAGAGGAAAGGGGAAATTCCAGCATCCCACCCCAAACTGGAATGCTCAATTTGAATCTATTTTTTCCCGTAATACCTAAGTCAAACCATACTAAAAAATAATTGGTTCTCCACCATTTGTTAATTCATTGACAGCCAGAACCTCAGCCCTGTTCTTGTTCTTGCAGTGAGGGAAAGTAATTTCTATTATTAGTGCATTCAGTATTAGCAAAATCAGTAACAAAACGATTTGGCTATTACGTGAAAGTTAAGAAGATTTTAACAAGGCACTTAAGTGGCCAGTCTATCAGTATTAAAGCTAAGTTTTCTACTCCAATTATTTCACATATCCATTCACTCTTTTCAATTCCACAACTGTCATCATTTAAGCCTTTATCATCTTGGTCTGATACCACAAAGAGAATTAGATGACCAGAGATGAAGATATTTGGAGATGACAGATAAAAATCAACCCCTGTGATTCAATCTAAGTGCCAATCTGTTACTTCTTGTTTAAATCTTCCACTGGCTCCCCTTTTACCTTCTGAAGTCGCCACGTGGACTGCGTGCACTTGAGTATTTAAGACAATCCATTGGTATGTATATGTGGGGTGGGGTATCAGCACGTTTTTACAAACTTACCTACACAAATAAAACTTTAATATTGTTTAATATTGGTTCTGTTATTATATAACCAGTTAACCAATTTGCTGTTGAGTCAACTCTGACTCATGGTGGTCCCATGTATGTCACAGTAGAGTTGTGCTCCAGTGTTTTCAATGGCTGATTTTTGGCCAGCCTGTCTTTTAGGGTGCCTCTGGGTAGACTCAAACCTCCAGCCTTTCAGTTAGCAGCCAAGTGTGTTAACCATTTGCACTACCCAGGGATCCATTTATATGTATATGTGTATAGCGTAGTGCCTAAGGCACTTGACTGCTAACCAGAAGGCTGGAGGTTCAAACCCAGCCACTCGGAGGAAGGAAGGTTGGGCAATCTACTTCCGTAGTGATACTGCCTCGGAAACCCAAGGAGGGGTCGCTATGAGTCGGGTCTGACTAGAGGGCACATAACAACAACAGTGTAAATAAATGTATAAACATAAAATGTTAACGATATTCGTTATAGAAACTTTTTCCTTTATGATCAGGGACATTTTAAATCATATATGATCAAGTCCAAGCTCCTTCGCCTTCTGTGACCTGGTCTCTCTGGTCTCTACTTAACCCTGTATGCTTATCTGCATACCTCATGCTTTATGTGCCAATACTACTCAGCTAGTCACAGTACCCCCATGTAAACTGCAGATTGCTGCCTCTGATTTTGTTCATTCTGTTCTACCTACATGGAACACTATTCTCCCTTGTGGCAAATTCCTATTCTCTAGAATTTAGGCATCATCTCCTCCTCTAGGAAGTTATGCCTGATTCATCACTCCTCTTTAGCTGTGCCCCCCTACCTGAATACTCTCATAGCACAGTGCACATACTATTACCACTGCATTCACAATATTCAACAATTCAGATGTCTACCACCAAACTGTAAGCAGACCTTTCTTAACTAAGTTTGGCATCCACACTGTCATCTTACACATAGAAGATACAGGTGTTTCTCATTATTTGCATATTTTCAAATTTGGATGTTACACTAAAAATACTCCTGATGTTTTTACACAGTCATTTGCAGACATGTGCAGAGTCGTAAAAAAAAAGTCCCAACCTATGTCAAGTCAAACAAGACTGTTTCCATATTCTCTAATTCAGTATTCACAAGGACTTTATAGAAGATGACTACTATAAAAAACAGAATCAAATTGCACATGTGTTTGAAATACATCGTACTAAAATTCTGCTACAGCAGAAATGAAGTTTTTATTTTTTTTCAGTTCTCACCTCAGGATATCAAAAATGGAATGCAAGTTAGGTTTGAATCCTAGCTGAGGGATGGGGGTACGTTTTGTCACTATTTAACCACTGTTCTCCTAGTGAGGACTTGTGTCCATTACCATTCAAGTGACTGTTACACAATTTAAAGACCTGACATTCAGACAAAGAGAACATACAAAAGTTTAATAGCTGAAATTGTGATCGAGACACAAGAAGTATTTACATCACCAGAGCAGAAATTCTCACCTTCTTCGGGTCTATGGACTATGTTGTGAATTCGTTAAAGCTATAGACCTGCTCATCAGAAAACTGCAAGCAAGAGTTTCATTCAACTTTAGAAGACTCACAAATACCCGAAAAGTCAATTTATAAACAACAGATTAAGAACCTCAACTGTAGAAAATTAATTTAAAAATAGGCCTGACAAGCCTAGTGCCCAGGCAGCCACTATAATTCATGCTGGCTGTCTACAGATAAAATCCTAGTATTCCATGTTCTTCAGTCAACTCCAGAGGTGGCATAAAAAGTAATTCCTTTAATAATACATGGTTAATATGTTCATTAAGACTATTAGCGTCTTATCACATGCCATGAGAGAATTCAACCTTGTTGGGCTTAGTTTCTACACAAGCATGAGACTGGGAAATAAATTATGTGCTAAATACCAATATATTCTTATTGTTCCTCACAATGTTAATGTCCTATTTAGAAATGGATTTTTTTGAGAGATTACAATAAATAATGCCTTATTAACAGGCTGTTAAGGAAAGTTTCAGTGTTTCCTCAAAAGATGCTGCTTTATTGATTGATTTCAGTGGCAAATTTATAAAAAGTAAACATATCTTAATCTATCCAGAATTATGATTTACATTATTAACAATATTACAGCATGTGTACAGTAAGTATTGCACTCATACTGTACACTAATAAAAACAAATATACAAGGGGATCCCTAAGTTTCAGGATTAAAAACCATAATGCCTTGATTGAACAGCATGATTACAACAGTTTTAAAAACAGCAAATGGATACATTTTATAACACCCTCTTTTCTCATTCTCACTTTATTCCAAAATTTCATCTGCCTCATTACTTGTTTATTTATGGTTTAAAATAAGTTATTTTTACTTAGCCTCTGCAAAGATACCAATGGAGGAGTTGAAAGGAATCCTCTTAAATATGCTATAAATATTTAATTATAGAAAACCTGCATCAATAGTCAAAGTACATTTAATGGTTTCACTGGAAAGGGGAAATGAGTACTTCACTCTAGAAGATGTAAAAGATTTTTCAAGCAAATGCTACCTATGAGATAGCTTCATATTTTGACAATTTAAACCTAATTTTATTTAGATAAAGAACTACTTAAAAAATCACACCCACAAGTAAAAAACTGGTAATCTGTTTACAAAGTGCAATGTATCAGTACAGCAAATCCATCTCAAACAAATAAGATTATTTGTGGCTTCTTGTCCTTTAAAAAAAACCCTGGTTTCCATTTAAATGGTTTAACATTTAGCCAGCTGAATAACCAAGGTGCCTAAGGAATGAAGCTTCTGTCCCTTATCAACTGCTATCAATTAATTCCAACAGAAGACAGTGTGAGACCTGGTAAGTAAACTGTCAACATCTGATCGATGAAGTACAAATTATCTGAATAAAATTTATGACCTGGTACCAGTCAGTAATCCCACGACAAACTATTACTTTGTAATGAACTCTGTATGGTTTGCATGTCCTTCAATAACTGAAGATTCTTCCTGCTTTTTTCCCCAGGTCTCAGTTTGGCAAAGTCCTTCTTATTTGTGGTCCCTGTAGTTCCAGAACGACTGCTGCTGTTTCCTTCTTCATCAAGAGACTTTTTGGTGGCTCTTAATTCCTTCCTCTGCTTCTCTATCTTCTGTTTCTCCAGCTACACAAATAACCCAAGCAGGGAAAAAAGAAATGAAACTAACAAAAACATTCTGTTCTGGTAACCAATACTTACAACTCTCATAAAAATCAAATAATCCATTATAGGATACTTTTATTTAAAAAAAAAAAAAAACAACTTTATAATAAATCCTCTCTCCCCATCCATATTATTTCTAGCAGCAAGTAGCTCTGATGATTTCAACTTCAAAAACATACCTCAAATCTGTCCCAGCTCCCCTGTCACCTCCTAGTCCAAATGATTACTATCTTGGACAGAGATTAGCAGATCTTGCAGCCTAAATCTGTCCCGTCCATTTCCCCCAACCCTAAGTAGTCTTTTAAAAATATAAGTCATTATGTTACTCCCTGGATAACTTCCCACTGCGCTTAATAAATACTTGTCTCACTGACTTAGTAATAATATATAATATGTAAACATACAGATTATATATGTAATACTATAATATATATGTAATTATATAATATGTAAAATAGAACTAAAGATTTTTCCCACATAATTATGTGACTTATCGGGCATGTTTAGGTGCTTTTAAAAAGACCTGGATAAATTTGTTGCTGTAAAATGCCATCAAGTCGATTTTGACTTGCAGCAACCCCTCCTTGGGCTTCCGAGGCAGTATCACTACAGAAGTAGATTGCCCCATCTTCCTTCCGAGGAGTGCCCAGTGGGTTTGAACCTCCAGCCTTCTTGTTACCAGTCAAGTGCTTTAGGCACTATGCTACCAGAGCTCCCCAGGTATTAAATTCATGGAATTTAATTAATTTATTTAAATTCATGGAAGTTAAAAGTTTATTTATATGATAAAGAATATTAAATATATTCAGTATTTGAAAGATGTATCTTAGATGAAATCTACTTTAAGTGATTATGACTTTTCTAGTCCACTTAAACATCAATTAACAATTAATAAATTAATGTGTCTTAGACCCTCTTTTTCTCATTTTCACTTCATTCCAAAATTTATTAGTGTCTAATAAACTCTGGAGGGAGTTCTTGTAGTGTAGCACTAGACTGCTAACCAGAAGACTGGTGGTTCAAACCCACCAGCCACTCCTAGGAAGGAGGGTTGGGCAATCTACTTCCGAAGTGATACTGCCTCAGAAACCCAAGGAGGGGTCGTTATGAGTCGGTTCCGACTTGACAGCACATAACAACAACAATAAGCAGCTCTGGTGGCATAATGCCTAAGGCACTTGACTGCTAACCAGAAGGCTGGCGGTTCAAACCCACTAGCCACTCCATGGAAGGAAGGTTGGGCAATCTACTTCCATAGTGATACTGCCTCGGAAACCCAAGGAGGGGTCACTATGAGTTGGGTCCGACTCAATGGCAGTGGGTTTTTAATGAGAAATAACCCGTGTGGCTCTCTGTCTATGATACACTTATAAAGTCATCCAATTAATATGTTTCAGAGAAATTTTTTCCCCCAATCTGTAAAAGTCTGAGTGAAAAAAAAAAACAAACAACTGAGTTACCTGGGCTTGGTATTTTCGAACTTTAGTTATTTGGTTGGCTTTTGCTTCCATCCTTCCAACTAATGTCTCCAGTTCGCACTCTAACTCTTCTTTTAGTTCAATGGTTGGAGACTCCTGGATAAGTTTTGCTAGCTGCTGGTGATCACTATTTACAAAGCAAAAGTGGGGCTTAATTAAGCTTCCTTCATTTCATGGTTAGGTCCACTATATCTCACTCACCATAGGGCCACTGCTTTGTGCACTGAATAATGGCTTAAGTTTTAGCAAAATACAGAAACAATTATCAGTTATCAATTTTAATGATCAATTATAGTTTACAATTTCAAGACATGGGAGGCAAATGTAGGAGTATTTTTAATTTCAAAATCCCCCATAAGATATTACATATATAGAAAGGAAAGCCTAGAGAAGGATGTTGTTCACTCATATGCTAACTTATCAGTGAAGTTTAGCTAAACTCAATGCAAAGGCAGTCCTAGGTTACAAAAGAGTTCTATTCCTTACCTGTGCTGTTAAGATTATCAGTCAGAACAGATGCATACAGTTCTTATGTAGCCCCACTTTAGTGCACGAAAAGGCTAGATTTAAAAGCTGCATGAAAAGGCTAGATTTAAAAGCTGCATGTGCAGCAAGTGAAGGTGACGGTGGAGATGAATTTGCTGCAAGTAGAGGTTGGGTCACTCATTTCAAGGCAGGGCTTCAAATTAGTTCTTCCCAGTCAGTCACGGCCAAGGAAGCTCAAAGATGGTGGCTGATTACGGCATTTTGTACGTGGCTCTCCACAGCACCGCCAATAATCCAATCAGACTCCTGAAAGGCATCAATATGCCTCTTCCACCCCTCCCATTCCAGGGTTTTGACTTGCATGACTAATCATCCAAAGTGTAAAAATTCAGGTGTATTCCTTTTTCTCTTTGTTGGCCACGACAACCAATTCAAAGCCAGGTATTAAATGGCAAGCAGGAGCTGTCCCTAAATTTGATGTTTGTAACCCAGAGGCTGACAATATACCAAGCTCCCAGATAATACTTTAATTTAAATTATGGCATTCAAAACATTTAACATTGGAAAATTTTCTAATGTTTCTGCCAAAATCAGTGGTCTTTGTTAAGAGTCCCAGTAACTTCCTTACTGTCTGATGCAAATACTGTGTTCAACAAGTATTTGCTTAAGAGTAGGATTTAAAACTGTACCAGGAAATTCAAAACAAGGGTCTAGAACTAAACGTGATTAAAAAACAAAACACAAAACTACTCACAAGCTCATTTGCCCAAATTCATCCTGTAAAGTCTGTAAGACTTCTGACAACTCTTCATTAATGGTACTGGAGGATGGTGTTACTGGCAACTTCTTACTTTTACTACATCTTGAAGATACTTGCTTTGCCAAAGGAACACTGTTGACTACTCGATCATTGCACAAGGCTTTACTATGTTGCTTCATTAGATGCAAGACATGCTGAACATTGGCTACCACAGCATGGCTAGGACTGGTAGACTAAAGAGAGAAAAATGATCAAAATAAGAAGTTAGTGAAGCCACATCCTGTTTTTCCCCTAACCTGGGTAAAAAGAATCCCCTCAAAAGCCTACGACATAAACCTCCTAGTCAACCAAGTTCCAGTGACTGGACTTCCCAAATATCTTGAATCCTCTTACCCTCTACCCGAGTGTTACTCACTTGGTTTACACATCTTTCTCTATTGGCTATGAGAACAACTACTCAACTGGTCTTGCTCCCAGTCTGTTCCATCTCTAAATATTAGAGTGCTTTCAGTTATCTTCCTAAATATGATTCTGATCATACTGTTCTATTTGAAATCCTCTGCAATAAACCAACTGACTATAATATCCAAACTCCTTACGATGGGGAAAAAAAAAAAAAGGCCCTACATCATTGAATTGTACCCTCCATCAGAGTTGGACCCTACACTCCCTGGCCTGATTTGTTTTCTTTTGTATGGCCACTTCTATACCATTCTTTAAACTCCAGTTCAGATATATCTAAAGGCTTCCTTAAAATTTCTGAGCAATTAATTACTTCATTCTCAGTTCACCTATACCACTTCCTACATATCTCTATCATAGCATTTATCAACATGTATTATATGTGGATATCTATTTCACCATAAAACTGTACTTCCAGATGGTAGGGGCCATTATAGCATTTGTTTTTATATCCTTGAATAGTTGGAAGCACTAATAAGTACATGTATATCGTATAAGGAATATAAAGAGGAAACACCTGGTAGCTTTCTCAAAACTATATATATATATTTTTGTTTTGAACACTAAAAATGCCAAATGAGCTAGACCAGTTTTACAGACAGGTGGCTGGGCTAACTTGGTTCTAATAAAGATCACCTACACAACTTGTTGGAGCTCTGGTAGCATAGTGCCTAAGGCACTTGACTGGTAACCAGAAGGCTGGGGTTCAAACCCACCAATCACTCCTTGGAAGGAAGATTGGGCAATCTACTTCCGTAGTGACACTGCCTCAGAAACCCAAGGAGGGGTTGCTATAAGTCGGGTCCAACTCCACGGCACATAACAACAACAGACAGCTTGTTTAAAATGCAGATTCCTAGCCAGCACTCCGAACTAAATCAGTGTGTGATCTGGGTTTAGAAATGTGTATTTTTAAGTCCACCAGTTGATTTGGTCAGGTTTAGAAATCACTATGCTAAGTGACACAGATGTACTTCTTATCCTAGTTTCTCGTTAGGTAGCAAACTGAGCCCAGAAATACATGAAAAGAATTACACTGCACATCAACGTGGGATATACTCCAGGAATGCAAGGCTAATTCAATATATGAAAATCAATTCAAGTAATCTAGCACATCAACACAGTAAGGAAGACAATTTACATAACTGTATCATTTGATAAAAAGCATTTGACAAAATCCAACACCCCTGCAGGGTATCAACTTTCAGCCAAGTTAGGAAAAGAAGGAAACTTCAAGTTGATAAACAGGATCTACCAAAAACCTATAGCTAACTTCATATATAATAATGAAAAATCACTGATTCCCCCTAAAAATCAGAAAAAAGGTGAAGATCTTTGCTCTTCCCACTCTTGACATAGTACTGGAAATTTTAGCAGTGCAGTAAGGCAAGAAAGGAAATAAAAAGCAAACAAAATGGAAAGGAAGAAATAAAACTGTCTCTATTTGCAGATGACATGATTCTCTACATAGAAAATATCAAGTAATCAAAAATAACAATTCCTAAGACTGGTATAGTGAAATCACTAAGGTTGCAAAATACTAGATCAACATACAAAAACCAACTCTATTTTTATATACCAGCAATGATTATGTATACACCCAAATTAAAAATTCTACCTTTACAATCACTCAAAAATAAACATATGTATGTATCTAATAAAACAGGTACAGGATTTGTATGCTGAAAATTATAAAATACTAATAAAAAGAAAAACATCTAAATAAGAAACAACATACAGTGGTCCTGGGCAATTCAACACAGCTGCTAATTTTCCCTAAGATGATCTATAGTCTTAATGCAATTCCTATCCAAACTCCAGCAAGCTTTTTTTGTAGGTATAGACATGTTTATTATGAAATACATATGGAAAGGCAAAGGAACTAGAATAGCTAAATTTTTTTTCCAAAGAATAAAAAAGAGGGAATAATCACTCTACCTGATGTTAAGACTTACTATATAGCTACCATAATCCAGCAATTGTGATACTGGCAAAGAGACAGACATACAGAACAATGGCACAGAATGAAAAATGTACGTAACCTGATAAGCCTCATATTGTATTCAGAAATTATTTCAAATAGATCATAAAATGTAAAACTTTTGGATCAAAACATGGGAGAAAATCTTCAGGACCTAGGTCTAGGCAAAGAGTTCTTAAATGTGTCATGATCCATAAAGGCCTCCTCATTCCCCCCAAAAACCAATAAATTGGATTTCATTAAAAATAAAAAGCTACAATTCCATGGAAGACTGTATTAAGATAAAAAACAAACAAACAAACAAAACACACACTCAAGCTACAGATTGGGAGAAAACTGAATCTAGAATATATAAAGAACTCTCAAAACTCAATAGTTTAAAAAAAAAATAAATTTAAAGAGCAAGAGACATACACAAATATTTCACCTAAGATGATATATGGATGACGATGAGGAAATGATTTCTCAAACTTTGCAGTGGGAATGTAAAATGGTATAGCCAGTCTAGAAAATAGTTTGGCAGTTTCTTTAAAAATTAAACATATACTTACCATACAATCTAGGAATTGCACTCCTGGACATTCACACACACACACACACACATACACACCCAAAGAAGACCTATGTACACACAAAAACCTGTACACATGTTCATATCAGTTTTATTTGTAAAAGACAAAATTTTGAAACAGCTTAAATGTCCTTCAGGAGTGAAGGTTAAAATAAATGGTATATCCCTACTATGGACTACTTCTCAACAACAGAAAGAGACATGGATATTCATACTTGATGGATCTCAAGGATATTATGCTGAGTCAAAGATTCAACCTCAAAAGGTCATTTACTGACTGACTTCATTTATATACTATTCTTGAAAATAAAATTATAGAGATGGTGTGGTGGTGGCTACACAAATCTATGTATTTATTATGATATTGTACCATAGTTATATAAAATGTTACTACTGACGAAAACTGAGTAAAGGCTACATGGGACCTTTCTGTACTATTTTGCAACTTCCTGTGAATCTATAAGCATTTTAAAATTAAAATGTTAACCTTTAAAACAATTAAAAGGTAATTCAAATCCAACTATGATTATATAGTTTATATATACACTCTCTCCCCCAAGTAATCCTATTATCAATACAACCTTGATTAACAAGAAGCAAACTCATCTGTCCCTTTAACTTTAAATGATACACATAATGATGTTTAAGTGAGAAAATATGCATTTAATAAAGGGAATCATTATTTTACTCATGACTTGAAATATGGATCCATTATATTATTTTCCTGCATGTATATTTCAATTAAAAAATGTAGTTTTCAAAATTTTATTTTTCTGATTACATTGATGTAAATTTATGACTACTGAATCTAGTAATAAAAACAAACTTGTATTTTGTATCTTTATTTCGTTTTTCTAGTAATTTTATGGCCTTTTTCAAACTGGTGCATACAGGTCTCTAACAAAGTGAAATTAAAGATAAAAACTGGTTCTTCATGACAGATAGCCTGAGGAACGCTCAAGTTGATGACTGCACATTCTTAGCTGTCTGAATAATCTTCAGCAAAAAATACAAAGGAATAACAAACAGCTTCAAAAGGAGAGCTCAGGTTGAAAAGCCCTGTTCAATTTCTGTATCAATGACTTCAATGAGAATTACCAAAGATAAGCAATCAAATGTAGAGATAACAAAAATATAACTGAAGTGTAAACTAGGTTGTAATGTGGGATGAGGTGAATCTATAAAAAAAACTCATTAAATAAAAAATTCTGTACTAAGGATGAATAAAAAATCAACTCCACAAGTGTAGGACTTAAAAGAGGCTGACAGAAATACTAAAGGAAAAAAATCTGTTAATTCAGTTGACTCAAGAATCATTTAAGTATGATGATGATGTGGCTGCCCACTAGCTTGAATGTGATGCCAGGCTGAGTTAACAGATTTTAATCTGTGGTAGTCAGACCATGCTTAGAGGCTACATTAAGTTTAGGAAGGAAGAGAGTGATGAGCTGGATGAGGTGGCAAAGAACCTGAAAAATCGCATCTTATAATGGCTGAGGAAAGAGATACTTATAACCTAGAACAAAATGAGATAAAAAAAAAAATTATCTTTGAAAGTTTTAAAATACTCTTTTAAAAGTCAAGGGTTCATTTGGTCTATGTGTATCATGGAAGGTAGAAATAAAACCAATCAAGGCAACTGGCCAGGCCTTGAGAACCAATGGAAACTCTGTTTCCATCTAAAGTAGAAAATTCTATGGTGAAGCTAAATAATGAGTTTGGTAAAAGCAAAGATAAAACAAGTAACACACAGGTCAAAACCAAAAAACCCACTGCCATCGAGTCGATTTTGACTTGTAGCGACTCCTGCTGGGTTTCCAAAGCTGTAAATCTTTTTTAAAGTAGACTACCTCATCTTCCTCCTGTGGAGCAGGTGGTGTGTTTACACTGCCAATCTTCTGGTCAGCAGCCAAATGCCTTACCCACTATGCCACCAGAGCTCCTTAATACAGGTTAAAATGTGGTCTGAAATCCAACAAGACACAGCATGGAGGGTAAAGGGCAGCATGAAGCTAATAGAAATATATTTATTCTCTAAGCTTTTACTGAGGGGTTACTATGGGTTCAAAATAAATAAAATTCAAGAAAACATTTATAATCTAAGCTTCTCAAACTCACAAAGCATTCAAGGCATCTATAACAAACAATCAGAAAAACAGTTCACAAAATGTAGCACAAACTAACAGTGTCAAGAACTTACTAGAAATCACATAAGACTTCCTGATATTTGACAAAAATAAGTGTTAAAGACTGTTAACCAAAGACTTAAGTCTCTGTATGGATGTGAGATCTATCATCTGATTAAATGAACATGGCAGATACTAAAAATCCAATTCTGTAACACACTTACTCCTCACTTCTTATCTCATTATATCAGACATTTCACATTTACGACAACAGGATAAATTCTACTTTCTATTTTGAGCACTAATGAGGCTGCAAAGCATCCCCCCTGAGGTGCATCTTCAGGTGGCCTCCAGGAAGCTGGGCCATGCTGCCTTGTGTCCTCCACTCCCTCGTGCCCACAGAGGTGCCCTGTACAGCTGTCATGTGGGGCCAGCCTCCTTTGTGGCCACAGGCAGCATCAAACCAGCAGACGCCTGTTCTGGGTTGCTAGCTTCTATGCAGCCTGAGTCCCTGTAGCTCAAAATTGCTGTAGGGTGTGAAGGGAGGAAAGAAAGACGTATTGGAAAGGATGTTTGGAAGAAATGCAATGTGAGTTTAATGACATCCCAAAGTGAGTCAAACTGGGCCTGAAGCATCTGCCTGTGTGGGGCTGGGTGTGTGTGGCCAAGCTCCCAGCACTCTCTCAGAAAGTCTTGAGTCTTGGCAACTCGCCAGGCCTAGAGGACAGAGCAGATTCCAGCATCCTGAACTCAGATCTTGCAGGGGTAGGAGTGGAGCCCTGGAAGCAGCTTCATGAGGGAAGCCGACTTAGCATAGGAAGAAAGTGAAGTGTTTATGCCATGGGCCCTCCAGTCGCACAGCCCAGCTCTATCCAGTTTTGTCTCCTCCAAGCCTTCTTCTCTGCAGAGAAATAATCCATAACTGGACTCATCACAGTGATGACACATGGAAATCTTAGCTGTTATTATTTCTGTAGGAGTTCTGGTGGCACTGTAGATAAAGCATGGAGTTATTAACCAAAAGGTTGGTGGTTCAAACTCACCAGCTGCTCTATAAGAGAAAGATGAGGCAGTCTGCTTCTGAATAGACTTATAGCCTTGGAAACCCTCTGTGGCAGTTCTACTCTGTCCTATAGGGTAGCTATGAGTTGGAATCAACTTGATGGCAGTGGTCTGGTTGGGTTATTATTTCTATGATGATATTTTCTAAAATTAAAAATAACCAGAAAAACTCATTGCTGTTGAGTCGAATCCGACTCATAGCGACCCCTCCTTTGGTTTCCAAGGCTGTATCATTAAGGAAATAGATTGCCCAATCTTCCTTCTGAGAATGGTTTGTGGGTGTGAACCTCCAGCCTTCTGGTTAACAGTCAAATGCCTTAGGCACTATGCCACCAGAGCTCCCAAACAACAACAAAAAAAATCAGACCAATGGACAGTCTGACAACAGATTAAAAAATGTCTCCATTTTCACATAATGATCTGGCCTTTGAAATCTAGCCATGATGATAAGTGAGAAGAAGATGCATATTATTTATTTCTTTAATCGCCGTCTGCAACCACACCTTCTCAAAAGCAAGGTCTTCTCTTTTGTTCATTGTGTCCCTTCCCGATAGGCTTTATCTGCTCTAAAGTATCCCCTAGTTCCTTCCTTGTATTCCCTTCCCCATAAAATCTTTTCCCATCTCATAATCATTCTTACTATGATCCATATGGGTAAAGGGAACAAGAAAAGTTTCTAATATTTCCTGGCATACAGGCAGATGAATGGATTTAACAGAAGATCTAAATCCTACCAGAAAATCTGATGTTCTACCAACTCACCTTTCCAGCTACAAATGGCATATCACCCAAGCATAATCTATAATGTGGTTGTGCAGCAAAGTAGTTCCTAGAACCTCTCTAAATGAAAAGGAAAGAAAAATAGTTACTTGCATGTTAATAAAAGCTGACAATACACAACTAACCTAAAACTTGGGCTGAGCTACTGCTTGCCTTACATAGATTGTTATTATGGTATTGAGCTCCTAATACTTGTCAACATGTATTCAGTACCAACTAGGAAAGGTTAGGAGCTCTGGTAGCATAGTGCCTGAGGCACTTGACTGCTAACCAGAAGGCTGGTGGTTCAAACCCACCAGCCACTCCTCGGAAGGAAGGCTGGGCAATAATCTACTTCCGTAGTGATACTGCCTTGGAAACCCAAGGAGGGGTCATTATGAGTTGGGGCTGACTTGATGGCACATAACAACAACAACAACAACAACAACAGGAAAGGTTAGGAAAGAAAAAAAACTGGCACCTGTCAAAAAAGCAGTTACACTGTAAGAAACACACACATATTTTATGGGCAAAACTAATTAATACAATGCTGAATAACAACACTAACATTTATGCTGTACTTTATAGATCAAAAATGTTTTCATATGTATTATCCTACTGTAAGAGTAAAATTTAGAAGTAGGTATTGTTTATCTTATGGAAGATTTACTTTCCTAAGATTGTAGTACTACAATTTACAAGTATTTTCACATAAATTATATCAAGTCATAACCAGTGTTCTGACTTACTCAGTTCTGTTTTCATACCTTTTCAGGTGATTTTGACTTCTTTTTTTTAATTCTTCTTGTATTGGTAACACATGAAGATGCTTTATCTTCCAAGATAAGTCTATTTGTTTCTAGACCAGTTTGCAACTAGGACAAACATGAGAAGCTAAAATTAGTGATGCAGAAATAAAAGCTGATTAAAATCTGAGATGTTCCATGTAACTAAATGCAAACCCACTACATCAAGTTGATTTTGACTCACAGCAATCTTACAGGACAGAGTAAAACTGTTCAATAGAGTTTCTAAGGCTGTAAATCTATGGAAGCAGAATGCTTCTCTTTCTCCCATGAACAGCTGGTGGGTTCAAACTGCTGACCTTTTGGTTGGCAGGCCAATGCTTTAACCACAGTGCCATGAGAGCTCCTTGTGCCATGTAAAGACTAGTAAAAAATCAACATTTGCGTCTGACTGTACAACACGTCACAGCTATGTAACTATGTCTTCAACCATTCTGTCAGCATTTGGTAAATATTTCAAATCAATACTGGTCTTTCATTTTATCTTCAACAGCTGTATAATTTCTCCTTTCTTTAGTCTGAAACATTTTAGCTCCATTGTTTATAGTTGCTCCATGAATTGTATCTAATGAGTTACATGCAATGCATCTAACTCCAAACTTCAGTATTCTCACCAATGGCATCTACACCACAGTATCAAGCATAATGCAGCCCCAGAGCAAAACATACTTCTTTCTCTTTTAAAAACTCATACACTTGCTACATGAGAAAGAATTACAAGTTTATGTCCAAGAAAACTAGAAGTGTGCCTGTGCACAAGTTTCTCTACAAGTTTAGTAATTCTACCTTAATTTAAAAATAATTTATCTACATGATAGAAATTTCACAAGTAAGTACAAAAGATTTCAAAAAAGGACTATTTTCCTTAGGCAACTTTCAAGTTTCCTTAAAAGCAAACAAATAAACCCACAGAAAAGATTATCTATCATGTAGTTTTCAAACATGCCTATGTACCAAAAATGTCTGAGATTTATAACAAAAATTCAGATTTCCTCCCCAAACCTCATGATTAGACCTAACTCAGGTTAGGGAAATCTGTACTTTAAAAGTTCCCCAGAAAATTATGATGGAGCAGGAACAAACGTTCAGAACCACTGGATTAGTAAAAGAAATACTGAAATCATAACTAATATTTCCCACAGATTACACTCTGAGGGGACAGATTGAATCTGTTCAGTGACAAAGGAAGCCAAGTAGCTCTATCTTGAGGAATAGCTATCCGTTTCCACCAACTACATAAAATTCAATGAACAAGAAATTACTATTGTGGAAGACCTATGATGCTAATGAGTGTGAACAGCATTAAAAAAGAATAAAATTTTAAATATTTTAACTTCTGGTTTATTTAGTACTTCTCAGTAGTTACCTTATATTTGTATGGTAAAATTTTAACATTTTAAAGTGTTTTCATTGTCTTTTATTACATACACTCTCCCACCATTAACAAGGTAGAAAATGATGACCAAGTTCTAAATGGTTAAATAACTTGCCCAAGACTACACAAATTAGTCAGTAAGTCTTGGAGTCACACATCCCTGGCCATTGTTCTTCCATTACAAAAATGCTTTCCTGATATTTTATTAGCAACAACTGATTTGGTGCCTATTTTTTCTCAGCTGAATGAAAAAGAAAGTGAAAATATCAAAAATTTAAATAAATTCACAAAACAGTGAACTTAATTTTAAATTTCATGTACAATGGAACCAAAAACCATAATATATGTAAAGTGCAACCTATAAGTTTTAATGTAAAAGTGATGAAATGGAAACATAGGAAAGCAACCTACCCTAAATTGCAAATGGGTAGAGAAAGTGAAGGAGCTCTGGTAGCATAGTGACTAAGGCACTTGACTGCTAACCAGAAGGCTGGTGGTTCAAATCCACCAGCCACTCCTTGGAAGGAAGGTTGGTCAATCTACTTCCATAGTGATACTGCCTTCGAAACCCAAGGAGGGGTCGCTACGACTTGGGTCCGACTAGACAGCACATAACAACAACAACAAAGAGAAAGCAAAAAACTCACTGCCGTCAAGCTGATTGCAACTCATAGCGAGCCCTCCTTGGGTTTCTGAGGCTTTATCACTACAGAATTGCCCACTCTTCCTTCTGAGTAATGGCTGGTGTATTTTAACCACCAGCCTTCTGGTTAGCAGGTAAATGCTTTAGGAACTATGCCACCAGAGCTCCTTAGAGAAAGCAAGTAATTTCAAAATTTGTCGGTGTTCAAAAATAAAAGTTACATGGCTATAAAACTCACAAAGCATTTCCTGAGAAGGAAAATAGAGAAGAAAAATATAACAGGTATGAATATGTCAACTCAATGAATTCATAAAAGCACTGGAGGAAATAGACAAGATAATATAACAGAATGCTTATAAACCTGTGATCATATATATGAAATGACCCTAGGACACTGCTAGCATTTGACCACAGACTGAACGGCAGAAGCTCTGCTTCTAATTGTTTTGGAAACAGAACCCGTTTCTTGTATTAATATTATAATGAGACAATAATAATTACTAATAAGAAAAAGACATGAAGTGTTTTATATAACTTAAAGACCTTAGAATGGAGAGAGGAATATGAGGGAGGTATCTGAGCAAATAAATTCAGAGAAGGAAGGGCCTTCAATTCTAAAAAGAAGTATTTTACTGAGTTGTAAGAAAGACTTTTTTTTTTCCTGTAACACTTAATGCTCAATGCCACCATGTTGGTCACTCACTTTTGGTACATTCCCCTTCCCTTCACCCAAATCAGTGTTTGTCTCTACCTGTCTAGCAGTGTTCCCTAACCTTCCCTCCCCTTCCTGGTAACCAACAAAGAAAAGTTTCCTTCCATATATAAACCTTTCCTTGACTTTTTACAATAGTGAACTAATATAGTATTTGTCCTTCTATGACTGACTTATTTCACTCAGCATAATATTCTCGAAGTTCATACACATTATGCAGTGTTTTGCAGATTCTACCTTATTTTTTAGTGTTGTACAGAATTCCACTGTGTGTATGTTCCAGTGTTTGGTTATCCATTCTTCTGTTGATGGGCACTTAGGCTGTTTTCATCTCTCTGCTATTTGTAAACAGTTCTGCAATGAACACAGGTGGGCATATCTTTGTTCTTGTCCTGGCTCTCACTTCTTTAGGATAATAACCTAGTAATGGGATTGCTAGATCAAATGTTATTTCTATTTCCAACATTTTAAGGAAACACCCTACTGATTTTCACAGAGGTTATTAACATTTTACAGTCCCACCAACAGTGTATGATACTCCAAGTCTCTCCGAATCCTCACCAGCATTTGTTATTTTCTGTCTTGTTCAACTGTGCTATTAGTGCTGGGGTGAGATGGTATCTCACTGTTGTTTTGATTTGCATCTCTCTAATGGCTAATGATCATGAACATTTCTTCATGTGTTTGTTGACTGCCTGAACATCTTCTTCAGTGAAGTGTCTATTCATGTCTTCTGCCCATTTTTTAACTGGACTGTTTGTCCTTTTGTTGTTGAGGTGTTGGGAGTTTTCTATAAATTTTAGAGATAAAATGAGGGCCATAAATAAGGGCCCCTAAATTTGCCCTTACTATTTCCTTGAGGAATTTCATAGCTTTAGGTTTCACATTTAAGTCTTTGATCCATCTGGAGTTAGCTTTTGTGTACGGTGTGAGGTACAGATATTGTTTCATTTTTCAGCAAATGGATAACCAGTTTTGCCAGCACCATTCATTAAAGTCCCCATTTAATGGATTTTGGCCCTTTGTCAAAAATCAGCTGACCACAGGCTAATGAATCTATTTCTGGGTTCTTAGTTCTATTCCGCCGGTTTATGTACCTGTTGTCGTACCAATACCAGACTGACTACTGTGACTGTACAGTAGGTTTTGAAATCCAGGAACGTGAGACCTCCTACTTTTTCTTCTTCTTCTTCAATAGTGCTTTGGTTATCTGAGGTCTGTAAGTAAGACTCTTATAGGAATACAAGAGTCTTACTGTTTCTTCTAGAAATGTGGTTCTGCTTTGTACATACATTCTCAAAGTTTCTATGACTCCACAGTGCCTCATCTATTCTACATGGTGTTCACTACATCGGATAAAATCCTAGACTAGAAGAGAGTAGAAATTATTCTTCTGACAAGGTGACTTCTTAGAATTCACCTGAGTCACTAGCTATTGGGGTAGCTTTAACTTCTAACCTGGTGTCTTGAGGTGATCAAGGAAAGGAACCACCTCTACGTAGGTTACTGAATGATGGCTTTTGAACATTTCTGACAGTAACCCATGGTAAGAAGTAAGTTTTACATATTATTTACCTTATTATGTGTTTTGGTGTTGTGTGCCATCAAGTTGATTCTGACTTACAGTGACTCCGAAGGACAGATTGGAACTACCTCATTGGATTTTCTAGCCTGACATTTTTATGAGAGTAGATCACCAAGTCTTTTTTTTCTGCAGAGCTGCTAGTGGGTTCAAATCACCGCCCTTTAGGTGAGCAGCCACCAGGGCTCCTTTATTATGTATACATTCTGTTTTTTTTTTTTTCCCTAAATGCTGATTGAAACCCCACAATTTGAGAAACA
>NW_006921634.1:8528453-8530258 GCF_000298275.1 Orycteropus afer afer | reverse complement strand
GGGTTTGAACCACCAGCCTTCTGGTTAGCAGTCAAGTGCCTTAGCCACTATGCTACCAGAGCTCCCCCTTGAAGACTAAGGTATGCCTAAGTTAAGCCATAGTATCTTCAATCACCTCTTCTGCACATGAGAGCTGTACAATGAACAAGGAAGCCCAAAGAAGAGTTGATGCTTTTGAGTTGTGGTGTTGGTGAAGAATACTGAAGTACCACAGACTGCCAAGAGAAGAAACAAATCTGTCCTGGAAGAAGTATAGCTGGAATGCTCCTTGAAAGCGAGAATGGTCAGACTTCATCTCACACACTTTAGTCACATTGTCAGAAGGGACTATTCCCTGGAGAAGGATATCATGCTTGGTGTAAAGTGGAGAGTACATGAAAAAAATGAAGGCCCCCAAAGAGATGGATTGTCACAGTGGCTGCAATGATGGGTTCAGGTTTAGCAAGGATCATAAGGCTGGCACAGGACTGGGCAGTGTTTCATTCTGTTGTACATATGGTCACTACAAGTTGGAGCTGACTGAATGGCACCTAACAACAACAACAACAACAATCTATAGGATTACTCAAAATTCACTCTTTGCCTATAAAAATACATGTTTCATGGTTAAAGACTCAAAATGGAGTCTCATCAGTAATCACCACGCTATTTCCCTCTAGCATCTTAGTGCTTGAAAAACTAGGTACAGCAGTTTGAATTAGGGATTTTGGTGCACCAAACACAGAAGAGCAGAATTAGAGGAAAGGCACAGGGAGATTATTTAAGGAAGATCTACCGGGTGGAGGATGGATGGGCAGCCGAGAGGCCACTGGAAACTTCCCTGGGGCAGTCACTGACTGGCAGGTGAGGGTGGCCACCTGAGATCTCCGTAAGCCAAGGAAGAAGACACCCTGTATCAGAATACCAGCGATCACACCAACATCCCAGCAAACACCCCAAGGATCTACCTTCAGCACCTGATTTTATTGGTAAGTTGAGTCGGTTAGGTGCAAACAGGCATGTGCAGCACCACTGAAACCCAGCGGAGAGCTCACTGGTGCTCCAGGAGGGTGAGCTTGCTCCCCGCTCAGTGGGTCACTGAGTGGGCTTGGGTCAGCTTGGGAGACATTGAGAGGTCTGTGCTTGTCTTTATCACTAATATCGGGACCATAGATTAGTAGCAGGCACAATCCTGACTCCAGCACAGCTGAAATCGCGCGCATCTTTGGTACCACAGGTGAACGGTATCACAGACCAACTCCTGAGCCATTCGCGGTTTGGGCGGATTGGACCAGTGGGGCAGGCAGACAGGATGGAGGAGAGGAATCTGCAGCTGAGTGCGGTCCCGGGAATTTGCCTTGGATCGGCTTTTTGGCGCCGAAGAGCCTCGGAAGCAGGGTCTTTGAGTGTGTCTGAGCTTGGCGGAAAGTGGTGACTCCCTAACAACAGGAATCTTTCCTGAAATTGAGCCGTGGACTTGTAAATAAAAGTATGTCATCAATAACAGCCCACACAAAGCCCTAGAAACTGACCCTAGCAACACCAAGCTTTCCTTCCTCTGCTCCCACCTTCTCTGTCAATAACTTCACTCATTCAACAGAAGAAACCATATTCAACCAATTTCCATAAAACCTCCCGGTTTGAACTCTAAACCCTCTTTACGACAAACAGAAACACATATCCACATTCCGCACAGTGATTCCACCAT
This sequence comes from Orycteropus afer afer, assembly GCF_000298275.1. Classification (NCBI taxonomy): domain Eukaryota; kingdom Metazoa; phylum Chordata; class Mammalia; order Tubulidentata; family Orycteropodidae; genus Orycteropus; species Orycteropus afer. The sequence continues at coordinate 8,528,571 of NW_006921634.1, read as the reverse complement.
CACAAAGAAAACAGCAGAGCGACCCAGCATACCTGAATCAATAATAAAATAAAATACACCAACTTCACCTTTTCAAAACATTAAACCATAAAACCAAGACAAAACAAATCAACACGTA
>NW_006921634.1:8526371-8526878 GCF_000298275.1 Orycteropus afer afer | reverse complement strand
ACCCATCGATATGCTGCCTACAAGAGACACACCTTAGACACAAAGATAAAAACAAATTAAGAGTTAAAAGATGGAAAAGAATATACCAAGCCAATAGAAACCAAAAAAGGGCAGGGGTAGCAATTATTATTTCTGATAAAATAGACATTAAGGTGAAAAACATCTTAAGAGAAAAATATGGGCATTATATGATGCTGAAAAGGTCAATTGACAAAGAAGAGGTTACAATAATAAATATTTATGCACCCAATGAAAATGCTCCAAAATATGTGAAGCAAATATTAACTGAATTAAAAAGAATGATAGATAACTCTACATTAGTAGTGGGGGACTTTAACACACCACTTTCAAGGAGAGACAGGTCAACGGGAAAGAAGCTCAGCAAAGATACAGAAGAACTTAGCAACACAATCAACCAACCGGAACTCATAGACATATATAGAGCACTTCACCCAACAAAAACACAATTCACATTCTTTTCCAGTGCACATGGATCCTTCTCCAGAA
>NW_006921634.1:8513668-8519498 GCF_000298275.1 Orycteropus afer afer | reverse complement strand
TTTCTTTATATAGAGAGTAGTAAAAATATACAGAATCTACCTGTTTACATTTCAACTTACCTGGGCTGCCTTAACTTGCATATGTTTCCTCTCCTGTTCTTCTTCATGGAGTTTTGCTTCTAACTCTTGCATTTTTTTCTAGTGATAAGAATATTAAAAAGGTTAACAGTGGAAAAAATTTTTTAGTATTTGTAAAATTTTAATACAGTGAATATAAACTTGTGAATTTACTTTAGTAATGACTCTGGACTTGCCAGTATCATAACACTCTGCTTTATGGTCAATCATTAGTCATTTGTGAGGTAGCTATGAGGTAGGTGGATGGAATTATGGGTAAAATCAATGGTCAAAAGCAGACCTCTGTATGAAAGTAAATAGGATATTTGGAGGCTGAAGGTGGAACTTTACTCTCAGTAGTATTAAATACCTCCCAAGTGCATCAATTAAAATGAAAATTAGTTTAGAAAATAGCTTACACCAAGTGATAGATGCCTTAAGGATACCAAAAAAAAAAAAAAGATCATTTCAACATTTTCAAAAAGAACTCCTTCCTCATGCTTACCGAGACTGTTAATATGAACATTTTCTCTGAATTTACATTTGCTTCTCTTTAAAGTCTTATATGTTTCTTTGCAAAAAGATTACCATCACTCCTACACTGAATAATATAATCAATTAAAAAAATAAAAAGAAATGATTAATGATTTAATGAGTGTTAATGAATGAAAGGTACATTTACTGACTTCTGCAACAGCTTGCATTGTGGTAAGTTTGTTATATTCCTGTTCAAGAAGATCCAATTTTTCAAGTTTGGTCTGAACATGCGTTTGATCATGTTGTCGTTCTCTTTCTAAGGAAACCTGGGAAACATTAAATACAGCATCATAATTTGACGATAATAAAAAAAAAACCACTCACACTGAATGTATCTTAGACTACAATATATCTGGCTTTCTGTAGAAATAACTAAAAATACTGCAGAAGAATTCTAGGAAAACAATATTAAGATGAAACCACAGTAACATAAAGTAAAATTCTGTTTTTAACCATATGCATATATATCATTTGGTTCAATACAGTAAAACTATACTTTTGTCCTGGAACAGCAGGGATTTATTGGATATAGAGGCTATACATGTACAAATACTTTCAATTAGTCTGATCCTCTTAACTAGTTAGTCTTTTAAGGCAATAATTATGGGTCTGACATCATTTACATCACTTCTGAATTCTATGTAAAACAGCCTTTTTTATCCTTGTTTTACTCAAATTTAGAGTCAAGATTTGAAAATACTGCCTCCTATACATACTGAAGGATTGATAGTAACAGGATAAACCACTAAACAAGAATAAGAATGGATATGTGTTAAATGAAATCTAGTGGTAAAAAAGTAAAATATTAAGCATCTGAACTTATCTTCAAACCAAGTTTATAGCAATAGGTATCATCCAAACCAAACTCACTGCCATTGAGTCGATTCAGACTCATAGCAACCCAAACTGGGTTTCTAAGGCAGTAAATTTTTATGGAAGTAGATTGCCTCATCTTCCTTTCACGAAGCAGCTGCTAGGTTTAAACCACCAACCTTCTGGTTAGCAGTCAAACGCCTTAGGCACTATACCACCACAAATCATTAATAGGTATCAAACTAACAGAAATCTGAAAATGACAAAGCAATATAAATATTAATTAATATATACAAATATTATCAATTATAGAAATAATTTTATCGTAACTTTGTGTGCATTACTAAACACCTTAGTGTGTCTAGTATTCATATTATTCATAGAAATTCATAGCTCTTAAAAGAATAGATTGACTTAAAATTGGCACAAATCATGTTTTATTTCCATTATTGGGACTGTTCTTAACTATCCTTACAAAAAATGCTATCTAAAATTTACTAATGACACTACCAACATAATGTTAAGACATGTATTGTATTTGTCTAATGTTGATTCCTAGATATCTTATAGCTGTCTTATAGGTAGGTGCTTTATTACCTGGGCATTGGGATATCTCCTCAATGAAGAGAATTACTGTATATTGTTTTCTGCCATTTCCAAGGTAGCAGACAGAAATGATCACAACACCATCCCATCCATCACATAGAAATGTTGATAAAACATAGTAATAACAACAGTAATTACATAGCAAATATGAAAGCAAAAAAGTACATTCTGCAGTTGCAAAAAAAGAAATGGGGACTCTAAGGCAATACAGTGAAGGGATGTTGAAGCCAAATATGACATGAAGCAGTACTGGAACCTCTGTACGTAAGATATACAAAGACATGACATAATATAAAATCTGAGGCAATGTATAATCTTCATGATGAAAGAACTCTAAGTGCATAAATTTACATGAATCTGGACAAGAACCAGTCAATTTCATTAAGCTGCTTATATACTTAGAAGTTTGGGACTTCCAAGGTAAACAACTCTAAAGATAATGAATTTACTATAAAAAAAAATATACTTTGCATAGGAAACAAAACACCAGAAGAGTGAGTCAGCAGATGCTATAAATGGGAGAATTAACATTTGAAGAATTTCATATAATTAAAAAAGTTAAAAATTACTTACAATGTTCTGAGCTAAAAGAAGAATGTAAGAAGAGTACATTATAAATAACAAAAAATTATGAGTGGACTGATAAAGATACAAATGGAAACAAAAAATACAGTTACTGAAATAATATGGCACAGTGAAGAGACCTCTAGTACATGAGTATTACTCACTTAGACTTCCTCTCAAATACTGTTACACAGTTTTTCATTAGGTCTGTTAGGTGTAATCACTCCATCTAAGGCTGAAAGCTGATTGAGGGTAGAAAGCATACAAGATCATTTTTATACTGCATCTGTTGCTGTCGTTACGTGCCGTGGAGTCAGATCCGACTCATAGCGACCCCTCCCTGGGTTCTGAGGCAGTATCACTATGGAAGTAGATTGCCCAACCTTCCTTCCGAGGAGTGGGTTTGAACTGCCAGCCTTCTGGTTAGCAGTCAAGTTCCTTAGGCACTGTGCTACCACAGCTCCTACGCTACATCTAGCAATATTGAAATCTTGCATAACAAAGTTAAGAGGTCCATAAACTGTGCTATTTATGATAAATTAAAATTCCAGGGTCATAAGAGTAAAAAGAGTGAAAGATGTATTTAAAAAATATATTTGAGACTGATGTTGCAGATAATCTCTTATAAAAATGCTGATTAAACACAAAACTCTGGTGTGCCACAGAAAATTATCTTTTTTTCAAAATAATAATTATAAAGAATTTCACAAAGAACAAAGAATTTTCAAATCTGCTGTTATATTTAAGTCTTTAAGCAAACTTAAGAGGCACAGAGGTATATTCTATGATTATTCACCTTCATATTTTAAGCTCAAAAAGTTAAATTGACTTTAAAAGATCACATAACTAACTACAGGACTGAGCCTTGAATCTAAACCTTTTAATTTCAAATCCTAGTATTTTCCATCTTGAGTATCTGACAAAAACAACTTTCTATACAGCTAACAGATGCAAAGGACTGGTTCAATGAAAACAGATAAACTCCAATAGTCTTTTTCCCATTTAAAACAACAAAACTCTACCAAAAGCAACAGCAATGAAAAAAAGCCAATCAAACCTTCAGACACCAAAAATCATCCCAAGTAATTTCAGGTCTGAAATTCAGAAGCTACCAAAGACTCTTCAGAGCTGAAAATATGGGTGACAAACACAAACACTGAAATTATAAGATAGTGCTATACACTGAGAAATTTCCCTCAAAAAAAAAAAAAAAAAAACTTCATTTTAAATAAAAAATAATTGATGGACACAATGGAAAATGACTTTGGGGAACAATAAACTGTTTATTACCTCAAAGTAATTAAAGAAAAAAAATCCACTTAAAAATAACTTTGAGAGGGATTGGTGCAGGAGATCCTGGATAGAGTGGGAAAACAATGTGGAACAAAACTGAAAGTCATAAAACAAACAAAACAAAACAAAAACACCAAGTTTAGTGGTCTGACAGAGCCTGAGGAGACCCTTGAGGCTATGGGCCCCAGTTACATTTGAGGTCTGGAGCTGAACTCACTCCTGTGGCTTCCAGCCAAATAACAGACAGGTGTATGGGTTGAACATTTATATCGAGTAGATGCACTCCTTAGGAGCTCTGGTAGCATAGTGCCTAAGGCACTTGACTGCTAACCAGGGGGCTGGTGGTTCAAACCCACCAGCCACTCCTTGGAAGGAAGGTTGGGCAATCTACTTCCATAGTGATACTGCCTTGGCAACCCAAGGAGGGGTCGCTGTGAGTCAGGTCCGACTCGACAGCACACAACAACAACAACAGATGCATTCCTTAGAGTGACCAATCATGGAAGAACAGAAGGGCAGTATTTGCACTGGGGAATGAATAGTTTGGGGGGGGGCAGGGAAGGACACAGGGAAGAGGTTACTACAGGGAGAAGTGGGAAGAAAGCTGTTACATTGTGGGGAATTGCTGTCAATGTCATGAAACTAAATGTGTAGGAACTGCTGTATGGAAAATGAATTTGCTTTGTAAATTTTCACCCAAATCACAAGAAAAATGAAAAACAAAAAACAAAACTGTGAATCTCTGATATAGCAGTATGTATGAAGATCAGCTGAAAGGGAAACTCCTCTAACAGCTATGCTGGAAAAAAACAATAAATCACATCTGTCTCAAAGCTTGTACAAGGAGTTTTTCTAAAATGAACGTCTGGTACTACCAATAGTTTCTTTAGATTAAGGAGCTCTGGTGGCATAGCGCTTAAGGTATTTGACTGCTAACTAGAAGGCTGGTGGTTCAAACCCACCAGCCACTGCTCGGAAGAAGACTGGGCAATCTACTTCCGTAAAGATACTGCCTTGGAAACCCAAGGAAGGGTCACTATGAGTCAGAACTTAGATTATTTAAGATAAAAGGAGGTATGATTAAAATAACAGCATTATTGGTCACTAAGAAAAAGATATGTATTTTAACTTCACTTTCTTCATCACTGTTAATGAGTAAGAATCTGTGAGGTGCCATACCTGTTTCTCTAAGACAGATGTCCTTTCTTTTTCTGCATGCTTGATCATGTTTCTCATATATTCCAACTGTTTTTCTAAAAGATTACATTTATTTTCTGCAGCTAACAACTGAGATGTCAGTTCTAAAAAGAATACAAAAGAAAGTTACCTGATTCAGAATAGCTTTAACATGCTTTTCAACAGAAATGAAATCTTCTGTGAATATAATAAACACTTCCCAATAGCTCTAGATGCCTTTTCAGATTACCTAAGTCATCCTCTCTCTATATGCTAGTTATATTGGCCTTGCCTTCAGTCAGTAAATGTAATGCATGCATTAGCACTTGATTCTCAAAACATACCTGACCACAATGAATTCATTTTGCACTGTCCAGTTACTGACTACATAACGCTAATGTAACTCTATTAAACTACCTATTTTAATACATTTCCTTCATAATTAAACAAACCTTGATTGTGCTTTGATTCCTCATTCTTTGAATTCTCCCTTTCCTGTATCTGTTCATCCAGTACTTTCTTGTATTCACTTGTTTCTCTAGACAAAGTTTTCACACTTTCTTCTGCCTGAATCCTTTCAAGTTCCAAACGTCGAATCTTCTCTTGAAGATTCTTCAGAGCTGAGAATATGGCTGGCAAACACAAACACAAGTATTATAAGATAATGCTATGTTGTTGTTGTTGTTTTGTGCCGTCAAGTCGGCCCCGACTCATAGCGACCCCTCCTTGGGTTTCCGAGGCAGTATCACTACGGAAGTAGGATTGCCCATCCTCCTTCCGAGGA
>NW_006921634.1:8507768-8512903 GCF_000298275.1 Orycteropus afer afer | reverse complement strand
TAAGAGAATAAACTCCTGTTTATTAAGGCCATCCCATTTGTAGTATATTCTTATCAGAGTGGCACTAGGTAACCAGAACACAGGTAAAAAACCCATCATTACTGTAAAAACATTTCAAAGATTTTATAAAATGAGAAAACAAACTTAGCTAATTACATAAAATTCCTAACTGTTCTAAGTACATTATTAACTGCCTTAATCTTTTTGTCCTATTAAAAGGATAACATATAGAATCTAACAACAAAAATAAAAAGTTACATACAGAAAGGACCACTTTTTTAATCTGCATTTTTTCAATATTTGGAAAAAAACTAAGTGCTGTCAGTGCCTTCCCAAAACGTGTGTTTCTAATTATAAATGCAGTCTGTATTCACCACAGAAAATGGAGATGCCACAGGAAAACACAATGAAGAGAAGAACAATGGATAAGCCTATTACAATAGAAAATGATGCTTTTTTACTTCAATATGTGTAAAATAAATTGATTTCAAAATTTATCTAAGTTTTGTTTTTTCAATGTAGCATTATTAAACTGTGTGTATTTGCTCATGCAACCAGGTGAGTCTTAAAAGATTATCTTCTTATGATCTATATTTAAAAATTAAATTACTGGATCAAAGAATAGTCACATATTGAAACAGTAGTCAATTACTTTGAGTTGTACCATTAATTTCAACAGAAATACACTTCTTTTTCCAAGCAACACAGAATTTATTAATTACAAAATATCTGATAAGCAAAACATGCTACTTTGGTTATTTTCATTTTTTATTGAAAGTTTAAATATTTTGTATATATTATAGGCCATTTTTCTCTTTTGTGAATTTCCTTTCTACATTTTTCTATAAGCAAGTTTTATCCTCCTTTCATTTTATTCACCCACCTTTATATCTAGTTTTGGTGTTAACTTTTGATGTATAGATATTTTGATTTTTTGTACAGTTATATTTAAAAATCTTTCCCACAAAGTTTTCTATTTTTATATATAGAAAGTTCTTCCCCCCCGATCATATACACCTCAATTATATTTTCCTTTATTATACTTAATGGTCTCACATTTTTTTTTACATTTAATTCTTTAAGTCAAATAAAACATATTTTGAATCACAGGAAGGAATTCAACTATAAACGTCAAATATATCACACAGAAACCTGTATATCCACATATAATTACTACTTATATACATAAACACACAAGACCAGGACTTTATTCTAGCTCCACTAATATGATGTCAATATTTTAATTAAAATTTTATAAAAATCAATACTGCCATTCTTCCACATTATATTTTTAAAACATTTCAGAACTCTTCTTACCAATTAATTATTCAGAATCATTTTGCTCAAGCACTTATTTACAAGAAACTTCATGTAAACTACAGCTTAAGGTAGAAAGAACATATATCCTTTAAAAATTAAGTCTTCTCTCTCAAGAAAAGGCACATTCTTCCATTTAGTAAAGTCATTCATTCATTTATTCATCAAATTTCTAAGTGCCTTTAGGATGTGACAAGCTCCAAATAAGAAAATTAGTTCATATTAGTTTACTTATTCTTGCTGATATGCAATGAGATACACACACACACACATATACCTGTAGAAACCTTCAAATCAACTGAAATGACAGAAATCACAGGAAAGATATAAATCGAGTATTTTAAGGAACAAGAATTCTTGTATACGCCTACAATTATCAGCTAACAATTATAATAAAAAATTTAACTTAACACACATCCTTCAATAGCAACTGAGTTTTTTAAAAACCTTTTTTGAACAATTGAGGTGAATTCCTTAAAATAAGCCTTTATAATACAAAACATTTCTTGTATTGCTTCATTAAATTGTACTTAATATATGACTTCACTACTACTTTAATTTTTACATCTATATTTATCATTAAAATTGATCTGAAACACTCCATGTTAGTTCTGTATGTAGCTACTCTGGTATCAGGGGCATTTTGGATTAAAAAAAAAAGACTAGGGGTGTGTGGGGGGGTGTCAGCTTTTCTGCATTCTAGCCCCACTGGGGCTAGAGACTTGGACATCTGAAAAATACATATTTTTTCCATTTCTTCTTCTTTTTTTTAGTCAAGAAGATATTCAAACTTATCGGAGGATTAAGCATAATGATTTCTATAATAATCTACCATATTCTTTTTTAGTCCTAATTCTGTGAATATTATACTTTTCCTTAAAATCGTTAGCACTTTTATTTCAAAACAAAACAAAATGTAGGCCAAACATTAATTTATTCTCTACTTTCCTTAGTCCTAGGTGAGTCTTTAAAAAACTTGAGTTAATGATTATTTATTTTCACAACTTTCTTGCTCAATAATAAAAGTATGAGACTGTATTAATTTCCTACCAAGTACTACAAAGTTGTAAGTTATGCTTCACTGATCCTTAAAAAAAAAAAAAAAGACAAATAAATGCTTAAGGAAAATCTGTTGTTGTTATGTGCTGTGAAGTCAGACCCGACTTACAGTGACCCCTCCTTGGGTTTCCAAGGTGGTATCACTATGGAAGCAGACTGCCCAACCTTCCTTCTGAGGAGTGGCTAGTGGTTTGAACCGCCAGCCTTCTGGTTAGCAGTCAAATGTGTTAGGCACTATGCTACCAGAGCTCCTAAGGAAAATTTAGGGTGGAAAAAAATAAATGAAAAAGAAAAAAACATTATACCTATAATTCTACCATCTAGATAGAATAACTATAAATATTTTTACGAAATTGTTCTGAGCTTTCTTTCTATACCTTTACATAATATTTTAATGTGATTATCCTTTACTTACTATTTTATATCAGATTTATTCAAGATTATGTCTCCACATGGATACAGTTCTATAATTCCATCCTCATAATGCTTTCTTATACACTGCGTCTATGAACATTCTCTTCCACTAATGTTTGGTTCTGTGCCAGTTCCACACTTCTGACTTTGTATTTTACTAAATGTTATTAGCTAAAAGAATAAGGCTACTCCTTGAACTCTTCTTAAAAGAAAAAAAAAAAAAAAAAGGCAGTTCTCATACACATTATTATTTCAGATGAACTTGAAATGCAATTAACATTATGGGTTCCCATTGAGTAACACTGTATAAGTCTTATTATTGAAGTCTTTATGTACATATCTCAGTTCATACAAGAAACAGGCCTTGGGTTGATTTATCAGAAGTGACTTTTCTATCCATACAGCCAGTTGGCCTATTCCTCATGCCAGAGAAAGTAAGTTATTCCAATTCCCTTTCTCTGACTAGTCCCCCTTCATTACTCCCAGCTTTCCAAAGGAAACATTATTCTAGAAACTTAGCCTTAATCTAAATATTTAAAATCCCAACTTCATCCCTCACCTATCCCAACACCTAAGACTTAAAATATAATACCAAGATTCCTAACACTATCCCTGAGGTATTTAGCCTTGTTTTTGTTGTTGCTATATGCAATTGAGCTGATTCTGATTCACAGCATCTCTCTAAGACAGAGTAGAACTGCCCCAGAGGGTTTCCAAAGCTACAAATCTTTATAGAAGCAGAATGCTACATGTTTCTCCCACAGAGCAGCTATTGGTTCAAACTGCAAATCTTTCAGTTAGTAGCCAAGTTCTTTAACCACTTCACCAACAGGGCTCTTACTTCAGACTAATCAGCCCCAAATTTGAAGTTTTAATCCTACCCGCTCAGGGCACCAGCTGTAGGCTCAGTTCATGACTCCCTTCACTTCTCCTTTGATCCTATAATTTACTGAAACAACTTGCAGATCTCACAGCAAACACCAAACCCACTTTACTAAGATAAAGCATACAAACAAAGAGACACACAAGGTGATAGGTCTGGGAGGGGTCACAGTATGAAACTCCCATGCTCCAAAATGGGACACACTACCTGTCCCTTGCATGGTTACCAACCAAGATGCTTATCTGAGCCTCTGTGTTCAAGGATCTTATCAGTTTCCTCATAAGACCATGATAGATTTCATCATGCTTCCTGAGGCTTAGTCAGCATTGGGTGCCAGGTAGTCCCTCTTGGTCTGGCCAGTCCCATTCATTAGCCTCAGCTGCTGGTATGGCTTGAAGGAACAGAGAACAAAGACCAAATGGCATTCTGCAAGGTGATTCCACATCTGGCAAGTTCCCAAAGAAAGCCCTGGTCTGAGATGTAAGTGGGCTTTTCTGGACAAAAATACTTCAAACATATTGCTGCAGTCCATTACTAAAGGATCCATGCTTTCTGTATAACCTTCATGAAGAAGTTTGGAAGACTGTGCCTAGATCCCTCCAGATTCTACTTAATGAGTCTTTTTCCATTGTGGACAGTGCTTTGTATAAACCACAGCAGTAAATACAACTGCTTCTGAGTCACAGGAGTTTTTCTAGTGTATCTCCAACTGTGTAGGTGGTTGTGGAACTCCCAAAACGGACTATGAAAAATTCACTATGTTTACAGATTTAACCAACTTTTAAGAAACTACTTTTCAAGTTTTGGTATAGTATACTCATCAATTGTTGGAAAAGACCATTAAAATACTCATTTTCCAACTACCTACTTGGTTGAGGCCATTATTTTTTTCACATACTTCAGTGACAACAACTTGACTACAAATAAAATGCAGAAGTATATACTTATAATAGGTGGGCCAAGATTTTTTTTCTTCTGACCTCAGGTAGGTTACCCAGCTGGTTGTCACAAATCTTAATAATTTATTTCAATATGTGCTAAAAGGGAGCTCTGGTGGTGTAGTGCCAAAGGCATTTGACTGCTAACCAGAAAGTTGGCGGTTCAAACCTACCAGCTACTCCCTGGAAGAAGACTGGGCAATCGACTTCTGTAAAGATACTGCCTTGGAAACCCAAGGAGGGGTTGCTATGAGTCGAATTGACATGACAGCAGTGAGTGTGCTATTTTTTTGTTGTTTGTTTATATGGTAAAAGCAGTGACGAAACATCTATTACCTTTTCATTTTCCACATTTATTATGATAACCTAAAGGCTGGAAAGCACTAGCCTGGTTGTTGTTGTTAAGTGCCGTCGAGTCGTTTCCGACTCATAGCGACCCCATGCACAGCAGAACGAAACACTGCCCGATCCCGTGCCAGCCCCACAATCCCTGCTATTCTTGAGCCCATCATCGCAGCCACCGT
>NW_006921634.1:8490436-8504658 GCF_000298275.1 Orycteropus afer afer | reverse complement strand
TCTACTTCCATAGAGATACCGCCTCAGAAACCCAAGGAAGGGTCGCTATGAGTCAGATCCCACTCAACAGCAGTGAGCGGTGGTTAAAGATGTTAATATGTTTGTTAAAGATAGCAATAATTTCAAATTCCCCACTTAATTCTTTTTAGCTAAAGTTGAAAATGAATTAAAAAATGCAAACTGTAAGAAACATCTTAATTACCTTTTTCCATGACATTATCCATATTCCATTTTCAAGATAAATATCAGATAAAGTGAAATGGAAATATATCAAATAAAATACATTAACCAATTATTAAACTAAAGAACTGCTGCCGTTGTTGTTGGTCACCACTGAGTCAATTCCAACTCATGGTGACCTAATAAGTCTATAAACTCAATGCATGAGTAAGAAAAATAGAATCTACTATGTGTGAAAAAGAAAAGTTTAACATGCCATCTGTTCAAAATTAGATTTTATTAATTCAATAATTATTTGAAGGTTCACTGAATGCACCAGGGAAAAAAATTAGGAAAAGAAAACATTTAGAAATCACAAGGACCTGGATTCAAATCCTGGCTTCCTATCAGGACCTTTGTGATACTGAAAATATTAATGTAACCTCTAAGCTGTTCCTTTATCTGTAAATTTTGAATATACATACTTCATGTAATTTTTTGTGAAAAGTAAAATGTATTTATCTGAATGTTGTTATATTTCATTCTTTTTTAAAGATGTGTTTAATCACTAGTATTGAAGCAATAATATTTACTAATAACTCTCTAAGAAAAAGTGTTATATGTTTCTACATATGCATTTGTGTGTCTTTTAAGAATGTTTACACATATAATAGAGTTAACTGGGCAAAACTCCTTGTCGTTGTTGTTATGTGCCGTCGAGTTGGATCTGACTCATAGCGACCCCTCCTTGGGCTTCCAAGGCAGTATCACTACAGAAGTTGATTGCCCCATCTTCCTTCTGAGGAGTGGCTGGTGGGTTTGAACCGCCAGCCTTCTAGATAGCAGTCAAGTGCCTTAGGCACTACACTACCAGAGCTCCTGGGCAAAACTCCTTAGACATAGCCAAACACCCTGAGGGAATGAATCACTGGGCACACAAGCTCAATACCAGTGTTGCAGGGTGACACCAAACTCAACTGGCATAATATACTACACAAAAACATTGTTCTACATCCTACTTTGGTGAGTAGTGACTGGGGTCTTAAAAGCTTACAAGCATCCATCTAAGAAGCAACATCTGAGATGTCTCTCCTCATCTGGAGCAAAGAAGAACAAAGAAAACCAAAGACACATGGAAACAATTAGCTTAAGGGACTAGTGGTCCATACAAACCCTAGTCTATATGATCATGAGACCTGAGGAACTAGATGATGGCTAGCTACCACTGTCAACCACTTAGAAAAGGATTTAAATAAGAGATCCAGGAAAGAGAAGGAGAAAAATGGAAACCAAGACTCAAAATCATACATAAGAGTAGGCTTACTAGTCTGAATAGAAACTGGTGCTACTCCCAACATTATGGCCCCTAGTTACTCTTCAGGCCTGGAACTAAACTCACTCTTGTGGCTTCCAACCAAAGACAGGCCTGTAAGATGAACATTTACACCAGGCTGGGACATTCCTTAGAATAATCAACCATGGGAAATCAGAACAGCAGTATCTGCCACAGGAAGATAACTCAAAAGTCAGGAATGCACAGGAAAGAAAGACACAGGGAAAAGGTAACCACAGGAAGGAAGTGGGAGGAAAGCTGTTACATTACGGGGATTGCAGTCAATGTCAGGAAACAAAACATGTATCAACTGTTGCATGGAAAATGCATTTGCTCTATAAACTTTCATGCAAATCACAATAAAAAAAAAATATTAATATATATCAATCCACAATAATATTGCCTTTTAAGCCATGGACTAGTTGTATAATATAATGCTAGGCAGATAATGGCCTATAATTGTAGTTGTATAATATAATGCTAGGCAGGTAATGTCCAAGTAAAGTTGACACTGTAAATCCCAGCTCAAAAGCATTTGTTGAAATAAATTTTAACAAGTAGTCTGGTGTTATTTAAAAAGTTTAATAGTTGATCCTCAATCTACTTACTAGAAACTTCTTTATAAGATACTGTGTCTTGATGATGACGAAGATGATGAAGGCTAATTCATAGTAAAACAATGAATAAAGTGCTACAAGTCAGAATACAGCAGTTAAAAACTTTGGCAATTTAAAGATATAATTAGTTAATAAAAGTTGCATGATGTTCAAACAACTTAACATAAATTTAAAAAGCAAAAAATAAATAACCAAAGCGCACAGTGGAGCAAAAATCAGTAAGTTTCAGTAACAGCTCCTTGTTATTAAAAAGCACAAAATACAATAATCATGTAACAGATTTCTAACAGGAATATATAAATAAGGTATAAAATTCTATTGCTATCAAGTCAATTCCAACTCATAGCAACCCATAAGACAGAGTAGAACTGTCCCACAGGGTGTTCAAGGTTGTAATCTTTATTGAAACAGCTTGCCACATCTTTCTCTTACAGAGCTGCTGGTGGTTTCAAACCACTGAGCACTTAACACATCACCAGGGCTCCTCACATAAGGTATAAGAATTATATATGAACCTTTTCACTGCTACATTATATTTAGTTCTCATGTTAACATCTATTTAAAGGAACTTAGGAGATTAAAAGGAAAAGTAAACAAGAGAAAAAAACAATGTGCTTGTTCTTGTGCCTCCCTTACCCCTTCACAGAATGAATGGTGGTGTGGACTGTGTAAGCAATGCCTCTGGAATACAAATGCTTGAATACGCACTATTATTATGATCCATCAGACTTTTCCAGTGTTTTCTGCAGATTATCAACCCAACAAAACATACTTTCAACATGGGAAGGATATAGAAACCACCATCTCCTTTCCCCCACTAAAAGTGAAGGTCAACATGAGTCAGAATCCATGGCAACTGGCTTTGGTTTTGGATGAGGTAAGAACAAAAGATGAAGAGAGTTCAGGAGAGAGATTTGGGAAGGGCAGGGTTACATTATGTGTTAGGAAAAGGTACTGGAGAGGAAGGAGTACTTCTCAGATGAAATAACAAATCATCTGGACTTATTAAACAATGAGTAAAATTCTACCATAGAAAAAGCTTGTAAAGTTAACACGGATATGGTGGTAGACAGAATGCCTAAGGGTAGACTAGGTACCTGAAGATGCCCATGTCCCAATCTCTAACACCTATAAATACCTATGTTACATGGCAAAAAGGACTTTACTCTCTCATTGCCATGGAGTCGAATCCGACTCATAGCAAGCCCTCCTTGGGTTTCTGAGGCAGTATCTCTACGGAAGTAGATTGCTCAGTCTTCCTTCCAAGGAGTGGCTGGTGGGTTTGAACCTTCAGTCTTCTGGTTAGCAGTCAAGTGCCTTAGGCACTACACCACCAGAGCTCCTAGAAAGGATTTTACATATATATAATTAAGTGTATGGATATTAAGGAGATTGTTCCAAATTATCCAAATAGGCCCAATCAATCACATGAATCCTCAAAAACAGAGACTTTTCTCCAGCTGTGATTAGAGATGCAGCAAATCAGAGACTTGACAAACGGAAGTGATTTCACCCACAATAAGGGGACCATAAGAAAAGCATGAAAAGAAATGCAGGCAGCCTCTAGGAGCAAGGCCTGGCTCCAGCTGACAGCCAGGAGAGACGTAGGGAACTCAGTGCTACAATCACAAGGAATTGAATTTGGCCAAGAATCTGAGTAAACTTGGAAGCAGGTATTTCCACAGAGCCTCAAGTAAGAAACAGTGCAGCTGGTATCTTAATTTCAGCCTCTAAGACCCTAAAGCAGCTCTGGTAGAGTAGTAGTTAAGGCATTTGGCTGCTAACCGAAAGGCCAGTGGTTCAAACTCAATAGCCATTCTGCAGAATGAAGGTGAGGCAGTCTGCTTCTGTAAAGATGTACACCCAATGGAGGTTGCTATGAGTTGGAATCAACTTGATGGCAATGAGGTTTGGTTTTCGATGAGACCGTAAGCAGGGTGGACCCAGCTAAGCCCACTAGTACTTCTATCCTACAAAAACTAGAGATGATAAATTTGTGTTGATATAAAATACTAGGTATGTGATAATTAATCCTGGCAGAAAGAAAACTAATGCATATGGCAAGTTCCAAGAAAAAATATATTTCAAAGTAGTCAGAGCAAAGGATGTATGGGTTAAGACAAATGGAAGAGAAGCCAAGGATGAAGCTGGTAGACAAGCAGGATCTAGGCTGTGAAAAATCGTTAAGACTTTATTATGCAAGCCACAGAGAGGTGCTGAAAGTTTTTTTTTCTGTTTATTTTTTAAATAGGAGAGATAACAAATAGTAGAAATGTTGTTACTGGGGAGAATATGGGGAGAGTTATTAGTTAGGAGTTTGTAACTGTAAAAATGGCATTGGAGTAACCTGCCCTCCTCTAACTTCAGGAAGGGGTAGAAAGAGAGTTGAGATTAATAGCAAGATCGATTCCTATGGAGATTAGACATATCTCCTCTCTTCAACACTGTTATCAATTCTGACAACAGCTGTCCCTCTCTGGGTACTCTCTAGCTTTCTGTTGGGTTCAGTAATTCATTCAATGGCCACACAGAACTCACAGACAATTCTCACAATTATGGGGTTTATTAGGGAACTAACAGGTTACAATTCATGATCAGGAATGACTCAGGATACAGTTCTTTGGTTAGGACAGCTGCTTGGCCATGTCCAGAGGTATACCTTTTCATGTCCCCTTGGCCCTGCCTCTGTCCTGCTTGGGCAAGTGTTGCAAAGCTCTATAGTGCCACCAATAAGTATCCACATGCACACCACTCTTCCAGTAAGCCTCAGCTTGAAGGCGCTCAGCTCTCTAGCATCATGAATTGGCAAGCCTAACTCCACCAAGTGACCAGAGGCACCCCATTCCACTAGCAAGTCTCTTGCCCAAAAGTGCTCAGCTTTCTCGCTCAGTGGACCAGGAAGCCTACCATGCCATCTCTGATTCTGTTGCCACTGTTTCTCTGCTATGGATGCTTCTCACCATTGCCAGTGTTTGTTCTCTTGGTCTGTTGGGTCTAGGAGGTTCTTAGCACAGGAACCCTGGGTCCAAAGGCCACACTTTATTCCCATCTCTCGTACTTGATAGTAGTGAGGCCCCCATGGCCACCTCTGGGATGGTTCATTTTAAGCTAGAGTGATGGCAAAACTGACAAATCCCTTCACTAGGGTTCCACACACCTTATTTGCATAGTCTCACCCAATCATTTGGTGGAGTTATAAGATCATGGCAAGAAAGGCCATATTAAATCAATCCATCACAGTAAAATAACATGTAATATAATTATCTATGCAAAAGATGTTGAGAACCTGAACCAAAGCAATGAAAATGATGAGAGAGAGAACCAACAGGCTTTGGAATATTTCAGAAGCAGAAATATAAGTCCTGATTCCCAACTGACATCAAAGATGATAGTATAATCACAAATGAGTCCAAGGATTTTAACTTCGATGATGTGGTAGGTGGTGGTGATGTCAACAATCAAGATAAGAAACAAGAAAAGCATTGTATTTGAGGAGGCTAAACATAGAAAGTAAAGGGGAAAATATGCTCTCCCCTTTTAATTTTAAAATAAATGAAAGGCACAATTAAGAAATTTTAAGCAATGACTACACAAAATTGCATATATTTTATTAGCCTCTATTACCTCTGCTGTTGCTTTCTGGATAGGCAAATGTCGGCTTACTTGGGGAGCGTCGCATATCACTATTAAGGAATGGCTTGTCGGGTGGATATACTACATATGGAGATGAAGAATGGCGAACCATATTTCCATTTGACCTTGATGGTTTAGATAAGATGTTCTGAAAAATAAAAACAGAGAAATCACCTTTCAAAATTTTAAACCACAAACAGCATGTAAATATACACAGTTCATATATTATACTGAGAGGGACAACAGAAAAAAATAGACTCACTCCATTTACTATACATAGTAAAACATAACCATTAATTTTTTTTTAAATAAGACTCTTTTTAAGCGTTTTAAAGAGTTTCATGTATGTCTAAATGTAGCCAAACACTATAAAAAGCAAATAATGCTTACAAAAATGAATATAAATGCTGTACAGAAATACTTTAATACAGTACTTACAATCAATATACTGTATTTTAAAACCATGGATGGTGAAATGTACATTCAGAAAAGTAAATAGTTGTCCTTTTACAAGATCAGAAACTGCTATAAATGAATTAATCTAACCCCAACCAACTAAATACTTCCTGAATATTTATGAAGCATTTATGAAATGTCCAAAATGTTCAAAACTCTAAAGGTTCCAGGAAACAAAGCTCCAGGAACTGAAAGAATACCAACTGAAATGTTTCACCAAAGGGATGCAACACTGGAAGGGCTCACTATTCTATGCCAAGAAACTTGGAAGACAGCTCTTTGCCAGGAAAAGATCCATATTTATGCTCATTCCAAAGAAAGGTGATTCAAGAGGATGCAGACATTAGTGAATAATGTAATTAATATCACACACAAGTAAAGTTTTAATGGAAATAATTAAAAGAGAGTTGCAGCAGTCCATTGATAGGAACTGCCAGTAATTCAAGTTGGATTCAGAAGAGGACAAGGAATAAGAGATATCTTTGCTGATGTCAAATGGATCTTGGCTGAAAGCAGAGAATATCAGAAAAACATTTATCTGTGTTTTATTGATGACACAAAAGAATTAAACTGTGTGGACCATAACAAATTACGGGTAACAGTGCGAAGAACGGGAATTCCAGAATACTTAATTGTAATCCTGCAGAATCTGTATATAAATCAAGAAGCAGTCATTCAAACAGAACAAGAGGATACTGCATGGTTTCAAATCAGGAAAGGTGTGTGCCAGAGTTGTATCCTTTCAATCTGTATGCTAAGCAAATAATCTGATAAAATGGACTACATGAAGATGAACACAGCATCAAGTTTGGAGGAAAACTCATTAACAACCTGTGATATGCAGTAACATAATTCTTTTTGCTAAAAATGAACACTTGTGCACTTACTGATGAAGATCAAAGACTACAGCCTTCAGTATGGGTTACTCCTCAACAAAAAGAAAACAAAACTCCTCACAACTGGACCAATAAGCAATATCATCATAAATGGAGAAAATAGTCATCCAGGATTTCATTTTACTTGGATCCACAATCAATGCTCATAGAAGCAGTAGTCAAACGATGTACTGTACTGGGTCAATGTGATGCCTAAACTTCTTTAAAGTGTCAAAAAGTAAAGATGTTATTTTGAAGACTAAGGTATGTCTGACCCAAGCCATGGTGTTTTCAATTACCTCATGCACATGAAAACTGGACAATGAATGAGGAAGAGCAAAGAAAAATTGATGCATTTGAATCATGATGATGGCAAAGAACACTGACTATATCATGGACTGCTGGAAGAACAAACAAACAAATCTGTCTTGGAGGAGTACAACCAGAATGCTCCTTAGAAGTGAGGATGGAGATACTCTGTCTCATGTACATTGGACATGTTATCAGGAGGGATCAGTCTCTGCAGAAGGACACCATGCTTGGTAAAACAGGTCAGCAAAAAGAGGTAGACCCTCAACAAAATGGATTGACACAGTGGCTGCAATAACAGGCTCAAACATAGCAACGATTGTGAGGATGGTACAGGACCTGGCAGCGTTTTGTTCTCTCGTACACAGTGGCATTATGAGTCAGAACTGACTCGATGGCACCTAACAGCAACCACCACCATTCAGTGGTTAGCAAGTACTCCTAATTTATACAAAGATTTATAAACACAGACCACTCCTAAATTCACTAACAATTTTCAAAACAATTTTATCAGAATAACTTAACATTGTGTTATGCATACTTGGTCAAAATAAACCATCTTTTCAAAATTCACTGATACTTACAAAGTCAACATTTCAAGGATTTGTTCTTTAACAATTTGTCAATTATGTCATCAAAATACTGTTCACTTAACAGATAAATGAGAGAGTATCTTTTTATATTAAAATGAATGTTATAATGAGATTTTGGGTGGGGGAGAAAAATAAATTCGAAATGTGTGGTACAGTGAATTACTTGGCATGGGTTTCCTAGTCATAGTCTTTGCAACTCCCACGAGATTACAGGGTGGGGTCATGTAAATAAGGTGTATTGGACTGATGTTGGGATTGGTTAGCTTTGTCACCACTCTGCCAGGCTTAAAATGAGCCTGCCTAGAGGCAGAAAAGGGAAGCTCACTGCCATCAAGAGAAAAAAGCTGGAGGTAAAGTAGAGTGCATCCTTGGATCCAAGATCCTTACATGGGATGTCCTTGGCAGTGACCTTGGGAGAGAGAGACCCGCCCAAGAGAGAGACAGTGGCAGCGGAACCAAGGTGCCCAAGACAGAGTGGCAGATTTTCCGGCCCATGGAGCAAAAAAGCTGTGTGCCCTTGGGCAGAAGTGTGGCTGGCAGACTGGGGTGCACATAGGTGTACTTATCGACAGAGCTAAGATAGCTTTGTAACACTTACCCAAGCAGGGCAGAGGCCAGGTCTAGAGGGCAAGTACCAGAAAGGCATGTCTGAGGGCCCAGCAGAGGGGAGACTACCCTGAATGAAGAACTGTATCCTGAGCACGTTCTAGAACCTGAACTATAGTCTGTTACTTCCCTAACAAATGCCATAATCAGGAGTATTGTCTGTGAGTTGTGTGTGGCCATTGCAATGAATTATAGAATGCAGTAGAGTAGTAGTAGTGAGTGCTGTGGGAAGGACGGTTGGTAAAAGATTTAATAACAGGATGGAGGGTGGTAGCTATTTGGCCTCATAGGAATAAGCCTTGGGCTGTTAATGGTGATTTTGTTTCCCCTTCATGAGAGATCAGAAGATGTCACCTCCATGCCCTTTTAGCAAAATGTATTACATTGTTTAAGTCATTCACCTCAATTTAAATGTTCGGGTCTAAGCAATGTGAACCATTATTACTGTGAATATGTTGATTTAATGCCCTCATTTGCTGTCAGCAGTTTGATGCAAAGAACAAATACATAAATCAACCTAAATAGGAAGAAAACATAAATTGGCTTTGCAAAAATGATTTTTAAGAACCATTTTGAAATTAAATAAAACTAAGAAATGCCAAACACTAATGAAATAAAACTATAGCGACCTCTCCTTGGGTTTCTGAGGTGTTATCACTACGGAAGTAGATTGCCCAACCTTCCGAGGAGTGGCTGGTGGGTTTGAACCTCCAGCCTTCTGGTTAGCGGTCAAATGCCTTAGGCACTACGCTACAAGAGCTCCCTTTAAAAAAAAAAAAAAAAAAAGGTACCTATTGAAAATAGTAAGGATTACAGTCAGGTCTTTTCAATTGAGAAAACAACCAATGTCATAAGCAGGGATTTGAATAGTGTTATTTTTTTAAAGTTGGCAAGTACTACAGGAAGCTTCTAGTACTCTCTTTTTGTTATATAAAAGAAAAACCAAAACCAAAACCAAACCCACTGTCATCTAGTGGATTCGGACTCATAATGATGCCCATTGATTTCCAAGGCTGTGAATCCTCACAGAAGCAGATTGCTTCATTTTGCCAGCACTGAGTTGCTGGTCGGTTTGAACCACTAGCCCTCTGATTAGAAGCCAAATGCCTCACCCAGTACACCACAGAGCTCCTTCCTTACAAAAGAGGAAAAGGAGACTCAAAAAGTTGTGACTTGCCCAGCTTCTCTCTGAAGAATCAGGGAATCACATTAAGTATTGATTAACTGACAATCAGATCTCAAAAGAGAAGTCATCAACTTTTCTACATCTGTACTCATACATTCTCTTCCTTCCACTAAATAATGGATGAACTTTGTGTAATGGAGGTATCTTCTTTATCTACTCAAAGACTGTTGTTGTTTGCCGTCAAGTTGCCCCGACTCATAGCGACCCCTCCTTGGGTTTCCAAGGCAGTATCACTATGGAAGTAGGATTGCCCAACCTTTCTTCCGAGGAGTGGCTGGTGGGTTTGAACCGCCAGCCTTCTGGTGAGCAAAGTGCCTTAGGCACTATGCTACCAGGGTCCTATAATTAACCTCTTGCCCTCTTGGTGCTATCTATTTCTCCCTCCCAGTAAGATTTTTCTTATCTCTCTTAAGAAGAAGAAAGACAACTTTCCTGGACTTCAGGGCTCCCTCCCCAGCTTTCACAAAATCCCTAAAAAGAATTTCTTTTTATAATTGTTGCCACCTCTTTGTCTCCTTTAATCATCATAAGAATCCTGTGAAATACTTATAACAAATATCATTACCTCATATTATATGGGACTAAGAAAACTAAGAAACTTGCTCAACATCTCATAGCTGGTAATGAAGAAGCCCAAGTCTTCCAATACTCTCTATGATGCCAAGCATTCAATAAGTATTTTTCCAACTAAAATGATAAGACTCTAAGAGAAACTTTCAAGATTGAAGGCAAAATGTTTAATCTGACCTAACTTTCTTGGTGGCTTTAGTTGTTAGGGCAAATGTTTGACCTAGGAACACTTATAATTCAAATATTTATTGAAAACCTGTGTATAACTGTGTTAATCTGCAAAGACTTTTTAAAAATGTGTATTTATTTGCCTGCTTCAAATGGGATCTGGAACATGGCTGGTACATGGCTGGAAGAGTAGGTGGGAACTGCCAAATTGTAAGAGACTAAATACAAATTAAATTCTGATGCATTTAACAGAACAAGCTCTGGTAGTGCAGCAGTTAAAGCATTTGGCTGCTAATCAAAAAGTCAGGAGTTCAAACTCACTAGCCACTTCGGGAAGAAAGATGAAGCAGTCTACTTTCATTTACCTTGCAAACCCTATAGGGCAGTTCTACTGTTTTATGATGGGGTTTGGTTGGTTTTGCATTTAATAAAAGTTTACTTCAGATTACAATGGTCAAGGAAGGTTTTTGATAAGGCTGCAAACGATAACTAGGTCTTTTAGATTAACCTGAATACTGACAGGCAAACTAGAAATGTGTATTGGAAAGTAGTTGTTTCCAGGTAAGGTTCAAACCACTGACCTTTTGGTTAGCAGTCAAATGCCTTAACCAACAGACCACCAGAGCTCCTTAAGGAATACATTAGTTTAGCTGAAAAAAGGTTTGTGTACACAAGTTGAAATTAAGAAAACTGGAGAACTAAGTCAAGGTCTGTGGTAGTTAAGTTTGTGTGTCAACTTGGTCGGGCCTGGTTGAGTGGCTGGGCAGCTGAATATAGTTATTCCCCATGGTGAAATCTATTGGAGCAGCTGGGTAGCTGCTTTGGGTATGTGGTCTGCTTCCCATACATTATGAAACAGCTTTGGGAATGGTCTCCAGCTTATGGCACGCTTGAACCCTGCACGTAGTAGTGTCATTCAGCAGCCTGCCATGCTCTGCCGACCTTGGGACTTTCAATGGACTTGAATTAATTGCCTGCCGTGTGGTTTGGTAACATTGGGACTGTGTTTTTTTACTTGTCAACCTTGGCCCTGTTAGCCTCAGCAGCCTCCAGCTTCAGTGGGCCAGGCACGGGAGGCAGAGCTAAAGCCCAAGGTTGAGGCTTTCACCCAGCCCTAGAGCCTGGGACTTTGAATTTGGACTTAAAGCCTCCAAACTGTAAGAAAATAAACTCCTGTTTGTTCAAGCCATCCCTTTGTGGTATAATCCTGTCAGAGTGGCAATAGGTAACCAGAACAAGGTCCAATGGTGGAGGAACATGATATAGAGTTTTGAGAAAGTAGGAATACAATTAACGTAATTACTCTAGGGAATCAATTCAATTTTCAAAAAATATTCAAGTGACAAAATATTCTATCTTTACACAAACACTTTAAGAAAATAAAGAGGAACCCACTCATTTTATTTATTTCATCTCAACAAATATAAATTTTAAAAAACATTAAATGAAATTCATTATTTAGCAATTTAAAACATAGATCTATTTTCTTACACTAACAAAAAAAAAATTACAAAAGGCCCCCTGGCATGCAGATTCAACAGTAAAAAATTAAAAGCACTCCTTTTAAAATCAGGCACAAGACAAGAAGAAGTACTTGTTACAACTTCTAGTCAATATTGTATTGCAGTTCCTACCCTGTACATTACAATAACAAGACATAACAGATATTAAGATTGAAAAGGAAGGATCCAGACTTCACTCATTATGACTGTCTAAATAGAAAATGCCAAAGAATCATCAATTATAACTAATTGGAGTTTAGCAAGGTTGCTGGGCATATCGATATGCAAGAACCAATAATAATTCTATACACCAGATAGAAATGTAACTTAAAAAATATATTATTCAGTAAAAAGAAACCAGAATAAAAGAAAGATGATCATGACCTGACATCACAAAACTTTACTGAAAAATGATAAAAAGATCTAAATAAATGGAGTAACACCATGTTCATCATACTTAGAAGTCTCAGTATCTTAAAGATACCTGTTACTCCCAAATGAAATTTCAATTCTAATTCTAATAGCAGAGTCTAGCATTTATGTCAAACAGCAGCAAAGAATGAATAGATAAAATTTTCCCGAGAACAAGGAAATAAAAAGGAGAATAATACAGTGAATATTAACACAGGGAAAGACAAAGAGAACAATGGGACAAAGAGCCCAGTAACACAGTTATAAACATATGGAAAAATTAATGTACTGATTAAGCTGGAACTGCAAACCACTGGGGAAAGGATGAGTTTTCAACAAGTAGTTCCAGGATAATTGCTTATCATAAGTAAAAACATTAAATTGGAAACCTACCTCATACCACACAGATTGAACTTTAAAATTTGTAGAGGAAAATAAAGAGTATCATTATGGCTTTGGCAATAAGGAAGAACTTATTAAAATTAAAAAAAAATCATAAAAAGGAAATTAATAAATTTTACTACTTTAAAATTAAGAAATGCTATTAATCAACAAGTATCACAAAAAACAAGCCAAAAACAAGTTTATCTGGAATACCCCAACAGACCAAAACTTAACATCAAGAACAAAGAATGTCTATAAATCAGTAAGAAAAGACAACCCAATTAAAAAACAAGCAAGACACAAACAGGCATTTCATAAGAAAACAGACACAAAACCAGTTAAACGTATGAAAGAAAAAAAAAAGTGCAATATCACCAATGATCAGGGAAATAAAAAATTAGAAACAGGGTATCAATTTACATTCACCTTCCAACAGCAAAAAATTAAAAGTGGGACAATATTATTTGTTAAAGAGAACATAAGGAGCCTTGATGGTGCAATGGTTATGTACAACAGGAGAAAGTCCTGGCGGTCTGCTTCTGTAAAGATTACAGCCAAGAATATCCTTTGGGGCAGTTCTATTGTTACATGGGGTGCTATGACTCTGATTCAACTCTAGAGCACACAACAACCATAGAGGATACAGAAGAAAGGAAACTGCTGGTGAGAATGTAAATTGGTACAATCTCTTTGAAAAAAATTTAGCTACCAAACACAACTACAAATGCAGAAACAAAAGAAGGCAGATAACTAGGACCTCCTAAAAATTAAACACTTATGCTTTTGCCATTTTTTTTTGATAAAAGACAATCGAAAGAGTAAAAGAGAACCTACAGAGTAGGAAAAAATCTTTGGAGATGATTTATCTGATAATGGTCTAATCTCTAAAATATAGAGAAAACTTCTATGACTCAACAACAAAAAGACAAACAATGCAATCAAAAAATGGGCCAAGGACATGAACAGACACTACACCAATGAGGACATTCAAGCAGCCAACACATGAAAAGACGCTTGAGAACATTAGCCATTGTTGTTGTTGCGTGCCATTCAGTTGGTTCCAACTCATAGTGACCCTATATGTACAACAGAATGAAACACTGCCTGGTCCTTTGTCATCCCCACAATCCTTGGTATGCTTGAGCCCATCACTGCAGCCACTGTGCCAATCCATCTCATTAAGGGTCTTCTTGTTGTCACTGACCCTATACTTTACCAAGCATGACATCCTTTTCCAGGGACTGGTCCCTTCTGGTAACAAGACCAAAATGCAAGAGACAAAGCTACCATTTTCACTTCTAAGAAGCATTCCAGCTGTACTTCTTTCACGACAAATTTGTTCTTCTGGCAGTCCATGGTGTTTTCAGTATTCTTTGCCAACACCACAATTCAAATGCATCAATTCTTTTTCAGTCTTCTA
>NW_006921634.1:8488719-8490321 GCF_000298275.1 Orycteropus afer afer | reverse complement strand
CTATGAGTCGGGTTTGACTCGACAGCACATAACAACAACTAACAACAACATATCCATTATCCAGCTTTTACATGAATATAAGGCTACTGAAAATATCATGGCTTGGGTCAGACACACTTTAGTTTTCAAAGTGACATCTTTACTCTAAAATGCAATGAAATAAACTCTCATCCCCATAAAAATGGCACTAATTTAAAAAAAACAAAACCAGAAAACAACAAATGTTGTCAAGGTTGTGGGGAGAACAGAACGCTTATCCAATGCTGGTGGGGTTGTAAAATAGTAAAACCATTATGGAAAATGGTATAAAACCAAAAATACCAAACTCACTGCCGTGGAGTCAAATCTGACTCATAGGAACCCCTCCTTGGGTTTCCAAGGCAGTATCTCTACGGAAGTAGACTCCCCAATCTTCCTCAGGAGGAGTGGCTGGTAGGTTTGAACCACCAGCCTTCTGGTTAGCAGTCAAATGCCTTAGGCAAAAAAGCTAGAAATTAAAAATATCTTATGATCCAGCAATCCCACTCCTAAGTATATACCCTAGAAGAAATCTAACAGCAGTGACACGAATAGACACATGCATTAGCATATTCACTGTAGCATTATTCATAATAAAAAAAAAGGATGGAAAAACTGAAGTGTCTATCAACATATGAATGGATAAACAAAAAGCTGTATATACATATATTGGAATATTATAAAGTTAAGTAGAATAAGCTCATTAAACATTTTACAACAGGACTCAATCTGGAGGACATTACACTAAATGAAATAAAAACCCATTGCCATCAAGTCGATCTTGACTCACAGTGATCCCTGCTGGAACAAATCTTTATTGAAGTAGACTGCCTCATTTCCTCCCACAGAGCAGCTAGTAGGTTTGAACTGCCAACCTTCTGGTTAGCAGCCAAATGCCTTGCCCACTACATAACCAGAGTGCCCAGTGAACAAGCCAATCAAATAAAGAACAGATACTATATGAGGTCACTTTTATTTAAAAAAAAAAAAAAGCTATAAATACAGAAATCAGTGTTCTTTGGCAATTACACCAGGAATGGGAAGGAGAATCACTCTCTAGACAGTAGATACTTGTAATTTTGGTGATAAGAAAGGCAATACTGAACATGGATGAAATATGCAAATCTTGACCAAGGTTAATGATGACACTAAGAAGTACATAAGAATAAAGGATGTTATTGGTAAACACCATATAAACAATTTTACAACAGCAGCAATAACATGCAAAAGAATACATGAGTGGTTACAAAGATTGATACATACACATATATTTGTATAGGAAGGTATATGTGTGTATTTATGGGTACAACTGTGTTGTTGTTGTTGTTGTTAGGTGCTGTTGAGTCGTTTCCGACTCATAGAGACCCCATGCACAGCAGAATGAACACTGCCCGATCCCATGCCAGCTCCACGATCCCTGCTGTACTTGAGCCCATCATCGCAGACACTGTGTCAATCCATCTCGTTGAAGGCCACCCCCCTCTTTCGTTGACCCTCCACCCTACCAAGCATGACATCCTTCTCCAGGGAATAGTCCCTTCTGACAACATGACCAAAATAGGTGAGATGAAGTTTGGCCATTCT
>NW_006921634.1:8485029-8486462 GCF_000298275.1 Orycteropus afer afer | reverse complement strand
AACTTCCTTGTAGGCGTATGGATATTATCCTATCACTGACAGCATTGTATTTCAGGACAGATCTTGAAACATCCTTTGTGATGATGAAATGCCACACCATTCCTCTTCAAACTGTCATTCCCAGCATAGTAGATCACATGGTTTTCTGATCCCAAATGGCCAAAACCAGTCCATTTCAGCTCAGTAATGCCGAGGATATCTATCTTTATGCATTCCATTTCATTTTTGACAACTTCCAATTTTCCCAGATTCATACCTCGTACATTCCATGTTCCAATGATTAATGGATGTTTGCAGCTGTTTCTCTTCAATTTGAGTGGTGCCACATTAGCAAATGGAGGTCTCAAAAGCTTTACGTTATCCATAGGACTAAGGCTAGGTTTACTCAGATGATGCAGCTCTTTCCCAGTCCTATTTTGAGAGCCTTCTAACCTAATCGGCCTATTCATAAAATTGCGTGGTAATGTATCAAATAGTGTTTCTTTGCTATTCATAAGGTTTCCCCTGGCCAATCCTTTGAGAAGTGGTTGGCCTCCTCCTTTTCATAGTCTGTCTCAGTTTGTAAGCTGGGCAGACACCTGTGTACCATGTGCATCCCGCTGGGTTTGAAAATCCAGTGGGTCAGCCTCAAAACTCACATCAACACGTCACCATGGTAGGACAAACCAACAGACAAGTTTGTCTCCCTGTTGGAAACCTCTTGTACCACCCTTACCTGGGTCCCTGTGGTTGACTCCTCCTCTGTCTGGACTCCTGGGCCTTTTAATGCCCTTTCTCCTACTCTCCCGCCCTGCTGTTTTGGGTGTGCCTGAGTTCCCTCTCCTCACCTGGATCCCTGCGGCTGACTGCTCCTCTGTCCAGGTTCCTGGCTTTTTATCCCCTTTGTCCTGCTCTCCCGCCCTACTGCTTTGGGTGTGCCTGAGTTCCCTCTCCTCACCTGGATCCCTGCAGCTGACTGCACCTCTGTCCAGGCTTTGCTTTCTTTGCTTAGGACCAGTTTCACTGGACAAGTCAACTGGCACAACATAGTCCATAAAGTTCTACATCCTAGTTTGGTAAATAGTGCTTAGAGTCTTAAAAGCTTGTAAGTGGCCATCTAAGATTCAACTATCGGTTTCTACTCATCCACAGTGAAAGAGAAAAAGAACACTAAAAACTCAAAGAAGAAACTAGTCTAGTTTGGCTGCACTAACCATGGTCTATCCATCCTGAGATTAAAACTAGATGGTCCCTGCTACCACTACTGACCATTCTGACCAGGGACAAATAGATATTCCTGGAGAAAATTGTAGAACAAAACTCAAATTCTTAAAAAAAAAAAAAAAAAAAAGTCAGACTTACTGAACTATCATCCTGAGATGCCCTTTAAACTTTGAACTGAAGTCATTCCTGGAGATTACCTTTCAGCTAAATAACAAGAGTGGCTCATAAAA
>NW_006921634.1:8461180-8484124 GCF_000298275.1 Orycteropus afer afer | reverse complement strand
TGTTTTCATAGTTATTCTCAAAATAACCTTTTGAAGTTGACACTAGTATTTCCATGGGATATACCATTTTGGATGGTATGTGTGAAGAAAACTTGGTATTCCAAATATGTGGCTGGACAAGAAAGGCTCTTGTGGACCCCTTGAGAAGACCTCATGAACCCCAGGAATCCTGGGACCATACTTTTAGAACTGTGACTCTACAAAGAAATTTGCATGTGCAGCACATGATTTACATACAAGAATGATCACAATTACATTGTTTAAAGTAGCTAGCAAACAAAATCTAAAGCCTATTAAGATAGTATCCTACACCAGAAAAAAAAATAAATAACCAAGCCCACTGCCACTGAGCTGATTCTGACTCAAAGCGACCCCTGTTGGGTTCCCAACGTGGTAAATCTTTACGGAAGTAGATTGCTCCATCTTTCTTCTGCAAAGCTAACCTTGGGAGCTCTGGTAGCATAGTGTCTAAGGTACTTGACTGCTAACCAGAAGTCTGGCGGTTCAAACCCACCAGCCACTCCTCAGAAGGAAGATGGGGCAATCTACTTCCGTAGTGATACTGCCTCGGAAACCCAAGGAGGTGTTGCTATTAGTTGGGTCTGACTCGATGGCACATAACAACAACAACAACGCCAACCTCAAAAGACTATTGTGAGAATTGAGTTAATATGTGAAAAATGCTTAAAGTAAGACTTACCATACAGAACAGTAAAACAACAACAACCAAAAAAAAAAAACCATACCACTGCCATTGAGTCAATTACCACTAATAGCGACCCCCATAGGGTTTCCAAGGCTGTAAATCTTTACAGAAGCAGATTGCTTCATCTTTCTCTCACAGAGAAGCTGGTAGGTTCAAACTGCTGACTTTTGGTTAGCAGCCCAAATGCTGTAAGTACAGCACACCAGAGTTCCTTATTAGTAGATATTATCATAACCTTCAAATTTATGGTAGTGATTATGTGTGTCAGAGAGCACCAGGCAGATGCAAAAAAAGGGAGTGAAAGTATTCATTTTACTAGTTTCTAGAATAAATCATATATGAAGAAGAATGAGGCATCAGAATTGGAGGAAGTCTCTCTAGTGGCATAGTGCCTAAGGCATTTTGACTGCTAACTAGAAGGCTGGCACGTCAAACCCACCAGCCACTCCGTCAAACCCACCAGCCACTCCGTGGAAGGAAGACTAGGCAATCTATTTCTGTAAAGATTCACCGCCTCTGAAACCCGAAAGGGGTTGCTACAAGTTGAAATCAACTCGATGGCAGTGAGTTTTTTCTTTCTTTTTAAATATATGCAAATGATACAACCTGGCTTGCCAAAAGTGAAGAAAGCTTGAAGCACTTACTGATGAAGATCAGACTGCAGCCTTCAGTATGGATTATACCTCAACATACAGAAAACAAATTCTGACAATTGCACCAATAAACAACATCATGACAAATGGCTAAAAGATTGAAATTGTCAGGGATTTCATTTTACTTGGATCCACAATCAATGCCCATGGAGACAGAAGTAAAAAAAATCAGATGATATATTGCACTGGGCAAATCTGCTCCAAAAGACTTCCTTAAAGTGTTAAAGAGCAAGGGCACTTTAGAGGACTAAGTGCACCTGACCCAAGCATGGTATTTTTGCTAACCAGAAGGCTGGTGGTTCAAACCCACCAGCCATTCCTTGAAAGGAAGACTGGGCAATCTACTTCCGTATAGATACTGCCTTGGAAACCCAAGGAGGGATCAGTATAAGTTGAATCAACTCGACGGCATAAAGTTTGGTTTTTGGTTTTATTTTCATATGCGTGTGAAAGCCGGACAATAAATAATGAAGAATAGAGAAGAACTGACTCTAATTGTGATCTTGGCAAAGAATAGTGAAAATAACATGGACTGCCAGAAGAACAAACCAATCTATCATAGAAGAAGTACAGGTGGAATGGAATGTTCCTTAGAAGCAAGAATGGCCATATTGTACCTCACATACTTTGGTCATGCTGTCAGAAGGGACCAGCCCCTAGAGAAGAATACCATGCTTAGTAAAGCAAAGGGTCAGCCAAAGAGGGGAAGACCCTCAATAAGAGGGATTGACATAGTGGCTACAACAATGGGCTTATCCCTAGCACGAGTGTGAGGATGGTGCACGGCAATGCACCGTTTCTTTCTTTTGTACATAGGGCCACTATGAGTCAGAGCCAACTTCAAAGCACCTAACAACAAAATAAATCACATATATTTAATGTTATAAAACCTATAGCATATTCATTTTTAAAAGTTTAAGTAAAATCATGTGAAGTTAGTGTGCAGGCTAGTTAAAGGTCTTAGGTAAAGCTAGGGAAAACAAACACAAGACTAGCTTATTCAAATATACAGCGACATAAAGTTATTGACCATGGTAATAAGGAAAATAAAAAAGGAAAGATATTCTGTGTTTCAACACCTTGCTGCCTGTACTTCTGTATAGCATTAATTTCTTTTCAATCATTGTGATTCCCCAGTAGGAGTGATACAAAGCAGTCACTCAGTAAATTGCTGCTACTCTTATTGATGCAGTTGCACTGAATGAATACTTAAAAAGACCAGTTCAAACCTATCACCTATGTCAATGCTGATCACATTTAAGGTTTACATATAACTGTTCCCTAAACACTGGTTATTATTTGTGAATCTACCTATTAAAAATCCTTGCCTGGGAAAATCATCTCCATTTACCATACCTAGTTCCATGCTGCTTAATGCTCACAACTATGAAGTCTGAATATGAGAGGTCTTCTGAATTTATGTTTAAGTGTTTTTATGCTGTATCTGTGTTGGACCAGACAGTGTTTCATTTGGTTGGGTCACTGTAAGTTGGAGCTGACTTGATAGCACCTAACATCAACAATGTGTTAAGATCAGCCAATTCTAAAGGTGAAGTGCCTTCTTCTTTCTCTTTTTTTTTTTAAATTCTGTGGGCTATGTTGGAGGTGCACCTATTTGAAAGGACACTAAGAAATAGACTACATTTGGTCACTTTTGTGTTTTGACATAGTGGCTTCCAAATTAGACATTTTGATGTAGCAGGTTAAGACAGTTGTGATGATCATCATTTAGTCTGTAGACAATCTTTGGACTTAAGGACTAAGGACTTAAGAACTTCACTACTTAAGGACTAAGGGTTGACCACATCCCAGTACCACTGCCCATAAATGACCTTGGCAGAGCACAGCTTAAATCAACATTTCTAAGAGTATTATTTCTAAGAGCTGTGAAGATTCTCTTGCCAATTAAGTTTAATTAATGCCATCTTTTATATTGAAAATCTCACCCATTTACTAATACTTCTAATAGTGTAACAGTTCTTTTACCTTTCATGTGCCTTTTACTAACATAATTTCGGAATGAACTCCAATTGCTTCATTCATTTTTTCTCCTAATCTCCCCTGACCACCCTGCAAACTTGTTACCCCCATTCTGAGGAAACCTGAGTTACTTCTGTCCTCCTTCTCACAAATCCTTAGATTGCCATCTAAAGCTGAAACTAAGGAATGTGTGACTTCCCCAAGGTGACCCTGCTCTGTTGTTGCTGTTTGCTGTCCAGTCGGCCCCGACTCATAGAGAGCCCTCCTTGGGTTTCCGAGGCAGTATCACTACGGAAGTAGGATTGCCCAACCTTCCTTCTGGTGAGCAGTCAAGTGCCTTAGGCACTATGCTACCAGACCCTGCTCTAGCATCCTTAAACTCTTTCTTCCTTAGCTTGTATGACATTATAACCTTGCCTGGATAGTCTCCTCAGCCTCTTCCCTCACTATCCTTCTTCTACCCCAGACACCATATGAGGCCTTCCAAAACTATACTTTTATCTATTTTTCCAATTCATCTCATCCAACTCCACCTCTATACTACCCTTCCTCATTTTAAATTACTTTAAGTTTCCTGAAAGCATTATTAAATTTTGACACATGGTTGAGATGAATTTTTCTCCTTCCTCTCCTACTCTTGCAGCAAGCATTTAAAGTTCCTTCAAACAGCTTCATCTTCTCTAGGAAATTTTCTCTCACCTAACCAAGCACTACTAATCACTCTTGCCTAGATCATTCTAACATGTAGCACACATCAAACTGTTTTGTAATAATCATCTAATTACATGTAGTTTCTCTTCAATGTTTTGCTCCTTCAGAGTAAGGATTCTATCCTATTCATCTGTGTAATCTTAGAGCCTAATAGTATGCCAGGTATTCAGCATTTGCCGAATAGCCAGGTAACAGCTCTAACCTGAGCCTTCTCACATTTACTTCCTATCTCTAACCAATGAGGTGGTCCCCTGAAAAACTTAAGCGTTCGACATTCCAATTTGACAAATGTAGTGACTGAACTGTAGCCCTTGTGGAAGCAAAAACAATATACAGTATCAGCTTCACCTGCTGCCACTCTATCTCCGAACAAGTATTGTTGTTGTTATGTGTTGTGGAGTCGGACCTGATTCATAGCGACCCCTCCTTGGGTTTCCGAGGCAGTATCACTACCGAAGTAGGTTACCCCATCTTCCTTCCAGGAGTGGCTGGTGGGTTTGAACCGCCAGCCTTCTGGTTAGCAGTCAAGTAAGTGCCTTAGGCACTACGCTACCAGAGCTCCCCGAACAAGTATTATATATTAAAAAAAAAAAGTATATTAAAATACTACAACAGAAAAGTACGTGACCAACGGCATTTACACATTGCAGCCCTAGCAAAACGATGGGAGTTGGTACTCGCGCGCTTCTGGCAACTATGATCACAGAACAAAGGTACCCAGGATGGAAGGGAAGTCTGCAAAGCAAGCAATGGAAACAGAAGCGACGAGAATGCACTTGAAAAACTAAAGACTACTCATTAAGAACTGTCTATAAAACACACTGGAAAGCCTACCTGGTCTCGGCGAGTTGCCAACCGGGGCCGTTACAGCCACGTGACCACAAGAGCTATATATGCTTTCACCTGCCAGGGAGCGGGCAGTCATTCCAGCCGAGTCCTGGCAACTTTCAGTAACCTCGATTGGTAGGCCGAAAGATGAATAGGGAAAGGGGTCGAGACAGGCCAGGTTTGTTTCACTGGAAGGCAAAGGGCTCAAGCCTCAATAGTGGATCAATGGAGGCTCAACACAGAGCGATCTAAGCGCTCACCGCAGTCCCCTACGATGGGGTGAGAAGCTGGGCAACGGACACCATGAAGTGAGAGGAAAAGAGAAGAGCCAGAACCGATCTGAAGCCCACTTGAAAGCCAACTGCTTCTTACCGACAACTGAGAACTAGAAGTTGCAGGGACCGCCGCCGCCGCCATCTTCCAGCCTGCCTCAGCAGGCCTCCGCAGCTCCGGGTTCTCGTGCTCTTCCACAAGATTCGAGAGTCGCCCACCAGGGGCGACCTCAAGCCGAACCCCTGATGGAAGGGGCGGGAATACTGGTACTGGGTATAGAAACCCCTGCCACACACCCCCACAGGGACACAAACGCTCAGAGCGCACGCCGAAAGGGCAGCACGTCCTGACGGACACCTTGATCAGCCAATCAAGAAAGCGGAAGCCTTCCTCTAGAAGAGAGTCCGCCTCTTCCCCTGGTGACGTCACAAGGTAGCGCGTAACTGAGATTGCCGGGGGCTTAAAACACCGCGGGTTACTAGACAGCTGAGTTTTTGCCAAGGGACGATCCTCTCCTGGGATGGGGTGAGAAAATGTATGCGGGGTTGTGTTGTCTCCAGTGCCAATTATTGAATGATTAAAATAGAGTAAAAATGAATGCGAAGCTCAAACACTCCATCAAATCCTTTGGGTTAAACGCCAGAGTGAGCATAAACTAGACTTGGGGACGCCTCTCCAGGTGAAGTGCTTACCTTTTGGCGAATAACAAATCGTATTGTTGTTGTTGTTGTCATGTGCCGTCGAGTCGGCCCGACTCATAGCGACCCCTCCTTGGGTTTCCGAGGCAGTATCACTACGGAAGTAGGATTGCCCAACCTTCCTTCCGAGGAGTGGCTGGTGGGTTTGAACCGCCAGCCTTCTGGTTAGCAGTCAAGTGCTTTAGCCACTATGCTACCAGAGCACCTACAAATCGTATTAGAAGGGGCTTAATGATTTAGCCCGACAGAAGTCAAGGGAAAGAGAAAGTAAACACAGAGATGAAACGTTTCGCGACTCTTTGCCCAATTAGATTATAGAGCTCTCACCCAAACCTGGGACTGGCTGCTAGAAATTGCTGCGACCCGACCTTTGGGCGGAGCGAGTTTAAAGCGTATTTCGCGCGCCGACAGCGTCGCGCTGTTATTGGCCAACGACTTCCTCCCTTTGTGGGCGCTCTCTGCGTAGCGGGGGTTAGAGATTGGGAGGAACGACCGAGTGACGCAGTAGCCTCCGCGGCCAATCGGGGGCGGGGAAGGGAGGCCGAGAAGGAAGCGGATCTGCTGCCGCGCACAGCTAAATTGCATCGAACTATGCGTTTCGTCTCCCTCCGCCGCTATCGGGAGCGGCTGGTACGGCGTCGCTGGGTGGGCTAGGGCGGAAGTGGAGGCGGAGGGAGACAACGGTGTCGTACGCGGAGCTCTGGGATCTCTCGGCAAGGCCTTGGTGGGCGCGAAGCAGGGGGAGGGGGTGGGGGAGGAGGAGGGGCCTGCGGTCCGGGCGGCGGCGGCGGCGGCGGCGGCGCTTGAGTCCCCCGTAGGGCTCCGCCTCGCAGCGGGCGGCGGCGGAGGAGGAGGAGACTGAGGAGCAGGATGGCGGCCTCGGCCCTGTATGCCTGCACCAAGTGTACCCAGCGCTATCCCTTCGAGGAGCTCTCCCAGGGGCAGCAGCTATGCAAGGTCCGTGGGCGCTGGGCGGCGGGCGGGCGGGCGGGCGGGGTTTTCTCGGCTGTAGCCCGCGGGGTCTGGGTGCCCGCTGCACTGCAGCCCCGCTCTGCCGGTGCTTCGGCGGTTTTGGGGGTTGGAGTCCTTGCTTTCCCAACCGGGTACCCTTTTATACAGGCACCTGGGTATCAGCTGGGAAGGGTCCCTAAGAGAGATGTAGAATCTTGTTCTCTTCTAAGCGGCCCAGGACGGGGCCTGACCCCCGCAGCGTCCTATGGTCTTGGATGGGGCTGAGTGAAGCAGCCACCTGTCTAAGCCGCAGAGAGCCTGGGCTGGAGATGTTTTCATCTCGAATTTCTACCTGGTCTGTCCTCGCCTTCCACCAGGAGGCAGGGGGCGGATTTTACACTTTCTTGCTAGGAACTCGAAGCCGCAAAGCTGATGGCATCCTCCTTCCCTGTCCAGGAAAGCGAAGCGACTGGCTTGGGAACAGAATGCTCTATGATTTGGAGCACCTTCCATCCCTTAAAAGTCGGGATGCTGTCTGTGAGCAACGATGCAAAATAATAAGTAGTTTCACATTTAAGCAATTCCTTGAAATCGGCCCTGACAGCTTAATTTGTTTATAACATACCCTCACATCTAATAAAGACAAAGACATCTATGCCTTACATGAGGAGTTATATTGTAATTGGCCACTTTATGTGATAAATCACTCAACTGTCTATGTTAGGAAACAGGTTTTACTGATGTTTTAGAAATCTGATTAGGCTATGAAATAATTTCCCACCAGAAGAGTGAGGTTTGGGACTTTAAAATAGATACTGACTAATGTATTGTTTCATTACAGGAATGTCGGATTGCACATCCTATTGTAAAATGTACTTACTGCAGATCAGAATTTCAACAAGAGAGGTTTGTATACTTAAACAGTTTTTGATTGTTCAAGACAAAGTGTTGTCTTTAAGGTACACTTTGGAATGATAATCTCATATTTGTAATAAAGTATTTTTAAAAAACTGTTTAACTTCCCAGATTAAAGTTGAAACCTTTTACAAGGTGGGAGAGAGAATGTTGACAAAAACAATGATCGTTATTTTTCAATTAGACTTCAGTTTGTACTGAGGAAATAATAAATTATTGCATAGAAAATACACAGCCTTCATAACAAAAATACAAATTTAAACTATACAAACACACATATTTATACATACACATATGTAAAATTGGTACAAAAGCTACTGCTGACATGAATCTGAGGAAAGGTCTATTACCAACTGCCTTTCAGGAGTAAAATCTAGTAACTTGTTACCAGTGAAAGAACATCACATGCTTTTCAACCAATTGATTTTACTTTAAGAGCACACACAAGAAATTAGCCTAAAAAAAGGAAATAAAACTCCACAGGTAGATATGGACATCATAATAGTGGAGAATGGTCCGGTGGAAAGTTAGGTGGGTACTGATATGTAAAGGTATGCTATGTGAAGATTTTGGATAGTTAGGAAACATAGAGGTTTTTGCTTTGTTTCTTTTATGAGACATGTACATTGAAAAGTAAAAACATCTTAAATTAGTTGGAAGAGAAGTAAATTTGGGTGATACAATCCTAAAAAGATTCTTTGTAGTGAAAAAAAAAATTGATCTCTAGGAGCTCTGGTGGCATAGTGTCTAAGGCATTTGACTGCTAACCAGAAGGCTGGTGGTTCAAACCCACTAGCCACTCCTTGGAAGGAAGATGGGGCAATCTACTTTGGTAGAGATACCGCCTCAGAAACCCAAGGAGGGGTCACTGTGAGTTGGAAACGACTTGATTGGAGTGAGTTTGGTATTAGAGTAAATAATTGTTATAAGTATTGTAAATCTCTGACTCATCCATTTGCTTTAGCTCATTGTACTAAATTACTTCAGAAAGCTACCTAAATCTGCCCATTTATGTACCTTTTTCTTTTCAGCAAAACTAATACAATTTGTAAGAAATGTGCTCAAAATGTGAAGCAGTTTGGCACAGTAAGTATGGCTTATGTTTTACATTAGTCAATTAGTGGTTTTTTGCACCTTTCTAAAATATATGTTGCTGTGTTCTTAAATATTTCATTATGTCAAAATATTTCATGAAATAAGTTTTCTGTGAACAGTCTGATGGGAAGATTACAGAATTTAAAAACTGAAATTATGTGCGTGTTTTTTGTTTATTAAATTTCATTCTTTTCTTAAATAGTCAAATATAGCAAACTGGTGATGGAGAACCTCATTTATCCATAAAGTTTGCATAATCAGACTTTTCCTCCTTTTTTTAGATAGCAGCGCAATTCAAGTATTTATTCACAAAAATCATGACACTACTCTAGCACAAAACCTCTCTTGCACCTATGTGTACATTACAGTCATCACTGGTCACAGTTCTGGCTTTAAGGCTATATAAAATCCTGAATTGTCTTTTGGATTTCAAAGAAAAGGAAGATTTTAGTTTGTGTTGGTTATGTTTGTATCTGTTTTTTGTAAATTGAAAACTTATAGTAAATGTTCCTTGCATCATTTTTACTTGTATATAGTGAAGTTAGTCGGTGATTTTTAATTAGTAGTATGATAATTAAGCTTACCAGGATATTAACTTAGTAGTAAGTTAATTCCCCCAAATTTTGGATATGTGAAACTTTTCTATGCATGCGTACCTTTAATTCTTTGCAACTTTTTTGCATGTAGCTTTTGTATTATATAACTGCAAATCGTAACTATTTTCTCATGATCTTACTTAAATATTCCAAGAATAGCACTGCAGTACACGACTCTAGACATACTAGTTGAATGAGAGAAACACGATGAATGTTATTAAATACGGCAGAGCAACAGATTTGATAGAAAATTTTTTGATTTATTAGTGGAGTTTTAGAATAACCCTAGGCATGCTTTATGCAGCAAATTTATAGTCTTGTTAAATGTTTCAAAGAAATTGTGTATCTGTTTTTTCAGCCCAAACCTTGTCAGTACTGTAACATAATTGCAGCATTTATTGGCACCAAGTGTCAGCGTTGTACAAATTCAGAAAAAAAATATGGACCACCTCAGACTTGTGAACAGTGCAAACAACAATGTGCTTTTGATCGGAAAGAAGAAGGACGAAGAAAGGTATGTCTTTATAACACAACATCTTCAAGAAATTAAATAAAATACCAAATGAGATGGAGATTATTATAACACTGCTGAGATATGATTTGTCTTTTGAGTCTTTTAAAGTAGGGATTAAAGATACTGAGTTTTTCCTTAATTTGTGTCGTATGTAGATTCATTTAGATCAATTGGAATCATGAAGTTTTAAAATACTATACTGTTTGGTTATCACAGTTTGGTTGAG
This sequence comes from Orycteropus afer afer, assembly GCF_000298275.1. NCBI lineage: Eukaryota > Metazoa > Chordata > Mammalia > Tubulidentata > Orycteropodidae > Orycteropus > Orycteropus afer. The sequence goes on along the minus strand of NW_006921634.1, from coordinate 8,473,978 downwards.
GAGAATTACTAATGGCTATTAAGTAAATCCTTTCAGTTACTTACCCTTTTGCTGATCACCTGAAGTTGCTGGTGTGAAAACTTTGATGGCACACTAATACTTGTAATTTAAAGTTACCCTTGTGCCTTTTAACCTGGGTCTCATATTTGAAACCATTGTTTGTTGTTACCTACCTACAGTGACTTAATAAGTGTGTGTATGCGTGTGGCATGCCTCTTCTGGTCAGCAGACATTACAAGTCTCCTATTGTGTTTCAATTTCAGTTGATTTGGAGATTAACTATCTCTTTCAGAGGCTCCTCCAGGATCTCCCAAAGCAATATATGCAGTCTACTTACTTGCAAGACATGACCGTCCAGTACTTCTGTAACAAACAGAAACTTAATATTATTTTGGTCTTAATTTTGGAAAGAAATCTTTTTTCCTACCCCTGACGTGCATATGTATCATTCATACTTTTCTTTCTTCTGTGAATTCATAATTTTTACTGTAGTGGGAAATACCATTTTAGTAATTATCTTACAATTTAGAATTCAGTTGAGTGCATACATAAGATTTCTTTGACATGTATGTATCATCAGTGTATATTTTTCAGTTAAAAGAAAAATGGTAACACATGTTTCTCTCTAAATTAAAAATTTCTCCAGACTAATGTTTAATGAAGACCAAATTTCTTCCTCACCAATTTTATCCTCTCAGTAAGCATTTTCTCAGATTTCACAAGTCTTAATTATACTTCTGTCTTACAGAATCTAAAAGTGTGTGTGTATGAGAAATAGCTGGAAGTTAAGCACTTTATTTTACCTATAACCAATTTATGGGTAAATTTAAACTAATGTAATTATTTTCTTAAAAGGTTGATGGGAAGTTATTGTGCTGGCTGTGTACTTTATCATACAAGAGAGTTTTACAAAAGACAAAGGAACAAAGGAAGACCCTAGGATCTTCACATTCAAATTCATCTTCTTCATCTCTTACTGAAAAAGACCAGCATCATTCCAAACATCATCACCACCATCATCACCATCACCATCGTCACAGCAGTAGCCATCACAAGTAAGTACTTCAAAGTCATGTTTTCTGACTTTTCCCTGGCTTCTTAATGGAATATATTGGTATTGTAACTTCTTACAAATATTGAGTGTGTGCTATTCTGTTTTCCATTACACATGGTAAGCTTCTGGAGTGTCTAAGGCTGTTCCCCACTTTACTCAGTTTATGAAATTACACACATGTAATGGGTTTAGTTAGTTTCCCATAATAGTAAAGATTTAGGGAACTGTTTTATAAAATTATGACTCTATCTTGAAGTCAAAAAACAAATACATCAGGGTTAATTATGTTTCTTTGATTTATAGTTTCAAAAGCCCCAATTTTCTTTCTTTAAAGAATTGTTAAGATTTTATTTGCAAAAATTATATTTACCTCAGTTACTCTTAATTTGTTTCACTGAAAATTAAACTAGTGAGTAGGAAATACAGAGATTGTAACACTCTTTTCTAGTGATGGTAGAAGCATTCAAGATCTTATCAAAGTGTGAAAAATAATATTAAAGTTCCAGATAATTGTTTAATCATAAAGTTCTACTTAAGGAAACCTGTTTGCCTACAACTTTAGGAACATATAGTGATATTTTTTATTTCATATAGTTCTTTTTTATTAACAAGATTTTATGGTTAATTGTAGACAGGCACATAATAGATTATGGGATTTTATGAGGCACTGAAACTGATTTTTTTCAGTAGCAGTTTTACCACTTGACTCGTGGTATATTTTCTGTTGTTGTGTGCCATCGAGTTGACATAGACTCGATGACCCCATTTGACTACCCCATAAGGTTTTTCAGGCTATAGTGTTTTTGAAAGTAGATTGCCACATCTTTATCCTGTGGAACTATTGGGTAGATTAGAACCACCAACTTTTCATTTAGCAGGCAAGCATTTAACTGTTACACCACCCTTGCATAATGACTTTTAAGAATTCCTAGATGGAGCAGACAGCTAAATACTCGACCGTTGGATGAAAGGTTGGCAGTTCAAACCTACCTAGAGGTACCTCAGAAAACAGGCCTGGCAATCTGTTTCCCAAAAGGCCATGGCCTTGAAAACTATGAAGCAGTTCCACTGTGTATGCTTGGAGTCACCGTGAGTCATAATTGACTTGATGGAACTACACAGCATAATAATTTTTAATCATGCTGTTTTAAAAGAAATCTTATTGTCCTTATATCAGAGTATCGAAAGTCATGAAGAGATATTAATCTGCCTTGTTTTTGCTGCTTTAGGATGAAGTAACTGTCATAATGAAATCTTTCAGACCTACTTCTAAGCCTTTGCCAAAATGTCCTTTTCCCTAGCCTTGTAGATCAGTTTGTCTTAGTGTGATGTGAAAGAACACAATGTTTCTAAAGATCAAATTCTGTGACAATAACAGTTTTTTGAAAGAGATACATGTTTCAGAAGTAAAGGAGAAGAGGAAGGTTTTGACTTCCAATTTTTATTTTCCTTTTGGTTACCCAAGAAAAACAAACTGGATTATAAAACATTTAATGAATTGGCTAACAGTTTTTATCGTCTTATCTTTAGTTAGGGAGCTCTGGTAGCATAGTGCCTAAGGCACTTGACTGCCAACCAGAAGGCTGGTGGTACGAAGGTTGGGCAATCTACTTCCATAGTGATACTGCCTTGGAAACCCAAGGAGGGGTTGCTATGAGTCGGGTTCGGCTCAAAGGCACATGACAACAACAACATCATCTTTAGTTAAGAAGTCTAAAACCATTGTAAGGCGCATACATACCCTAAAATATGGTGCTTGGGCTGGGGGGGCGGGGAACCTGAGATCAAACTGAATTCAGTAATGGCCAACCCTCAGGATGGTAAGATAAGAATTCCAAGTGTTTCTGATTACTTGCTATTAATGTTCTCACTTTGAGGTCTAGATATTGCTGTTAAGCCATGTGTGATTTTATAGTTTGATAATGTTTATAATGAAATTTGTGAATAAAACAAAAAGGCGAGTCCAGCTGAATTTGCCAGGTTGTTATGTGCCATCAAGTTGGGACCAACTCATAGTGACCCCTCCTTGGGTTGCCGAGGCAGTATTACTATGGAAGTAGATTGTCCAACCTTCCTTCCGAGGAGTGGCTGGTGGGTTTGAACTGCCAGTCTTCTGGTTAGCAGTCAAGTGCCTTAGGCACTATGCTACCAGAGCTCCTTTATATATACATTATATGTATATATATACATATAATATATATATGCACTTTTTGTGCTAGCGCTTACCAAGTGCTGCATTACTCATTTAATCCTCATACCTCTATACAGTACATATTATATGCATTTTGCAGATGAAGAAACTGAGGCTCAGGGATTTTAAGTAGCTTACCCAAAATCGAATCAAATAGCTCAGGTTATCCAATATCTTTTAAGCATATACTATATGCCTTCAACTTTGATAGCAATCTAGTGAAGATATAAAGTATCATGAGGAAATTCTAAATTTTATATGTAAATGATCAGTGTCTGGCACCTAAGAGGTGGGTGCTTTATATATGTTATTGAGTGAATAAGCTAGGACTTAATGAAGGACTGCCTGATAAGCAAGTATTGCTGAAAAGAATGTAGGACTTATAGTGAATTGCATAGTGGTTATTAGTAATATGACATAATGGAAAAAAAGTGTTGTAGCATTAATTAGTAAAAGTTTCATCAATTGTTACTGTGAAATTTCCCAGTATTTTCAGCATGTCTTCCCCAGAGTACTGACTAAACCAAGATCTAGAGCTTTTGAAGAGGGTTCTTCGGAAAACTAGGAAAGAAACAAAGAAATTAACATATATCCTGATTCAATTTAAAACATTAATTCTGAGTAATTCAAATTATTCCAGAGGAAGAATTTCCATTTAGGATAATTAGGGAACTCTGGTGGCATAGTGCCTCAGGTATTTGACTGCTAACCAGAAGCCTGGTGGTTCAAACTCACCAGCCACTCCTCAGAAGGAAGGTTGGGGAATCTACTTCTGTAGTGATACCACCTTAGAAACGAAAAGAGGGGTTGCTATGAGTTGGATCCGACTTGACGGAAGTGAGTTTGGTTTTGGTTTTTGGTAACCTTAAATTGAGATACAACATCTTCTGTCTGAAATAGTAAGGGCAGCCTAAGTACAATGATTCCCAAGCTTTATGCTATAGTGGTGGTTTTTATGCTCAGATACCCTAACTCTTAGTGTGATTCTAAATTGAATTATGGAGGATCTGATTAGAAAGAAAATTAGTCTCATACCTTTCTTAGAGAACTTAAGATGGCTGATAGTAATTTCATTAGAATTTATCTCATTAGAATGTAAAACCATTCAATATGTATTAGTTTGAAAACTTAATTGAATATGCGTTTCTCTGAACAAAATATTATAAATGCATATGATTTTATTACATTTAGAAAGAATGGTATTAAATGTAGTTCTATTAAATAATACTGTTTTTAGATGTCATTTATTAATTTTTCAGAATCAGCAATTTGAGCCCAGAACAAGAGCAAGGACTGTGGAAGCAAAGGTAAATATATTAACATATTTTCTTAAGTATTTTAAAATGTAAATTTTTAAGTGTGACACCCCTTCAACTTTGTTACTTAGCCTTTTTGAAAAAAATCAGTAATGTTTTGGGAGAAGAGTAACTTATCATTCGATGTCTCTGTCCTTTTTACTCTAATTAGTCTTATTAATGTTTGGTTTCAGCCATAAATCCTCTGCAGCAATTCAGAATGAAACTCCAAAGAAAAAGCCCAAATTGGAATCTAAGCCATCTAATGGAGATAGGTAAAATTCCTTTAGTGTTGTGAAAATTCAACTTAGTTGAACAGTTATGGTTGATTGCTAGTTATTAGTAATAAAAGAACAGAAACATGTATCTTCTACATTGAATTCTTTGTGTCATCTAGGAGAATAAAGAATCCGTTAAAAATTTTTTTTCAACTTAAATTTTGGCAATAAGAAAGTGGCACTGAACTATGTTGTTCTGTTTGGTAAATAAATTTTGGGTTTTGGAAACAAAACTAAACTGAATAAAGAACATTATCTTAATTATCCTTCAAAGAAACACAAATAGATGTGATATTTTAAATTGACCTGTTTTTAGATTTGAAATATGAGTGTGATTTTGTTTTAGTTCATTAGCCAAAAGTTTGCTGATGTTACTGTACAAATTGGCTGCCTATTGCTTTACACTAGAAGTATTGACCCCCTAAAAGCTAATACTGAATTATATTTCTGCAGGTGTATGTAATGTGTGCCATTAGTAAGGTAATTTGCCAGTTGCATCCATTTCTGTCAGGTACATATTTTTTTGCATTAGCCTTAAGGATGTTTGTGGAATTGTCTAATTTATGCAATTTGAACACCTGCTAATTTTCCTTCTATTTTGTTTAACTGTGTTTTGCTTTTTTCTTTTTAGTAGCTCTATAAATCAGTCAGCAGATAGTGGGGGAACAGACAATTTTGTCCTTATAAGTCAACTGAAAGAAGAAGTGATGTCACTTAAGCGTCTCTTACAGCAAAGAGACCAGACTATTTTAGAAAAAGATAAAAAGGTAAGAACATGGTTCATTGAAGCCTGGTAATATTTACATCTTGGCTCTTGTTTAATAATTGCAAATCTCATTAAAAAACCTCTTTCTGTCAAGTCAATTTCAACTCAAAGCAACATTATAGGACAGAGTAGAACTGCCCCATAGGGTTTCCAAGGCTGCAGTCTTTATGGAAACAGACTGCCATGTCTTTCTCTCGCAGAGTGTCTAGTGGGTACAAAACACCAACCTTTTGTTTAGCATTTAACCACTGTGCCACTTAGCTCCTTAGACTTCCTTTAATTTGAGGATGTTTGTTGTGCAAGATTCTTATGACATGTTACAACAGCCCGGCTGGAATATAAGCCATCTTACAAAGATAGGTAGAAATGCTCTTTGGAATTTTAGTTCTAAGAATTGACTCAGCCAATTAGAGTTGTAATAATTTCTGAACATTAATTAGGTTTTATTAAACATGTAATTTTGGAATAAGTTTAATGTCTTAATTTCAAACAGACGTAAATGGGATACTGTGTAAACTCTTGTGATATAAGAAGGTAATTGAATACATAGTCTTTGGTATACTGGTAATATATTTGTTTCAATAAAGATCAAATAAGTGGTGAAAAGTAATGTTACGAGAATTTCCTCTGGGGTAGTCTTTGATTAACGGTAGGTGTCTAAGATCGTTTTATACTAAGGAACTTTGCTCATTTGGACTTCCTATGTCAGTGAAAGCAGATAGTAAATGTATTGTCTATTTATTGAAAAGAAGAATGTTAACAATTTTAAATGGTTTAGGGTTTTCATATGGTATGAAATTAGCATGGCATAATGGTGGGCAGCACAAGAAACAGCATTGAAGTCATTTAACCACAGCTGAGTTTCCATCCTGGAGCTCATTCTGCTGGTGTAATGGTTAGGCTTTTGGCTGCTAACTGAAAAGCTAATGGTTCAAACCCACCAGTTACTCCATGGGAGAAAGAAGTAGCAGTCTGCTTCTGTAAAGATTATGGCCTTGGAAACCTATGGGAGGCAGTTCTACTCTGTCCTATTGGGTTGCTGTGAGTCAGAATCCACAGCAGTGGGTTTGGTTTTTTGGTTTTAAGTTCACATATCAGTTCCCATACTTTCTAACTGTATGACCATGAGCATAATGCTTTCACCTCTTGAGTGTGGCATCTACTTTTATACTTGTTGATATGGTCTTCATATCTAGCTGGACTTACATTAAACATCTTCTGCAATAAAAAGTATTAAAAACATTTTTAGAATTATAAACAAGACATGATTATATCCATGTATGAATTCTCCATCTCTCAGTATTGTAGCAGTGCTTGAGCTTGAGTTGGCTTTTACCTCTGACATTCAACAACTTTCATGTTGTGTTCCACATGGTGATAGTTAGCCAATTCAACTTGAATACATTTGTACCTTACTTTAAGTAAATTCAGCATATGAAAATTAAGTAAGTATTAGATAAAAATAGAATAGTATGTTGTTATTGTTGTTGTGTGCCATCTAGTCGGATCCGACTCATAGAGACCCCTCCTTGGGTTCCGAGGCAGTTATCACTATAGAAGTGGATTGCCCAACCTTCCTTCTGAGGAGTGGCTGGTGGGTTTGAACCTCCAGCCTTCTGGTTAGCAGTCAAGTGCCTTAGGCACTGTGCTACCAGGGCTCCTAGAATAGTATGGATATCTTATAATTCATAGTTCCTTTTTTTTCTTTTTAGAATGCTTATTTTGTATGAATGGCGTTTGTTGAAACTTTTCTGCATTTGTTATTGCTCTTTTGAAAAAAAATACAGGGATTGAAATTATTGGTGTTAGAAGGAAAATAATAATTGTAGACCTGTACATTTACAGCTTTTTCTTGTAACATAAATCTAAGACAACTGAGTTATTTTCTTCAATTTATTTCACAAACAGTTACCGAGTGACTTTTAGAGCAAGACACAGTACCAGATCATGAGGATACATACAAAGATGAATAAAGCATTATCCTTACCTTCTAAAAGTTCATAGTGTGGAGGCAATTCACAGTATAGTGAATTGACATTTCAAAACAGGAATTCATTTGTAATATATAAGAAATGGGAAGAGAATTTAGTTATTCTTTTACTGTGACAAAAATAATGGCTTTAACTCAGAAAGCTAGGAATTTTAAGACACCATGACTTTTTGTCTTTTTGTTCTTGTATGCCTGTCAGCTTACTAGCTATCGTATTGGGTTATTACTATAATAAACACGTTAACATTTAAAGCTTACATAATGAAAATCATTTAAAAAAAAAACACTACAGCTTTTCCTGCATGGTTCTAGTAATGAAAATATATAATACCAACTTTTTTTTAGTTTGAAGTCACAAGATTTTGCACATACCATTTATATTTATGAAATAATAGTCATGTAGCCTTTTTTGCTTCCTGAAACCACAGGCTATTTTTCTTATTTAATTTAGCCCAAATATTAAAGTAACCTTATTTCTCATTACACATTAGTTGTACTTCTGTGCTTTGTTTTTTGTTTTTTACCTCCAGCATTAGATGGTCTTGGGTCCATAATTCTAGACATAAATTATAAAATAGACCACAGATCGTGGTTGATAAGACATTTCTTTTTCTACTTGCCCAGTGTGAAACTTCCTTTTATTGTTGAAAGATTATTTTAACCTGAAGTCATTTTAATATTTCTTTGTGAAGCACGGTTACTAATGTGAAAGACATTTTAATGGAAACATTTTCTAAGGTAGTAGGACCTTAAAGTTTTCCTATTGGCATACCTCTGACACTCCCCTTTTAAAAAGGTCAGGAGCATCTTCTCTGAAATTTTACTGGTACTATCTTAACATAAAAATGATACTGTTGTAAGTAGGGAAGAGTTAGTGGCAGAATGATGTAGCAGTCTGCTTCCATAATGATTTACAGCCTTGGAAACCCTATGAGGCAATTTTGCTCTGTCCTGTTGGGTCACTATAAGTCAGAATGGATTCATTGGCAATGGGTTTGGTTTCTTGGTTTATTGTAATGCAGGTAAAATTCATCATTTCACAAAACAAATTCTAGGTAGGATGTAAAACTCAGGACGTTGCTCTTAACATCTTTCACATTTATTTAGTGAAGGGTGAGTTTATTGTGAAGGAATATTAAAAATGGTGTGTTTTTTTGTGGATATATTTCTCCATTAATATTATTTTTAATCCCTCAGTTAACTGAACTAAAGGCAGACTTTCAATACCAAGAGTCAAATTTGAGAACAAAGATGAATAGTATGGAAAAAGCTCACAAGGAAACTGTGGAACAACTCCAGGTAAATGACATCATTTACGTAGACTTTGTGTTAGGCAAGGGAGCTGAATTTAGTTAAAAGCATTCACTGACTTAGACTGGTTTTGGTATCCCTATTGTATGGGGATTTTTATTAGGATTTGGTGAATTTTTATCTTTGATTTTTACTTTATAATAGTTGTTAAGTCCTGATTCAATTTAAAGTTATCACTGGAAAGGTGAGTCAATACATTAGTCCTGGAAACTTTACTCTAAAATTCAAATGGAATTTTCAGAGGAGGATATTATGGGAGTATACTGAGTTGATCATAGGGCCAAAAGTAAAAAATTAAAAATTACACTAATGAAAACAAACCCAAACCAAAGCTGTTGCCATCAGGTCGATTGTGACTCATAGTGACCCTACAGGACAGAGGAGAACTGCCCCAGACGGTTTCCTAGGCTGTAATCTTTATGGAAGCAGATTGTCAACCATTCTTCCACAGAGTGGATAGCAGATTCAAACCACTGAGCTTTTGGTTAACAGCTGAGTGCTTAACTACTGCTCCATCTGTGTAATCATTCTTCCTGTTTTCTCCCAGATACTAGGAAAGGATGTGGGTATACAAAAGCTTACCAATTTGCAGTGACCTCTACTGGAGGAAATGTATGCAGTGGTTCAAGGCAGTAGTGCACATGAACCTTTGTATTGTGAATTGTAGAGTGCCAAATAGGGTTCTGCTGTTTGCCACAGCAGAAAGCCCATAGTGATCCACCTCAGCTTGAGATACTACAACATATTCTAAGCAGGGTTTAATCAACTCAGTGATCTGTTGTGAAGCCTTAAGTCACCACAGTAACAAAGAGGGTAGTGTCTGATACCTGTCCTGCGGAAGTGGTGAGGATCCAGCATGTGTACAGATTACTTCCTTACTGAAGCCATATTCACCCAAGTTTTATGCATTTAGAAATCAGACTACTAAATTAATTACATGTGCCATCCTTTCTGTACATGTTGATACTTGTAGAATTACACTTTACGTAACGATTTTTAAGTTTAAGAAGTTTAAGTCTTAAAAGCATAGAAGATGCCAGTATATAGGTGTCTTACTTGATGATAGGGGCAACTTGGGAAGGCAGAAATTATTACTATCCTACTTCTTTTTAACATAACATCAACAATACTTGCAATTATGGTCTTTTGGTTTTGTATTCTTTGTACTTCTTTGTAAGTAGCTTAAACTGAGTAAACTACTGAAAGGTAGTTTTAAGGACGTGTTGAAATTGGAGGTATAGATTGCTTGCTCTTAATCCTGATCTTACTGTTGCAAAGAATTCATAAGAGGAATTTTCCATAGAACTTGGCACATACTAGGCATTCAAATAATTTGTTGAATGAATGATGATTTATGGAAATGCCCATCTGCCCTCTGTCTTGAGATAGTGCTCATTGTATAGTAAACTTCTTACACATGATAGTACAGAATGTAGTACTTCATCCACTACAAGTATTATATTTAATTGTATGATATTTTTATCATTTAGTTACTAATGCTGAGTGGTAACCTGGGACCAAAATACTCCACAAGGTGATCTCTGATTTAACAAGATGTAACCAAAATGGTAGTTCTATTGCGTCCTGTGGGCTCACTATGAGTTGGAATTGACTCAGTGGCAGGGGTTGGTTTTGGTCTGACCAGAACTCTTGAGGAAATCCAACTGAGTTAAAGAAAAACTGTGAGCTATAGTTAAGTATAATTTAAATGTAATTACTACCATTCAAAAGAGAAATTTGGGTTTTTTGGTTTGGTTTTGTTGTTGTTTTTAATCATAGTTTTAAGAAGAGTGAAACCTATGTGACATCATAACTTGATTGGTACCTTAAGCCCATCTCCTCTTGGATGGTAGTTGACATTTCATATGATACAGCATTAACTAATATTTGTACAGAAGTATGATGTTTTTCTAAAATGATTGTGGCAGTACATAAACAGGAAATTGCCAGAAATTCAAGCAGGATTCAGAAGAAGACATAGAACAAAGCATAAGATGTAAACTGAGGGATATCGTTGCTGATGTCGGATAGATCTTAGCTGAAAGCCAAGAAATACCAGCAAGATGTTTACCTGTGTTTCATTGACCATGCAGAGGTATTTGACTCTGTTGAGGATAGCAAATTATAGATAACATTGCAAAGAATGAGAATTCCAGAACACTTGATTGTGTTCATGAGGAACCTGTACGTAGACCAAGAGGCAGTCTTTAGAATAGAGCAAGGGGATACTTCATGGTTTAAAATGAAGAAAAGTGTGTGTCAAGTTTGTATTCTTTCACCATACTTATCCCATCTGTATGCTGAGCAAATAATCTGAGAAACTGAACTGTATGAAGAAGAATGTGGCATCAGAATTAGGGAAGACTCATTAGCAACCTGTGGTATGCAGATGATACAACCTTGCTTGCTAAAAGTGAAGATTACTTAAAGCACTTACTGATAAACATTGAAGATTACAGTCCTCGGTATGGGTTGCACCTCAGCATAAAACAAAAGTCCTCACAACTGGACCAATAAGCAGTATCACATTACTTACCAATAAGTAAATGGAGAAAAGATTGAGGTTGTCAAACATTTCATATTACTTGGATCGCCAACCAACATCAATGAAAGCAGCAGTCAGAAAATCACATGACATATTGCACTGGGCAAACCTGCTGCAAAAGACCTCTTTCAAATGCTGAAGAGCAAAGATGCCTCTTGGAAGATTAAGGTGTACCTAACCCAAGCCATGGTATTTTCAGTAGCCGCAGATGCATGTGAAAGCTGGACAATGAATAAGGAAGACTGAAGAAGAGTTGGATGCTTTTGAGTTGTGGTGGTGGTAAAGAATACTGAAAGTGCCAGGGACTGCCAGAAGAATGAACAAATCTATCCTGGAAGAAGAGCAGCCAGTATACTCTTTGGAAGTGAGAATGGTCTCACCTACTTTGGTCATATTGTCCGATGGGACCAGCCCCTGGAAAAGGATATCATGATTGGTAAAGTAGAGGGTCAATGAAAAAAGGGAAGACTCTAAATGAGATGGATTGACACAGTGACCGCAACGATGGGCTCAGGTATAGCAAGGATAGTGTGGGTGGCACACGACTGGGCAGTGTTTCGTTCTGTGGTACGTAGGGTTACTACAAGTCAGAGCTGACTCAACGGCACCTAACAGCAATAACAACAACATTTCATTTGCTCCTTACATAACTCTAAGTTATGTGGTATTTCCTTTTGCAGATAAAACTATGGTCATATAGTTAGTTAAGTAAAAAGCCCTAGTGCAGTGCTGAAGTACCACTGAAAGGTCTGCAGTTCAAAGACACCAGCCACTCTGTGGGAGAAAGGTGTGGCAGTATGCTTCCATAAAGATTGCAGTCTTGGAAACCCTATGGCGTATTTCTACTCTATTCTGTAGGGTTGCTATGAATCAGAATCAACAAAGTCAGCAATGGGTTTGGGTTGGCTTTCTTTTCCCCCCCTCTATTAAACCAAAAAAAAAAACCAAACTTATTGCCACCGACTCAGATCCAACTCATAGCAGCCCCTTCTTGGGTTTCTGAGGCAGTATTACTATGGAAGTAGACTGCCCAACCTTCTTTCCAAGGAGTGGCTGGTAGGTTTGAACCATCAGCCTTCTGGTTAATAGCCAGATGCCTGAGGCACTATGCCACCAGAGCTCTGACTTAAGTTTAACTATACTTGCCCCTTATTATCAGACCACTTTTTTTTTTAATGTATTTTATTGAAATATAATTTATGTATAGTGAAATATACAAAACTTAAGTGACATGGGTCAGTGCATTTTTTTTTTTTTTTTTGCAGTGTTCCCTCCCCTCCCTTTCCACCCCTGGCAACCAACAGGGAAAGTTTCCCTCCATATATAAACCTTTGCTTGTCACTCCACACAACAAACTAATGCTATATT
>NW_006921634.1:8449118-8459708 GCF_000298275.1 Orycteropus afer afer | reverse complement strand
TTTTTCCTGTGCTGTTCTTATGATTCCTTGTCTTTCGTTTTGGTGAGTTTGATGATAGTATGTCTTGGTGATTTTCTTTTGGGGTCTATCCTGTTTGGAGTTCGTTGGACTTCCTGAATGGATATATTCTCATCTTTCATCATATCAGGGACATTCTCTTCCAACCACTCTTGGACAAGTTTTTCAGTGGTTTTATTTTTCTCTTCCTGTTCTGGAATTCCGATTTCACATAGGTTATTCCTTTTGATGTATCTCACATGAACCTTAGGCTTTCTTCATTTTGTTTTGATCTTTTTTATGATTTATCCCTTTCCAGAGAAGTATGCAGGTAAATTACCTTCATTCTCCCTAATTCTGTCTTCCATTGATTCAGTTCTGCTCCTTTGCCCATTCAATGTCTTATCTATTTCTGAAAATTTAGTATTGATCATCTGGGTTTCCATCTATAGATTTTGTATCCTTTCTAATTTTTCATTTATTTTGTCATTTTGTTCTTGAATTGTCCTTTGAAATTGTTCTAGGGTTTTCTCTGTGTTTCCCTTGATCTGTCTCTCAATTTGTTAAAGATACCTAAATATTTTGAATTCCTTTTTAGGGAGTTCCAATGCTGTGTCTTCCTCAGGGATGTGTTTTGGGTTTGTATCCTGGTCCCTTATTTCCCCTGCTTTATCTTGCTTCTTTGTGTGGACTGTGATGCTCTGTTGTCTCCAAGGCATTGTGACGTTTTTGTGTTTATATTTAACTGGTGATTGTATGTTGGAGTGACTTGTCCACGATTTTCATTTTCTTTGTTACGTTATCTATACTGGCGGGGTACTGTGCTGTGCTCCTCTATTCACTAGTTGACAGCACTTACACACTGACCACCTGTCTCCTTTCCTGTTGTCAGCCTCTCATATGTCCTTGCCGACCTTGGGAAACAGAGCCTATTCTTAGGTCCCTGGAATCTGAATGAGAATGCTATCGCTTTAAAATCCAAAATGGTTGCCACTTGTAATGGCTGCACCATCAGTCACTTTAAATATCCAAAATGGCCACCACTTGTAAACATTCAAAATGGTTGCACCCTTCGTCACTTTAAATATCCAAATGGCTGCTGCGTGTAAACAATCAAAATGGCTGTGCCCTCCGGACAGCGTAAAGTCAACAGCTCAGGTTGTCTCCCTCCTTGCTGTTTCCCTTTCTAGTCATAGGCCACCAGCGCAGTTGTCCCTGCAGCCCATGGTGACCAGGGCTGATCTTTAGGTCAATTTTCAGGTTCCAACACCACTTGGAAGAAGTATTTAGGCTGTTGGTCCTGTCAGAGTAGCTGACAGTCCGCAGCTCCGACCATCTCTGTACTCACTATTTTCATTCAAGTTTTTCCACTAGTTGGTACCTAATCCATTTCTGTATGTTGTGTTATTGTTGTGTGCCGTTGAGTCGGACCCGACTCATAACGACCCCTCCTTGGGTTGCCAAGGCAGTATCACTACGGAAGTAAATTGCCCAGCCTTCCTTCTAAGGAGTGGCTGCTGGGTTTGAACTGGCAGCCTTCTGGTTAGCAGTCAAGTGAGTGCCTTAAGCACTATGCTGCCAGAGCTTTTCTACTTCTGTATAGTTCCTTTCAAAGCTCAGGGCTCCAGGATTATCTTCTGTATCTCTGTCAGTTGGTTTTTCTTTTCTTTGTTGAAAGGACAGACCACTTTTCTTTATCTTTTGTGTTATTGCTGAAGACATTCTGTCACTATTATTTAATTAAGATACTCTGTTTTTACCCCAATCTCCCCCCCCCCTTTTTGTTTTTTAGTCTACTCTTTGTTTTTATTTTTATTCAACTATAAGCAAACAGCAAAATTAACACAACATTCAGCAACTCCAGATCAGCTTTACTTATGCCAACGAGTAATTAATTTAATAGGCACAGACTTGAGGACTTCTGATAACCTCTCACTGCTGCTTGTCCAGATGGCCAGACCTTGATGCCAGAAAAGTAGGCCTCCCTTAAAGATTCATTGATGCTTTGCTCTACTGCTGCAGTCTTCGTCTTTACACCTGGATTCTTCTCTTTATATTTTCTGGGTTTAGTAACTATTTGATGGCCCCATCACAGCACCAAAACATCCCCCAGAATGGAGTTCTAATCAAATCAAACCATAAACTGGGAAGTGTGACCTTCTGGAATTATAAAGGACAGGCAGCAGGAAAAGTCACCCTAACCCACTATCTGACTTCTCAAGTCTCATCTTTAAAAATGAGAGCCGGGAAGAGGATAGATCTACATGCATCATTGAATTCAAGAACACTGCCCACAAATTCAAGAACAGGGCCCATGAGGTGGTTTCCATTTCTCAGCTTCTCCCTACTTCCCTGACAGCTGCTCATAGAGTTTGGGCACATAGTTGTCCCATTCAGCCTGGTAATACATACCAACAATTGGGGACCTGAGCTCGTACTTTTTGTGGAAAGATGCCTCCTTGAATTAGCCATGATGGTCTCCAGGTCGGTTGCTTAGAATGGGCTCATCACACTTCAGTGGCCTGTCTTGCTCATAAACCAGCCAGGCATACTGGTGGAGCCCTGTGCCCTTGGGAGGTCTAGAGCCCACATAATCAGAGAGGACTGTGCCACTGCTGATGTCATTGCCTTTCATGTGGACCACCAGAAAATGATGTATTTGGGGTCCTTCCTGCTGGGAGCATCGGGGTCTGTCAGGACCAAGGTGTAGAGTTTACCTGAATTAAGGCCATCCCATATAATGCTGGTGGGGCAGTTCTTAACCTGGGTGAGTGTCAGCACTTTGCCCAGCTCGTCAATCTCTACCCTGCCACATTTTGACCTGCAGCGAGTGCTGTGGCTGCTCATCCACTTCCTGCAGGCTTAAGGGCCCAGTCCACTTGCTGAGGTCCACTGGCATCGTGGAGCAGAGAGGAGCGGAGAGCTGAGAATGCAGTGCCAGGGAAAGAGCACAGCAGTCCAGCAACACCTTTTTGGAGCAGCAAACCGACAACCTACCCCATCCCCTTTTATTTAACACCTTGTACTCTAATAGGATTCTCTACCAAAGCCAGTCAATGCAGCTAATTACATTTCTTATCTGTGTAGTAAGGGATTGAACCCTGTAACAGAATTTACCTTGCTAATGGCTCTTAAGGAGCTCTGGTAGCGTAGTGCTTAGGGCATTTGACTGCTAACCAGAAGACTGGTGGTTCAAACCCATCAGCCACTCCTCGGAAGGAAGGTTGGGCAATCTACTTCCGTAGTGATACCACCTTGGAAACCCAAGGAGGGGTTGCTGTGAGTCAGGTCTGAATTCACGGCACATAACAACAACAACAATAGCTCTGAAAACATTTTGAACTACAAAACCTATTAAATAAGCACTGAACATCATAAGAAAAAAAATATTTAAAATACAAAACAAAAAAACAGTAACTTTCCAATTTATCTAAAATACCAAGAATATCAAATACAAATTCTGCCCCTTGTTCATTAGGTGAACGGGTAAATGGGAAATGGTACTAACATATGATGGTCTACCATGTACCAACCACTGTGTTGTGTTATTTAATTATCCTTCAATTCACTTTGAGGTGTTTGGCTGAGTTTCTGTTTTGCAATGAGAAGATACACTTTGGGTTATCTAGGAGATAAGTGGCAGAGCCTGGATTCAAAGCAGGGACTGTGATTTTTAATCCCACTGTTTCCTTTATATCAGCATTTCTAAACTGTTTTTTGACATAACTTTATTAAGAGTTTTTAAGTCATTTCATTGATTTACTTTTGCATGGTGTGTAATAAAGTGTTTGTAGGATACCAATATTTATCTGCATATATTTAAATTTTGTGATAAAATTCATTTTTAATATACTCAGTAGTATGCAACAAATTTGAATTTGTCTCCATTTAACAATTGATATACTGCTTATTTTTCTTAAATACATCATTCTCATGATTTATCAGCAGTTCATTAGTATATATGATTAGGGAGCTGAATATACAGATATAGGTTGAAGATTACTGAAGTGTTAAAATGAGAAAAAATCACTATATCAATACCTAATGTTTGAGTGCTTATATTAATTCTGACTCATTGAGATCACCATTGGGTTTCTGAGGCGGTAAATCTTCACGGAAGTAGATGGCCCAGTCTTCCTTCCGAGGAGTGGCTTAGTATGTGAAATTCACTTGGTATGTGAAATTTGGGAGCTCTGGTGTGTAGTGCTTAAGCATCTGACTGCTAACCAGAAGGCTGGTGGTTCAAATCTACCACGGAGTTCTCAGAAGGAAGACTGGGCAGTCTACTTCCGTAGAGATACTACCTCAGAAACTCCAGGTGGAGTCGCTATGAGTTACAGTCAACTCGATGGAGTCAGTTTGGGGTTTTTTTTTTTTTTTTTGGTTTTATGTGAATTTTATAAATTTGTTTTTGTTTGTTTATTTCTTGATGATTGAGAAGACAGCTTGAAGATTCACTTTTAAATAATTTTATACGTCAATATAAACATTTTTATATGAATGGAACTTACAGATCTAGTAAAGTTGCTTTGAGGCGATTTTATAGAAGTATCCTTTTTTAATGCTTCTTATTAAATTGTTTTCTAAATTTTTGCTGTTTGGTAAATGTCCTGTCTTTAGCCTGTGGCTCTGTTGTAGTTATAAATTAAATAATAGGCAGCTAATATTTAGGACAAAGAAAAAGAAGAAAGCCACCACATTGACAAGGACTGGTCAGCTGAGTAACAAACTTCTTGATCATGAGTGTGATCACTTGATTTTCACACATGCCAGACATTCTCACTTGATTTGCCCTATAAGTTTCTCAGGCTGTTTGGTTTAAAAGTGGTGATGGTGGGGAGGACTTTCAAATTTCTGATGATTTTCTAAATTTGAAAATGAGTTTGAAATTGAAACTCCATTATCACTCAAGTATTTAATATGATTTACACATACCAGATAGCATTGAGAATATTTGCATTTTGGACATGATAGGTGTTAATTAGGGAATGTTGGATTGGAGAACGGGGGTGGAAGCACAGAGTCTGAAAAAAGTTGATATTTCATGAAACTCCTTTTAACAGTTTATTAAACTTTATGACCTTTTGAAAAGTTTATTAAACTTTGTATTTCATGAAACTTCTTTAAAAATGTTTAAGAAGGGTATTATCTGGCCATACAAAGGCTCTATTAGAGTAGAAGGTAAAATCACTAAGATTAAGAAAGTCCATCTAACCTGTGGGCTCGGGACCATAGTCAAAGGGGACATCAAGCTCAATTGGCATAACATACTACACAAAACATTGTTCCACATCCTACTTTGGCGAATAGTGACAGGGATCTTAAAAGCTTGCAAGCGGACATCTAGGTGCAATGATTCGTCTCTCCTCGTCCAGGGCAAAGAAGAATGAAGAAAACCAAAAATTCATGGATACAATCAGTCCAAGCGACTGGTACAACATGTGATCCTCAGCCTATATGACTATGAGACCAGAAGAACTAGATGGTGTCCGGCTACCACTGTCAACCACTTGGAGGGGGATCTTTGTAGGAGATCCTAGATAGAGTGGGAGAACAATGTGGCACAAAACTCAAAATTACTAAAAAAAAAAAAAAAGGGGGGGGAGACCAGCTTTGCTGGTCTGATAGAGCCTGATGGAACCACTGAGACTATGGCTCCCAGCTGCCCTTCAGGTCTGGAGTTGAACCCACACCTGTGGCTTCCAACCATACAAAAGACAGGCATATGAGCTGAACATTTACACTAGGTAGATACACTTCTTGGAGAGAACAATCATGGGAGAATAGAAGGGCTGCATGTGCATAGGGAGATATCTCGGAGCAGGAGTCCATGGGAGGGAAGGACACAGGGAAGAGGTAACTATGGGGAGGAAGTAAGAGGGGAGCTGTTGCATTGTGGTAAATTGTAGTCAGTGTCACGAGACAGTATATGTGAGCTGTTGTATGGAAAATGAATTTGCTCTATAAACTTTTACCCAAATCACAATTAAAAAGAAAAAAAGTCCATCTAGATTAAAAAATGTTGAAATCTGTAAATGTAAATGGTTTTCAACCATAAGTCAGAGGATTTTTTAAAAAATATGGTAGCATTCAGGTTCCAAACAGTTTTCACAGCTCTCCCCATTTTGATCCAAAACATCAAAGTAGTTGATCATTAATGTATTTGTTCATTGGGAATCCTTATTATGTTAGTTCCCACAGTTAAGAAACTGCATAGCAAGGCAAAAGCAATGACAGTATGAAAATATTCACTGAAGTTTCTCCTTTAACCTTCTTCCTTACTAAATGCTGTCAAAGCTCATTGGCTCAATGATAGTGTCTTTGTCAGTGATTGATAGTACATTTGAAAATGAAGTACTAAGGTAGTTCAGATCATTGGCAAGTTGAAATTTTTTACCTTTGCCAAAAAAAAAAAAAAAAATTCAAGCCTTTCCAAACTAGAAGATAGTGATATCAAACTGCACAAATTACACAAAGTCAGTGCCAAATGAGTATGGCAATTAAAGAAAAAATTAGAAAGGGTACTTTTGACTATCAATAAGAGTCCCTTTGGCAAAATAATAAAAAGTCTTTGAATATTTTTGCAAAAATGACCTTTTATGATTGTGGTATAGAAGGGTAAATACCAGATCAGAGATGCCATACAGTTTGTCAGGAAATACTCTCCAAATCAACACTTGGTTCATTCTTTGATCTTACTAATTATAAAACATACTATTATTTTTTTGTTGTTTCCAAGATAAAGGGCCTAGCTTCTTTTTTTCCTATTTATTCTGAAATTTGGACTTTTTAAAATGGCTTTACTTAAGTTGCCTTTTTCATAAGCAGTTGTATCTTTGGATAACAAATTAATACTGGCATTTACAAAGAGATCTGAAAAACCAATCAAGAATATTCCTTCTATCTATCCATCATTAAAGAAATAGATTTTAATATACCATTGTTTTCATTGGATTGTTTTGTTTCACGAAATCTTTTTTATATAAATGAAAGGAATATTTGAATAGAATCAGTGTAACTCTTAGTGATACTTCAAACGTATTTACTATCAAATGTTTTTGTCTTCTGCAGGCCAAAAACAGAGAACTACTCAAGCAGGTTGCAGCATTGTCAAAGGGTAAAAAGTTTGACAAAAGTGGAAGTATACTAACATCTCCTTGAGAAAGTAGTCATTCATTTAATGTTTCTACTTAAAGTGTAAATTTGGAAAAAGAAAATTCTGTGTAGCCCTTAAATTCTGTGTAGTGGAAAAATATTTTTGCACACCAAATGAATTGGTGTGTTTCCTATTCGCTTTTGTAACTGATATGCAGCATTTTTTAAGTTGTCAGAACATTCAAATAAAACTTCAACTGGTTTGAAGTAACTTTTTAATTATTTGATATCCAGGAACTTTTTTGCCAGCAATAGTATTAAACAGTTGTAAAGGAGTGCATGAGTAGTGCTCTTTATGAAAATGCAACATGCAATAATAGAGTAGATACGGTTTTAAAAAGTCAAAGCAGCAGGGTCTTTTGTTTTGTTTTTGTTTTTACACTATGCTAATTTCAGATAAACAGTTTTCAATTTAGAAATACAAAAACTTTTAAACAAGGAAAATGGTGAACACTGGTTTTTTTTGGTAATTGTGTTTTTACCTTTCATCAACATGAATTTAGGTAAGAATCATGGTGCTTTTATTAAACTTCAGAGTATATGTAAATATGTTTTTAAATATGATATCATTAACATTAGTAATTTTTTCATTATTGATAGATGACTTCATGTTTATTGTACAGTATCAAGGTAAAATGTGTTTTTGTTTTGTAAAAACTACTGTAGATTTTTACTTACAAGTGCCTTTTTGCCACCTAATGTTTTTATTTATAGGAATGCTGGTCTTTTGTATATACAGTTTGTTTTAAATCATGTTTAATAAATGTTTGTATATAAATGCATATGTACAGAAGCCTATTTCAAAAGAAAATCGAAGTTGCTAGTAAAATGTTTGAAGTTGCATTAAGAACTAATTGACAATGCATATAGACTTTAGATATCTAGATTTTGTGGTTTGTTTCTGTGTGATAAGGGAAGCTGTTGGTCATTGAATTATGTCAAAATACTTCCCCAAAGATTTAATTTGAATTCACTTCTGATAGAGTAATTTTATTTTTTATGTCATATGGCTTCATGTTCATATTATGTAAGTTACATATTTTGCTTTTATTATAAAATTTCTTTAAAATTTATTATGATTCTACAGTGATCTATATGTCTGCTTTCCATATATATGTGGTTATCTAAGTTAATATTTATGTACACCATACTTAATTTGTAAATTTTAAGCAAATCTGAAAAATAATTTTAATCCAATCTATGATTGAATAAATTGGAATTTACTATAAGATTTTGGCACTATTTATAAGAAAACTGTCTCAACATCTTTAAAACTGTTTATAAAAGGTTAAGATAGGGTGCAATAGGTTATATGAAGTTACTAATATTCTGATCCACTGGTTTTCAGCCTGTAAGAGAAATTAACAAATACCAGTTTAGACTTTTAGTTCAACTTTAAAGCATCATATAGTGTGAAGTTTTTTATTCTTCTTAGCGCTTATGAACACTGCTATTAAATTTTTGGTTTTGAAGATTTCAGTTATAAGTAAGCATTGATTATGAATGTCAAATGAAAGATTGTCTTTCCTAAGAACACATGAAGATTGCAGTAAATCTTTTTAATGTGGCTTACATTTCGGTAGGTTATTCTGATATTATTACCTGCCATTGAGTTGGACCCCAGCTTACAGTAAGCCCATCTACAGTGGGATCAGATCATTGGGATCCATAGGGTTTTCATTGGCTGGTTCTTTAGAAGTACATTGCTGGGCCTTTCTTCCTAGTCTGGCTGAGTACACTGAAACCTACTCAGCATCCTAGCAACACATGAGCCTCCACTGACAAGACGGGTTATTCCTGTAATTACTCATTATAAACTGTTCCACCTGATTCCTTGTCCAGTTTGGAAATATATAACATAGAGTAATTTTCAAATGATAACAAAAGATTGAATCAGTCAGACTTAGAAAAATTAAGCCAGTTTATTTTTATGAGGTTTTTTATATAATAATCTTCCTAAATTTAATACTCTCAAACCACAATAGATAATGCTTTCTTAACATGAATTTTAATGTTTGCAGGACTTGCTAAATTCATAAGTTAGTCATTACTTTTCTTTAAAATGTATACTGCTTTATATTCTGGTTTCATGCCATTTGTCAATCCACAGTGGTCATTATGATTTTAAAATGAACCATATAGTGGCTCTTACACCTTAAAGGAGCTGCTGCAAAAGTCTCTCCCCACCCCCATTTTTTTAGGTGACAAATTAAAAATTAATCTAAATAATTCAGCTTTATAAATTCCAAGATTAAAATCTTTTAGGGGCTTTACCATATTTAGTCCTAATTAAATACCCTCTCTTTATTCCATGACCTTATTTTGTAATTTAAATTTTTTGAGGTTGTATAAACTAGGAATTGAGTCCCAGTCCTGGATCTGTAGTGTATTGACATAATGAGCTGATAATCTTTAAATGTGGATATGTGAGGAGATACTATGGTGTGCTGTATTGTGCTTTTTAGCTTGTTTTCAGCTATTAGCATTTACCAGTGAGGGCCATTTTGGCTCAAGTTATTTATGAATTAATAGCCTATGAATATTGCAGTCCTTTTTAGATTGTATTGGTCTAAATATGCATTCTGCAGTGAACCTGTTAAGCTGTTCACATGTATAGACTATTGAAATACTGTACTTGTACACATCTGACTGTTGACATTTTGTACTTTTTTTCCTAAATCTAATATTTCACAATAAAAACTTGTCAAAAGCTTGTATTAGTTTTACTTTTGCTGCTGTAACAGATTACCACACACTCAGTGACTTAACACAAATTCTTTTATGGTTCTGGAGTCCAGAACTCCAAAATCCATTTCACTAGGCTAAAATCAAGATGTCATCAGGGCTGGTTCCTTCTGGAAGCTCTGGAGAAGAATCAGTATGTTTCTAGTTCTTAGCGTTGCATTCCTTGTATTCCTTGGCTTGTGGCCCTTTCCTCTATCTTCCAAGCCAGATATGTAGCATCTCAACTCTCTCTCTGCTTCCACTATCCATATCTTCTGTGTTTGTACTTTCTTCCTCTATAACTCTTTTATGTTCTTCCATTTTCCAGAAAGAACTGGACATCATTCAGTTCCTGACTTGTACCTGACCAATTTGCTACACAAATTAAATTTTAAGGAGGCGTGAGTATAGTCTTATACAGCTGAGAGGTATAGGGTGATGAGAAATGTTAGTTGGATATGACAAGCCTATGGACAGTAGGAAATCTTGATTCTCAACAATGCATTCACACTTAAGATGCAGAACTTTTTTTTTTTTTTTAATGAGATGGTAGGTGACTCAGAAGGCCCAGTGTTTATCTCCAATGTTGAATGCTGGCATGGCTGCACTTGGGATGTACATAGTGCATTTCAATTGCTCTGGTAGCATAGTGCCTAAGGCACTTGACTGCTAACCAGAAGGCTGGCAGTTCAAACCCACCAGCCACTCCTCAGA
>NW_006921634.1:8441103-8448453 GCF_000298275.1 Orycteropus afer afer | reverse complement strand
GCCCCATCTTCCTTCTGAGGAGTGGCTGGTGGGTTTGAACCACCAGCCTTCTGGTTAGCAGTCAAGTGCCTTAGGCACTATGCTACCAGAGCAATTGAAAATACTTGGGTTAGGCGCACCTTAGTCCTCAAGGAGACATCTTTGCTCTTCAGCACTTGAAAGAGGTCTTCTGCAGCAGGTTTGCCCAGTGCAGTATGCCATCTGATTTCTTGACTGCTGGCTTCCATCGATGTTGATTGTAGAACCAGGTAATAGGAATTCCTTGAAAACTTTGATCTTTTCTCCATTTATCGTGATGCTACTTACTGGTCCAGGTGTGAGGATTCTGTTTATATTGAGGTGTAATCCATACTGCAGACTGTAGTCTTCAGTCTTCATCAGTAGGTGCTTCAAGTCATCCTCACTATCAGCAAGCAAAGTTGCGTCATCTGCATATTGCAGGTTGTTAATGAGCCTTTCTCCAATCCTGATGCCACATTCTTCATGTAGTCCAGCTTCTCAGATTATTTGCTCAGCATACATATTGAATAAGTATGGTGAAAGGATACAACTCTGATGCACTCCCTTCCTGATTTTAATGCATGCAGTGTCCCCTTGTAGTCAGATGATAGCCTCCTAGTCTATGTACATGTTCCTGATGAGCACAATCAAGTGTTCTGGAATTCCCATTTCTCAATGTTATCCATAATTTGTTACAATCTATACAATGGAATGCTTTTGCATAGTCAACAAAGCATAAGTAAACTTTCTGGTATTCTTTGCTTTCAGCCAAGATCCATTTAACATCAGCTATGATGTCCTACCTCATTCCACATCCTCTTCTGAATCCAGCTTGCATTTCTGGAAGTTCTCTGTCAATATACTGCTGCAACTGTTTTTGACTTAATCTTCAGTAAGATTTTACTTGTGTGTGATATTAATGATAATGTTTGATAATTTCCAAATTCTGTGGGATCACCTTTTTTTTGAAATGGGTACAAAAATGGATCTCTTCAGTCAGTTGGCCAGGTAACTGTCTTCCAACTCTCTTGGCATAGCTGAGTGAGTGCTTTCAGTGCAGCATCTGTTGAAACATCTCAATGGGTATTCCATCACTTCCCTGGAGTCTTGTTTTTCCCCAATTTCTTTAGTGCAGCTCCAGTTTCATCTTTCAGTACCATTGCTTTTTGATCATATGCCACCTGAAATGGATGAACATTGATCGATTTTTTCTGGTATAATGACTGTGTATTTTTTCCATCTTTTGATGTTTTCTGCGTTATTCACTATGCTGCCTATAGAATCTTTAAATATTGCAATTGGAGGCTTAAATTTTTTCCTCAGTTCTTTCAGTTTGAGAAATGCTGAGCATGTTCTTCCCTTTTGGTTTTCTAACTTCAGGTCTTTGCACATTTCATTATAATAATTGACTTTTGTCTTCTCTAACTTCTCTTTGAAATCTTTATTTCAGCTCTTTTGTCATTTTTTCTGTTTGCTTTTGCTATTCTCCATTAAAGGGCAAGTTTCAGAGTCTCTTCTGACATCCATTTTGGGCTTTTCTTCCTTTGCTGTCTCTTTAATCACCTTTTGCTTTCTTCATGGATGATATTCTTGATGTCATCCCACAGTTGCTCTGGTTTTCAGTCATTGGTGTTCAATGCATCAAATCTATATTTTAGGTAGTCTCTAAATTCAGGAGAGATATAATCAATGTCATATTTTGGCCCTTGTAGACTACTTTTAATTGTCTTCAGCTTCAACTTGAACTTGCATGTGAGCAGTTGATGTTCTGTTCCACAACCAGCTCCTGGCCTTGTTTTGGCTGAAGATACTGAGCTGGTCCATCGCCTCTTGCCACAGATGTAGTCAATCTGATTCCGGTGTACTCCATCTGGCAAAGTTCACGTGTATAGCCACCATTCCTGTCACTGAAAAGTATTTGCAATGAATAAGTCGTTGGTCTTGCAAAATTTTATCATGCAATCTCCAGTGTTATTTCTATCACCAAGGCCTTTCTTCCAACTACCAGTGATTCTTCTTTGTTTCCAACTTTTGCATTCCAGTCACCAATGATAACACATCTTGATTGCATGTTCAGTCAATTTAAGACTGCAGAAGTTGGTAAAAATGTTTAATTTCCTCATCTTTGGCTTTGGTGGTTGGTGTGTAAGTTTGAATAATAGGAATATTAACTGGTCGTCTTTGTTAAAGAAAAAAAAACACTGCCGTCCAGTCAGTTCTGACTCATAGCGACCCCTCCTTCAGTTTCCAAAGCAGGAGCTCTGGTGGCATAGTGCCTAAGGCATTTGACTGCTAACCAGCAGGCTGGCAGTTCAAACCCACCAGCCACTCCTCGGAAGGAGGGTTGGGCAAACTACTTCTGTAGTGATAGAGCCTCAGAAACCCAAGGAGGGGTCACTATGAGTCAAATTGAACTCGACGGCAGTGATTTGGTTCAGTTTGGTTATCTCTGTGGAAGCAGATTGCCCAGTCTTCCAAGGAATGGCTGGTGGATTTGACACACCAGCCTTCTGGTTAACAGTCATATACCTTGTGGGCATATGGATGTTATCCTATCACTGACAGCATTGTACTTCAGGATAGATCTTGATACATTCTTTGTGATGATAAATGCCACGCCATTCCTCTTCAATTTGTCATATGGTTGTCTGATTCACAGTGGCCAAAACCAGTTCATTTCAGCTCACTAATACCAAGAATATCAATCTTTATGCATTCCATTTCATTTTTGACTACTTCAAGTTTTTCTTGATTCATACTTTGTACTTTGCATGTTCTAATTATTAATGGATGTTTGCAGCTGTTTCTTCTTACCTTGAGACATGCCACATCAGCAAAGGGAGGTCCTGAAAGCTCTACTCTATCCACATCATTAAGGTCAGCTCTAGTCTGAGGAGGCAGCTCTTCCTCAGTCGTACTCTGAGTGCCCTCCGACCTGAGGGGCTCTTCCTCATGCACTATATCAGACAGTGTTTCAGGATTATTCATTAAGTTTTCCAGTAATATATCAGACAGTGTTTCACTGCTATTGATCACTGGCCAATTCTTTGAGAACTGGATGGATGGCCCCTTCCTTCTTCCTAGTCTGTCTTAGTCTGTAAGGTCTACTGAAACCTTTCCACCATGGGTGTCCCTTCTAACATTTGAAACGTCAGTGGCAGAGCCTTCAGCTTCACAGCAACACACAACCCACCATACTACGACAAACAGACAAGTTTGTTTCCCTTAGCTGTTGCAAACTGCTCAGCTCACTTCCTCTCCCAGGTTTTCCAACACCCATCTGCCTCACCTGGTGCTTCTCTGGCCTACCCCAGGTGCTCCAACACCCACCTGCCACACATTGGTCTATAAGGCCAGCCCTCTAGAAAACAGAAAAATGAATAGGAAAAGAAATGCAAATGGTTCTTGATCATTTGTAAAGATGCTCCACCTCACTCATGATAAGAAAAATTTTAAAGGTATATGTAGTTACGTCTTACCTATTGTTAGATGCCATAGAATCAGCTTTGACTCAGTGACCTTATGTACAATGGAACAAAACACTGCTCAGTCCTGCCCTATCCTCACAGTCATTGCTATCCCTAAGCCTACTGTTGCAACCACTGTGTCAATCCATCTCATTAAGGGTCTTCCCTTTTTCTGCTGACTCTACTTTATCAAGCATGATATCCTTCTCCGGGAACTGAGAATCACTGATGTGATAACTTTTTTGGTAAGATTGAAAGGAAACATGAATTCTGATACATTGTTGATGGTCACACAGTGTAGTCCCTATGAGGTTAAATTTTGTAGTAACTGGCAAAACTACACATGCATTTTTGCTTGGACCTAGCAATCAGATTTCTAGGAATCTGTCTCAAACATATGCCAGCAAAAATGAAAAGACATAGGCACAAAGCTGTCATAGAATTATTTATATAGCAAAAATCAGGAAACTGAAATGTCCATCAAAAGGGAATTGGTTAAAAAATAATGGTACATCTACACAATGGATGCTGTGTAGCTGGGGAGGGGGAAGAACGATATTCCAAGACTCATTGTTAGATAAGATGACTAGGAAAAAAAAAAGATGTTACAGCATGTTTTGTTACTATATAAGAAGAATGGGGCTGCACATCCTGCACAAAAGTATCTGCTTATTTTTCAAAAAGCAGCAATCGAAGGTTGTTGATTTCATGTATATTTAACCATCTATATATTTAAATATCAGCCATTCTTCTGTCAGTTTGTCATTCAGTGATGGTTTTCCTGTTGTGATGCTGGAAGCTATGCCATAGGAATTTCAAACACCAGCAAGGTCATCCAAGGTGGACAGGTTTCAGCAGAGCTTCCAGATTAAGAGACTTGGAAGAAGGACATTGTGGTCTACTTCTGAAAGAAGACTACTGAAACCCTTATGAATAACAGTGGAACACTGATACAGTGTCAGAAGATGAGCCTTAGATTGGAAGGCACTCGAAATATGACTGAGGAAAACTATCCTCTCAAGGTAGACTTGACCTTCATAACATGGAAAGTCAGGTGTTCAGGATCTTCATTTGCAGATGACTCAAAATGGGAAGAAGCAGCTGCAAACATCCATTAATAATCAGAAACTGGATGTATGATATATGAATTTAGGAAAATTGGAAGTCATCAACATGAAACAGGACACATAAAGATCTATATCCTAGGCATTAGTTAAAATGGATTGGTATTGGCTATTTTGAATTAGGCAATCGTATGGTCTACTGTGCCAGGAAAGACAAATTGAAGAGGAATGGCATTACATTGAGAGTGAAGAAAATTAAAATAAGTCCAAGAGAGCCAAAATACTACCCGAAGGATAGACTTGAGGCATTGAATACCAGTGACTAAAGAACAGATGAGTTGTAGAACACATCAAGAACACATACATGAAGAAAGTAAAAGGTCATAAAAAAGACAGGAAAGAAAGAAAAAAAAACAGATGTTAAAAGAGACTTAACTTGTGCCTTTGAATGTAGAGTAGCTAAAGCAGATGGAAGAAATGATGATATAAAAGCTGAGCAGATTTCAAAGGGTGACTTGAGAAGTCAAAGTATAATGAAATGGGTGAAGACCTGGAGTTAGAAAATCAAAAGGGAAGAACAGATGGTATTTCTCAAGCTGAAAGAACTGAACCAAAATTTCAAGCCTTAAGTTGTAATATTGAAGGATGCTATGGCCAAAATATTGAATGATACAAGAAGTGTCAAAGGAAGATGGAAGGAGTAACTGCAGCAAAAGGATTTGGTTGCCATTTCAGGAGGTAACCTATGATCAAGAACCAATGGTATTGAAAGAGGAAGTCCAAACTGTACTGAAGCCATTGGTGAAAAGTCTCCAGAAATTGCAGGAATCAATTGAGATCGTTCAACAAATGGATGCAGTGCTCAGTTATTTACGTGAAGAAACTTGGAAGACAGCTGCCTAGTGAACTGAGTGGAAGAGATCCATATGTGTGTCCATTCCAAAGTGATCCAATGAGGAAATTATTGAACAATATTATTAATGTCACACAAATAAAATTTTGCTGAAGATAATTAAAAACAGTTGCAGCAGTACATCATCAGGGAACTGACAGAAATCCAAGTCCGATTCAGAAGAGGATGTGGAAGGAGGGCTATCACTGCTGATGTCAGATAAATTTTGGCTGAAAGCAGAGAATACCAGAAAGATGTTTACCTGTGTTTTATTGACTATTGCAAAGGCATTTGTGTGGTTCATAACAAATTATGGGTAATATAGTGAAGTATGGGAATTCTAGAACACGTAATTGTGCTCACAAGGAACCTGTATGTAGGCCAGGAGGCAGAACAGAACAAGGAGATACTGCATAGTTGAAAATGAGGGTAGGTCTGTGTCAGGATTTTATCCTTTCTCCATACTTCTTCAATGTTTATGTTTTGTGGTTGTTACTAAGTGCCATCAAATTGGCTCCGTCCAACTCATAGCAATCCAATTCACAACAGAATGAAATACTGCCCTGTCCTGCACCATCCTCACAATCTTTGCTGTGCTTGAACCCCGTCGTCACAGCCACTGTCAATCCATCTCCTTGTGGATCTTCCCCTATTTCACTGACTCTATCAAGCATGGTATCCTCCTGCAGAGACTGGTCCTTTCTGACAACATGACCAAAGTATGTTGAGATGAAGTCTGCCCATTCTCACTTCTAAGGAGCATTCTGGCTATACTTCTTCCAAGACAGATTTCTTTTATCTTCTAGTACTCCATGGTATTTTCAGTGTTCTTCACCAGCACCACAATTCAAAGGCATCAGTTCTTCAGGTTTCCTTATGCACTGTCCAGCTTTCACATGCATATGACACTATTGAAAATATTTTGGCTTGGGTAAGGCGCACCTTAGTCTTCAAAATGACATCTTTGCTCTTTAACACTTTAAAAAGGTCTTTTGCAGCAGATTTGCAAGGGCAATATGTTGTCTAATTTCTTGACTGCTGCTTCCATGAGCATTGATTGTGGATCTAAGTCAAATAAACTTCCTCATCAGGGAGTTCAATCTGTATGCTGAGCAAATAATCTGAGAATCTGGACCATATGAAGAAAATGCAAAATGAGGATTGGAGGAAGATTTCTTAACCTCTGGCATACAGATGACACAACCATGGTTGATGAAGATCAAAGCCTTCTGTATGGATTACACCTCAACATAAACAAAAATCCTCACAACTGGACCAATAACCAACATCATGATAAATGAAGAAAAGATTGCAGTTGTGAGGGATTTCATGTTACTTGGATCCACAATCAATGCCCATGGAAGCAGCAATTAAGAAACAAATGATGTATTTCATTTGGAAAATCTGCTACAAAATCCCCTTTAAGGGGTTAAAAAGCAAAGATGTCACTTTAAGCAGTAAGGTGCCTCTGACTTGAGCCACGGTAATTTCAATCATCTCATGCATGTGAAAGCTGGACAATGAATAAGGAAGATCGAAGAAAAACTGATGCTTTTGATTTATGGCATTGGCAAAGAATGTTAAATATACCATGGACTGCTAGAAGAACGAACAAATCCATCTTGGAAGAAGAACAGCTGGAATGCTCCTTAGAAGCAAGGATGGTGAGACTTCATCTCTCATACTTTGGTAATGTTATCAGGAGGGACTAGTCCCTACAGAACAATATCATGTTTGATAAAGTAGAGAGTCAGTGAAAAAGAGGAAGACCTTTAATGAGATGGATTGACACA
The DNA here is from genome assembly GCF_000298275.1 of Orycteropus afer afer. Lineage (NCBI taxonomy): Eukaryota > Metazoa > Chordata > Mammalia > Tubulidentata > Orycteropodidae > Orycteropus > Orycteropus afer. Next base: position 8,441,237 of record NW_006921634.1, on the reverse strand, counting down.
GTGGCTGCAACAATGAGCTGAAACATAACAATTGTGAGGATAGTATAGGACCGGGCAGTGTTTTGTTCTGTTGCACATAGGGTCAGAACTGATTTGATGGAACCTAACAACAACAATGTATTTAACCTTATATA
>NW_006921634.1:8438767-8441003 GCF_000298275.1 Orycteropus afer afer | reverse complement strand
ATACACACATGTGTTATATATATATATATACACACAAGTGTACACACACACACACATATCCAACCATATGTATATATTTAACCATGTAGCTACCAATAGGAAGAAAAAGGAGAGTAGAAGGAACCAATTAGAAGTTAAGAGTATATGTTGTATATCATATGTTGTCAGTTTGACTTTGGAGTCATTCAAACATTTTTATAAAATTATAAAACAATTCCCCCAAAAATAATAAATGGAACAAATATACCTAAATATGCATATCCAGTGACAGCATAACCATACATAGAGGAACATTACAAGTCAAATAAATGCAATAATTTATACCTTCCTTGTGGGATATCCCCTAAGGAACAAAATGAACTGCAAAAATAATCTTAAACTGTTGACAGTAATCGTATTTTTTGTGACAGTGTTGGCATTGTTATTTTGAGATTTTTGAGTGGGATAAAATATTGTGGGATAAGGCAAGTATATATTTATGTAATTTCTAATTCTGTCATTCCATTTGTTGCTTAGGACTAGTTTTCTTGGCTAGAGAGAAAGATATATTTTAAATATAAGTTAAGTGATCCTAGTTCTGTTTTGAATTAGAATTGTCAGTATAAACTCAGGGTATTTTATCTAAGGAAAAAAATAGACATATTTCCTAGCTCTGCCAACTGAAAATTTGGGAAACAATAAGCAAATGAGTAGAATGTGCACACCTAGATCCCAGAAATACAACTTCACCCTTAAATGGACTAGAACATCTGGGAGAAAGGATACCTGTTTCTTTTGGCTGCCTAGTGCCACTCTGACAGGAACATACCACAAACAGGATGCTTGAACAAACAGGAGATTATTAAAGTTTGGAGGCTAGAGACCATTCCCAAAGCTGTTTCCTATATACCAGAAGCAGACCACATCCCTAAAGCAGCTACTCAGCTGTTTCAATAGATTCCACCATGGAGTTGATTACCAATATCACCTTGGGGAATAATTACATCCAGCCACACAGCCACTCAACCAGGCCCAGCCAAGTTGACATAAAACTTCACCACCACAATTCCACCCCTTGTCAACTTGGCACCTGTACGGATCTTCAGTGGCTGGCATCTGTACAGATCTCCTTTACTGGGTGGCTCCAATCCCCTAGTTCCTGAGTGGCGACCTCACCTCCTTGGCCTGGCAGCCCCCTTCCTCTACCTCTTGGGCATGGCAGCCTTCTCATTGTTGGGCAGCAGCTATGGCTCTATCCCACTGGCCCACATGAACGAGCAGCCCCACACTCCAGAACTAAGTTGGTGAAAGTCTGGCTCTTTGAAACCTAGAGAACTGTGGTGGTTCCACCACCAAAGGCCATGGTCTTACCCTTGAGGCTGAGGCAGTTCTGCTTCCCATTTCCTTGGTCTCTCCACTTCGGCCAATTAATGCTAAATGCAACCCACTCTGCCAGAAATCTTCCTGCCCAAAAAGCACTCAGCTTTCTTGCTCCATGGGCTGACCAACCTTCTACTTCATTTCATGCTGGTCTCTTCTACCAATTAATGCCCGAAGGCAACCCACATCGCGAGGAAGCTGCCTACCCAATGGCATCCAGCTTTCTCCTCCGTGGGCTGGTAAGGCTGTTGCTGTCTCATGCTGGTCTTGGCTCTGCTACTTGCCATCTCTCATGCCGGTCTCGGCTCTGCTGCTGCTCTCTCTTGCTGCATACCAGGGTCTATCTGCCAGGGTCTCGGATCAAGGATGCACTCCATTCCTGTTTCCACATTTTAGGTATCTGTCAGAGCAGCACCCACTCTAGGTACCATATACTCTTTTGGTTACCTAGTGCTGCTCTGACAGAACATGCCACAAATGGGATGCTTAAACAAATGAGTTTATTCTCTTAAGTTTGGAGGCTTTAAGTCCAAGTTCAAAGTGCCATAAACTAGAGACCATTTCTAAAGCTGTTTCTTGTATATGAGAAGCAGACCACATCCCTAAAGCAGCTACTCAGCTGCTCCAATAGATTCCACTATAGAGTTAATTACCAATATCACCATGGAGAATAACTACATCCAGCTGCCAGACACTCAACCAGGCCCAGCCAAGTTGACACACAAACTAAACTACCACACTGTCCATACCCAAGCAGGAAATATATGAGATGAACCTGAACACCTTGTCATACCAGAAAGGTAAGCTCTCAAGGACTATTTAGTATGTTGTCAACTAGACTCAGGAGACAATTTGAAGATAGGACAATTTGAACATC
>NW_006921634.1:8390175-8428612 GCF_000298275.1 Orycteropus afer afer | reverse complement strand
AGTTCCTTTCAAAGCTCAGGGCTCCAGGATTATCTTCTGTATCTCTGTCAATTGGTTTTTCTTTTCTTTGTTGAAGAGGGTCCGTGTCACTTGTTTGCCTATTCCTCCATCTTACCGGAAGTCTCCAATAAATCTTTATGGAAACAGACTGCCAGCAGACTCCAATGGAGTAGCTGGTGAGTTCAAACTGCCAACCTTTTGCTTAGAAGCTGAGTGTTTAACCACTGCACAAACAGGGCCTCTTGAATAAACAACAAACCATGCAAAAACAAAATCATTATTGGTCACCATTTTAGGATGCTAGTGAACAAACATTTTGAAAATGACTAAATAAGAGAAATCAGTATTTGTTGTATTTCTCATAGAAACTGTACCACTGAATACACAAGTTGTTGTTGTTATGTGCCATTGAGTCAGACCCAACTCATAGCGACCCTTCCTTGGGTTTCCAAGGCAGTATCACTATGGAAGTAGATTGCCCCAACCTTCCTTCTGAGGAGTGGCTGGTGGGTTTGAACTGCCAGCCTTCTGATTAGCAGCCAAATGCCTTAGGTACTATGCTACCAGAGCTCCTGAGTACACAAGTAGTAGAAACCAAACCCATTGCCATGGAGTCGATTCTGACTAGGGGTAATTTCTCATTAAGAAAGCATTTCCATTAATTAATGTAAAAAGGAATGATGGGATTACAATATCACCATTTTGCAACTTCTGTGACTTAATAGAGATAAGCACTGCTCATCAACTACTGCTAAAATCACAGGAAGGAACACATTCTGACATTATGTTTTCTGATGGAAGAACTCACTACTGTCTACGAAGAACTTTTGCCAAAAAGAATCAAACCTCAGTCTGGTCAAGCATCTACCCCTTTACAGGAAATAAGACAGAGGATCATGTTGAATGACACCAAACAGATGTAATTGGAAAAATTGTTATCTCTTCACTAAATTACATATGGGGGGTGGGGAGGCAGTGGAGAGAGAACCTGTAGATTAAGAGATATCAACCAGTCACCATGCATGGACCTGATTTAGTTCTTGAATCAAATAAATTTAAAAATTATTTCAATATTTATGAGACAATTCCAAATTTTAACATAGTAGTTACAATATTTAGGAATTGTTTTGGTTACTTTGTGCTCCTCTAACAGAAAATACCACAAATGGGTGGTTTTAACAAACAGGCATTTAGTCTTACTGTTTTGGAGGCTAGAAGTCCAAGTTCAAACTGCCAGGCTCTACAGGCTGGGTGAAAATCTCTTGACCTTGGGCTTTAGCTCTGCTCCTTGCTCCCAGTCGACTGAAGCTGGAGGCTTTCTTCACTCAGGCAGCTGCTAGCTGCTGAGGCTGACAAACCCAAGGTCAACAAGTGAAAAGGTGCAGTCCCAATATTCCTAAACCACATGGCAGGCCACTGATTCAAGTCCATTAGGAATCCCAAGATCAGTAGATAGCATGGCAGATTGCTGAAAAATGAGTTGGCTACACGCAGGATTGAAGCATGCCAAAAGTTTCAGACCATTCTGAAAGCTTCTCCTTATGTACTGGAAGCAGACCACATCACTAAAGCAGCTAATCAGCCGCTTGCAGCAGATTCCACCACAGAATTGATTGCCAGTCTCATCATGCGGAATAACTATAACCAGCTGCCCAGCCACTTAAAAGCAGGCCAAGCCAAGCTGACACATGACCTTAACTACCACAGGAATCATTGTTAATTTTTTAGGTGTGAAAATAGTATGTGACTTCATTTTTTAAAGAGTCTTTTTAGAGACACACCTATGCCAAGAAATTTGGAAGAAAGCCATCTAGCCAACTGACTGGACAAGATCCATATTTGTACCCATTCCAAAGAAAGGTGATCCAACAGAATGTGGAAATTATCAAACAATATCATTAATATCACACACAAGTAGACTCTTGTTGAAGATAATTAAAAAACGACCATAGCAGTATATTGACAAAGAACTTCCAAAAATGCAGAGGAGGACATGGAACAAGGGATATCATTACTGATGTCAGATGAATCTTGGCTGAAGGAATACCAGAAAGATATTTACTTGTGTTTTATTGACTATGCAAATGCATTCGATTATGTGGATCATAACAAATTTTGGACAACATTGAGAAGAATGGGAATTCCAGAACACTTAATTGTGTTCATGAGGAACCTGTACATAGACCAGGAGGCTGTCATTCAAACAGAACAAGAGGATACTGCATGGTTTAAAATCAGGAACAGAGTGCATCAGGGTAGTGTCCTTTCACCATACTTATTCAATCTGTGTGCTGAACAAACAATCTGAGAAGCTGGACTATATGAAGAAGAATGTAGCATCAGGGTTGGAGGAAGACTCATGTACAACCTGCAATATGCAGACGACACAACTTTACTTGCTGAAAGTGAGGATGACTTGAAGCACTTAACTGGTGAAGATTAAAGACTACAGTCTGCAGTATGGATTCAACTCAGCCAGCTCACTGCCCTTGAGTGGCTTCTGACTCATAGCGACCCCTCCTTGGGTTTCCAAGGTGGTATTACAGCAGAAGTAGATTGCTCAATCATCCTTCTGAGGAGTGGCTTATAGGTTTGAACTGTCAGCCTTCTGGTTAGCAGTCAGATGCCTTAGGCACTATGCCACCAGAGCTCCTACAGTATGGATTACATCTCAACATAAAGAAAACAAAAATCTGAGAGGACTTCCAGTAAGATGGCAGAATGGGCAGACAAGCTACACAGACCCCTCTTCAACAAAGAAAAGAGAAACCACTTGACAGAGGTACAGAAGATAATCCTGGAGCTCTGAGCTTTGAAAGGAAGTATATAGAAGTGGATTAGGCACCAACTGGTGGAAAAACCTGAATGAAAACAGTGACTATGGAGATGGTCAGAGCAGCAGTTTGTCAGTTACTTGAATGGTACCAACAGCCTGAATATTTCCAAGTAGTGTTGGGACCTGAGAATTAACCTAAAGATCAGCCCTGGTCACCAAGGGCTGCAGGGATGACTGGGCTGGTGCCTAGGACTAGGAAGAGAAACAGCATGGAGAGAGACATCCTGAGCTGTGGACTTTTGGCTGTCCAGAGGGTGCAGCCATTTTGATTGTTTACAAGCGGTAGCCATTTTGGATGTTTAAAGTGACCTAGGGTGCAGCCATTTAGAATGTTTACAAGCAGTGGCCATATTGAATTTTAAAGTGACAGCATTCTCATTCAGATTCCAGGGACCTAAGGCTCTTAGGTCCAGCCTCTGTTTGCCAAGGATAGCGGAGACATACGGGAGGCTAACAACAGGAAAGGAGACAGGTGGTGAGTGTATAAGTGCTGTCAACTAGCAAATAGAAGAGCACAGTACACTGCTTACATAGATAACATCCAAAGAAAACAAAAATCGTGGGCAAGTCACTCCAATATACAAATACCAATTAAATATAAACACAAAAATGTCACAATGCCTCGGAGACAAGAGCATCACAGTCCACACAAAAAAGCAAGATAAAATGGGAGAAGCAAAGGACCAGGATACAGACCCAAAACACATCCCTGAGGAAGAACCAGCATTGGAACTCCCTGATAAAGAATTCAAAATAATTATATTTAGGTACCTTCAATGGATTGAGAGACAAGTCAAGGAAAACACTGGCAAAACTGAGAAAAACACAGAGAAAACCCTAGAAGAATATTGAAAGTCAATAGAAGAACAAAATGACAAAATAAATGAAAAATTAGAAACAATACAAAATCTATGGATGGAAATCCAGAAGGTTAATACTAAATTTTCAGAAATAGATAACACATTGAATGGGCAAAGGAGTAGAACGGAATCAATGGAAGACAGAATTAGTGAGATTGAAGACAAATAGCTTAATACTTGTTTGGAAAGGTATCAATCAGAAAAAAGATCAAAATGAAGAAATCCTAAGATTCATGTGGGATACCATCAAAAAGAATAAGCTACGTGTACAATTCCTGTTTGGAATTGCAGAACAGGAAGAGACAAATAAAACTGCAGAGAAAATTGTCAAAGATTTGTTGAAAAGAATTTTCCTGGTATGATGAAAGATAAGAATATATCCATTCAAGAAGTTCAACGAACCCCAAACACGATAGACCCCAAAAGAAAATCATGAAGACATATTATCATCAAACTTATCAAAAACCTAAAGGAAGAATCCTGAAAGCAACACAAGAAAAATGAAAAGTTACCTCCAAGGGGCAACCATTAAGATTAAGCTCAGATTTCTCGGCAGAAACCGTGCAGACGAGAAGACAATGGGATGGTATATGTAAAATCCTGAAAGAGAAATATTTCCAACCAAGAATTACATACCCAACAAAATTGTCCCTCAAATATGACGGTGAAATTAGGAGATTTCCAGATAAGCAGAAATTAAGGGAATTGTTAAAACCAGACCAGCCTTACAAGAGATGCTGAATGGAGTCCTTTGGACAGAGAACCAACAACAGCAAACAACAACCAACCATTAACACACATGATGACATAACCCAGAAACCAACCCAGCTATGGAAGTATCCAAAGTAAATAAGCCTACAAAATTGTAAACAGGGAACCAGAGGCATCAATTGACAAATGAAGACAACTACAAACCAAAGGAGGGAAAAAATTGTGTAGTTACAGAACTTCTAAATGGTAGGGAAGTTAAGACAACTGCAAGATAGAACAGGCTGTCCTAAACTTGGGAAGAAAATTATAAAATACAGTGTAACCTCAAAGAAAAATGATAAACCTTCACATCAAAATAAAAAAAAGAACCAGAACAAATACTTAGCAAATACTAAAACAATAGCAAAGAAGGAAGTGATAATATGATTCATAAACAAAACAAGCTCAGTACAGAAAATTATATGGAACAAAGAAATCAGTAACACCACAGAAAAGCACATAACAAAATGACAGCAAAATTTTCATACTTGTCAATAATTACATATCTGAAATGGGACTTATCTCTAAAATTTTTAGAAAACTCCAACACCTCAACAACAAAAAGATTAACAATTCAATTAAAAAGTGGGCAGAAGACATGAATAGACACTTCACCACAGAGGATATTCAGGCGGCCAGCAAATACATGAAGAAATGGTCATGATCATTAGCCATCAGAGAGATATAAATCAAAATAATAATGAGATACCATTTCACCCCAGCACTAATAGCAAAGTTCAACAAGACAGAAAATAACAAATGCTGGTGAGAATGTGGAGAGATTGGGACTCTCATCCACTGCTGGTGGGACTGTAAAATGATACAACCACTATGGAAAACAGTATGGCAATTCCTTAAAAAGCTGGAATTGGAAATACCATTTGACCCAGCAATCCCATTGCTAGGTATATATCCTGAAGAAGTGAGAGCCAGGACAAGAACACCCATGTTCATCGCAGCACTATTTACAATAGCAAAAAGATGGAAACAACCTATGTACACATCAACAGAAGAATGGATAAACAAACTATGGTATATGCACACAATGAAACAAAATGCAACCCTAAAGAATAACATAGAATCTACAAAACACTACATAACATGGTTGAACTTGGAGGACATTATGCTGAGTGAAATAAGTCAATCACAGAAGGACAAATATAGTATTAGTTCATTATTTTAAAAAGTCAAAGAAAGGTTTATATATGGAAGGAAACTTTCTTTGTTGGTTACCAGGGGTGGGAAGGGAGGAGAGGAGAGGAAACACTGAAAAAAAAAAAAAAATCCATTGACCCATACACTTTAGTTTTGTGTATTTCACTGTACACAAATTATATTTTAATGTTGTTGTTGTTGTTATGTGCCGTCGAGTCGGCCCCAACTCATAGCAATCCCTCCTTGGGTTTCCAAGGCAGTATCACTACGGAAGTAGGATTGCCCAACCTTAGAATGTATAAAATGGAAATGAAAATCCTCACAACTGGACCAATAAGCCTCATTGTGATAAATGGAGAAAAGATTGAAGCTGTCAAAGATTTCATATTCCACAATCAACACCAATGGAAGCAGCAGTCAAGACATCAGATGATGTATTGCACTAGGCAAATCTGCTGCAAAATACCTCTTTCAAGTGATGGAGACCAAAGATGTTTCTGTGAAGACTAATGTGTGCCTACCCCAAGCCATGGTATTTTTGATTGCCTCATATGCATGTGAGACCTGAATGATGAATAAGGAAGACCGAAGAAGACTTCATGCTTTTGAGTTGTGGTGTTGGCGAAGAATACTGAAAGTACCATGTACTGCCAAAAGAACTAACAAATCTGTCTGGAAAAAGTGCAGCCAGAATGCTTCTTGGAAGCAAGAATGGCCAGACTTCGTCTGACCCACTTTGGTCATATTGTCAGGTGGGACCATTCCCTGGAGAGGGATGTCATACTTGGTAAAGTGGAGGGTCAAAGAAAAGGGGATGGCCCTCAATGTGACTCCAACGATGGGCTCAGGTATAGCAAGGATTGTGAGACTGGCACAAGACCGGGCAGTGTTTTGTTCTGTTGTATACAGGGTCGCTATGAGTTGGACCCAACTCGATGGTACCAACAACAAAAACTACAATATTTACAATTAAATGATAGATCTTTGGTGTTTGCTTCAAAATAATATGGGAGGAGGGGTAAGTGAGAATATAGATAAGTTGTTAGTTACTGCAACTGGGTAGTGCATACATAGAGGTTCATTATACTTTTCTGTTCAGTTTTTATATATGTTTAAATTTTTTCAAAATAAAAAAGAAATAATCCTCCAAATTAAAATCCAATTCTAGACCTTTTTCATAAAAGGGTTGATGCTAATCAGTGTTAAATAAGGTAAAATATTAACAAACAAAGCACTTTGCATAATCTCTAGCACACAGATTTACAATATGATAAGATGATTTTCTTGTTTATTTAATTAATTAAAAGATTAATGGTAACATGAAGCCTAATTGCCTTTTCAGCTTTTAAGTTTATCCCTTGGTGTGTGGGATGACCCAGATTATTAGGATTGATGAATGGCTTCATCCACACATCCCTCTTGTCTTTTTGTCATACTGTGGTGACTTGAGTGTTGCTGTGATACTGGAAGTGATGCCACTGGCATTCCAAATAATAGGAGGATCACCCCTAATGGGCAAGTTTCAGCGGAACTTCTTAACTAAGATAGACTAGAAAGAAAGGCGATTTACTTCCAAAAATTAGCCAAGGAAAATCTTATGGATCACAATAGGACATTGTCTGAGTTACTGACACATCATCAAGAGAGATCAGTCACTGAAGGAAGACATCTTGTTTGGTGAAGTAGAAAGCCAGTGAGGGTCTCAGGGGACCCTCCATGAAGTTGATTGATAGAGTGTCTGCAACAGTAGATTTGAACATGTTGGTGATTGTGAGGATGATGCTGGCCAGGGCAGTATTTCTTTTCGTTGTGCATAAGGTTGCCATGAGTCTGAGCTAGCTAGATGACAGCCACCAGCAACAAGGGCTTTGTATTTTTAACCACGGAAACTTTTCTTCTTTTCAAACTAAATCTTATCAGGAGCCCCAATACATAAAACAAATGAAAGCTGAGATACTCTTGTTGAAGTCAAGGCAAGGATGGTCCCTTTCATGATTGGATCCAGCATGAGAGATGCTGGTGGCTGAGAGTCATTGAAAATCCCATATAATTTTAACATCTTAGTTATTTAAATTGTCTCTTTAGTTATTGCTAGTTTTGAATTAATTGAGAATCTGATCAATGGTATATCTCATTGTATAGGTATTTTCATTTTAGAAGGGTGTATTTCCTATTAAATTTCAATATCAATTGAACATGTGTTAATGTTGCTACATTAATTTACTGTGCTAATTACTACAAAGATACAAGGATAGATCTTCATTTCCAGGCTCTCATAATCATGAAGAAATCCAGGTAAATAAATTATTGCAGAAAGTATAATAAATTACAAGTATTCACAAATGATTAAAAAAAAAGGGAGTTACTAAGAAAAAACAGTTTTGTGCAAAGAGAAAAACTTTGTGCAAAGACTCATAATTTCCAGAATATTTTACTTACCTATTATTCTCCTACTTTTCTGACTGTTTCTCAGCTTCTTTTGCTGATTTCTTCTCATATCCCTTACACTGAATTGTTGAAGCTGCTCTGGGCTCAGTCCTTGTATCTCTTCTGTTTTTTTCTTTGTTTTATTTTTAACTTACGTACACTTCCTAGTGAGCTCATTAAATATCTATAAGCTAATGATGCCCAAACTTACAGCAACAGCCTAGACTTGTTCCCTAATTCCCAGACCATGTATTCAATGCTACTTGACATCTCCATTTGGGTGCCTCAAAAAACTTTTTAAATTTAACATGTCCGTAGTTGTGTGCTCCTCATCCCCTTAGTCCAGATGACTCCAAATTCAGCTTCTCTTGCAGTCTTCCAGCCTCAGTGCACAGCAATCCAGTTCTCCCAGTTAGTTATGCAGGCCAAAACCTTTGGTATTATCTTTGACTCTCCTATTTTTCTCTTGCTCCGTATCTATCCTTTAAAAATTTCTGTCAGCTCTAACTTCAAAATATATCCAGGAATTGACCACTTTTCACCAATCCACCTCCTCTATTTTTTCTTTTCTTTCTTTCTTAATTAATTAATTAGTTAATTTATTTATTAAAGACTTCTTTATTTATTTATTGTGCTTTAGGTCCAAGTTTACAGAGCAGAGTTTGGTTTACATTCAACGTTTCATGTACATTTGGTTTCACTCCCCGATTACCATTCCCAACCCTAACCCAGTCTCCTCCCCTCCCTGCCCACTAACCCCCCCTGCCCCCCGCTCCGTGCCCCTCATAATTATGCACTCTTGTGTGTCCTGCATTTCCTCCATGTCAATGTTGCCCCTCTGGTGCCTCGTGGTCGATTGCGCCAAGGGATGCATCTCCACAGAGTATGTGGGTGCGCCACCCTGGATTGAATGGTCTGCATGCACATCTTGTTTACTATTGGGCTGAGAGCCAGCCCTTGGGAGTGAGATTTATTCCAGGCCCAAAATGTATCCCAGGGCCATAGTATTGGGGGTCCCACCAGACTCCATCAGACCAATGATTCTGGTCATTATTGTGTTTTGGATTTTGTTCCACGTTTTTCCTCCCACTCTATCTAGGATCTCCAGTTTTGATCCTTTCCTGAGTGGTTGGCATTCGTAGCCAGGAACCATCTAGTTCTTCTGGCCTCGAGGTCCATCATGTCCTAGGGCTGATTGCTTCCAAATGCCCTTGTTTTTTTTGACTCTTCTTTGCTTCCGACAATAGGAGACCATTGGCTGCATCTTAGATGGCCACTTGAAAGCTTTTAAGAACCCAGTCGCTACTCACCAACATAGATTGAAGAACAAGATTTTTATGTATTTTGTTGTGCCAATTGAGTCTGGTGTCCTCCAATACCATGGTCCTGAGTCAGTTGACCCATTGGATCTCTCTCTCACAGTGTCTGGCTGTCTGTGAGGGATTACTCTCTGTCTGTTTTCTGTTGTTTCTGTAAGGATTGCGGGTATTTTGTAATGATACCTCTATTTTCTATAGTCTTTTCTTAGCAGAGAAGCAGAGACTAATCCCATTAAAAGATTATCATATCATATCATTTCTCAACTCTAGGAATTCTCAACTGGGGGAAATTTTGTTCTCCTGGGAACAGCTGGCAATGTGTGGAGACAATTTTACTGTCACAACGGGGGCTGATGATACTGGCACCAAATTGGGAGAGGCCAAAACCAAAAACGAAACCAAACTCACTGTCCTTGAGTAGAATCCACTCATAGCAACCCCTCCTTGGGTTTCCAAATTGGTATCTCTACAGAAGTAGATTGCCCAATCTTCCGAGAAGTAGCTGGTGGATTTGAACCACCACCCTCCTGGTTAGCAGTCAAATGCCTTAGGTACTATGCCACCAGAGGCCAGGGAGACTGCAAAACATCTGACAGTAACAGGGCAGGCCCTCACAGCAAAGAATCCAACCCAGAATGTTAATAGAGCTCAGGTTGAGAAACCTTGCTCTACCAAATAAATCCCTGCGATGGCTATACACCTCAGCTCTTACAATGCCCTGTAAGTCCTTCACTTTAAAGCAAATCTTTCTACTACACTATAGCTTATATCGGGAGCTCTGGTAGCATAGTGGCTAAGACACTTGCCTGCTAACCAGACGGCTGGCGGTTCAAACCCACCAGCCACTCCTCGGAAGGAAGGTTGGGCAATCCTACTTCCGTAGTGATACTGCCTCGGAAACCCAAGGAGGGGTCGCTATGAGTCAGGGCTGACTTGACGGCACATAACAACAACAACAACAACATAGCTTATATGGCCTGTCAATGAAGCAGCTATTGCCTGCCTTTTGTTCTTTAATTCTGTGATTTAAATATTAAGAGGAAATGAAATTCACTTAAAGGATTTTACATTTTTGTTCAAATGCCTAGTTATTTCCACCAGGGGGCGCACGTCACTACTAAATAATAAACCAAAATCAAACCTGTAGCCATCCAGTGGATTCTGACTCGCAGGACTATAGGACAAAATAGAACTTACCCCACGGATTTTCCTAAGATGTAATCTTTACTAAAGCTAACTGCCACATATTTCTCCTCCGGAGCAGCTGGTGGGCTTGAAGTGTTAATGGTTACCAACCCAACACTTAACCACTGCACCACAAGGGCTTCTTTAATACTAGACAGTATTTTCATTGGTGATCAGCCTTCGGAGTCAGTGTAATAAAAGCAGCCATTCTCTTTGTAACAAAGTTTTGTTATATATGTTAGTTTATCTGCAGAGGCAATTTGTTTTGCACGATTCCAGTATACAATTTTTCCTATCCAGTCAAGTGATTACCTCAATAAAAGTGAGTTTAAAAACATAATTTTATCTATGAGAGGATTTAAAAAAAAAATGCAGTAGTACTATTTTAAACAGAGGGAGCCTTGGTGGTTCAATGGTTAAGCTCTCAGCTGGTAACCGAAAGGTTGGCAGTTCACACCCATAAGCTGCTCTTCCAGAGAAAGAAGTGTCAGTCTGCTTCTGTAAAGATTACAGCCTTGGAAATTCTATAGGGAAGTTCTGTCCTGCTCTGCAGGGTCATTATAAGTTGGAGTTCACTTGATGGTAATTGGTTTTATGTGAAAAACTAGATGGATATATTTTTTAAAATGAACTACTGCTAATGTGCTTCTTTTTCTTTTCTTTCTTTTTCTTTTTTTTGAAAAAAAACCCTTGCTCTGACCCTTGCCTTAGGTGGATAAAGATAATTTTATGTTTAAAATAATAGTAATAAATATAATCTTTAGCAAGAATGCACAAAGTATAAATAAAATAACAACTCATGTATTCTGAACTGTAGGGAGAGAAGTGACTCAGGAAAATATTTTTTTCTGATTGGTAAAGTTTAATTTAAAACAAACATTACATCATAATTGGAGGAAGGCTCATTAATAACCTGTTTTTTTTGCCAGTTTTTGGTGAAAGTTTTCCAACAAATAAATCACTTCCTGACATTTTTGGATTGTAATTGCTGTAAAAATACTAACCTTTCTTTAACTCAAAGATAGGATGCCTAACATCAGACTTAATGGAGTGTTGTGTACAGAGACCACAGAGTGTGATAACTCAGAACCAAGCCTTCAGAGTTAGGTCATGGTTCACACTCAGATTCTGCCACTACCAAGCTGTGCAATATTAAGTGAGTTCCTTAACCTCTCTGAGCATGCTGGAGGCACTTATTCATCTCTGCCAAGAAATTTGGAAGATAGCTGCCAACTGATGGGAAGAGATCCATATTTGTACCCATTCCAAAGAAAAATGATCCCACAGAATGTGGAAATTTTCAAACAATACCATTAATATCACACACAAATAAAATCTTGCTGAAGATAATTCAAAAACTTTTGCAGGGAACTTCCAGAAATGCAAGCTGGATTCAGAAGAGGATGTGAAACGAGGGATATCATTGCTGATATCAGATGAATTTTGGCTGAAAGCAAAGAATACCAGAAAGATGTTTACTTGTGTTTTGTTGACTATGGAAAGCATTTGACTGTGTGGATCTTAACAAATTTTGGATAACATTGAAAAGAATGGGAATTCCAGAGCACTTAATTGTGCTCATGAGGAACCTGTACATAGACAAGGAGGCTGTAGTTTGAACAGAACAAGGGGATACTTCATAGTTTAAAATCAGGAAGGGAGTGTGTCAGGGTTTATCCTTTCACCATACGTATTCTATCTGTATGCTAAGCAAATGATCCAAGAAGCTGGACTATATGAAGAAGAACATGGCATCAGGATTGGAGGAAGGCTCATTAATTCAGATGACACAACTTTGCTTGCTGAAAGTGAAGATGACTTGGAACAGTTACTGGTGAAGATTAAAGCCTAGAGTCTGAAGTATGGATTACATTTCAACATAAAATGAAAATCCTTACAATTGGACCAATAAGTGGCATTACAATAAATGGAGAAAAGATTAAAGTTGTCAAAGATGTCATATTACCTGGTTCCAAAATCAATACCAATGGAAGCAGCAGTCAAGACATTAGATGACGTACTACACTTGGAAAATCTGCAAAACACATCTTTAAAGTTTTGAAGAGGAAAGATGTCTCTTTGAAGACTAAGGTGCACCTAACCCAAGTGTGCCTTAGTGTTTTCAGTAGCTTCATATGCATGTGAAAGCTGGACAATAAATAAGGAAGACTGAAAAAGAGTTGGACACTTTTAAGTTGTGGTGTTGGTGATGAACACTGAAAGTACCGCGGACTGCCAGAAGAACTAACAGATCTATCCTGGAAGAAGTGCAGCCAGAATGCGTTATAGAAGTAAGAATGGCCAGACTCTGTCTCCCCTACTTTATTTAGTCATGTTGTCAGAAGGAACAATAGCCTGGAGGAGGATATCATGCTTGGTAAAGTGCAGGGTCAACAAAGAAGGGAAAGGCCCTCAATGAGGTGGATTGACACTGGCTGCAACCATGGGCTCAGGTATAGCAAGGATCATAGGGCTGGCACAGGACCAGACAGTATTTCATTCTGTTGTGCATAGGGTGGCTATGAGTTGGAGTCAACTTGATGGCACCTAACAACAACAACAACGACAACAACAACAACAATAGAGTTAAATCATGTGGTATTTGTTTATAGGGCAAGAAAAAATGCTAATCCCATTGCCTGGTGTATAGTAAGTACTCAGCAAGTGAGCCACTATTATTTCCTATAAAGGCAAATATACACTGAATAGGTTAGGACATTGCAACATGCTTACTTGAAAAAATCCTTGATATTCATTTGCTATTTAATTGTTTGTCTCTTTCAAAAAGAAAGAAAGGGTATCTATGCAGTTGTGGGACTAGTAGAGCTGGGCTTCTGTTGAATTAATTATTGAATCAAAGTCTATCATGATCTAAAGAAATAAATGTGAGATGTGGAGTCAAGAGGGAGCCCTGAGGGGGAAACATTACTTTTGCATCTTAGTTCAACCCCAGGGCTATGAAGATCCAATAAGATCACGATTATAAACATTTCTTATACCCTATACGTTGCCACCAAATACTGTTATTATTGATACTATGTTATTACTACTATGCTGCCAGCATTTAAATTGGAGGCTGAACTGAGTTGATGGCACTGAGGTGCCATAGGTATCACACAGTCCGAATTTTGCCAAGCTCCAAGGAGCTTGGGGAAGTTAACAAGTTAGCACACCCAGTCACTCAAAGTCCCTCCGGGCTACAAGCTCTCAGGCACCAAATGAAAACAAACCCACTGCCATCTAATAGATTTCCACTCATCGCGACCCTATAGGACACAGTAAAACTACTGCATAGGTTTTCCAAGGCTGTAATGTTTACAGGAGCAGACTGCCTCGTCTTTTCCCTGTGTAGCAGCTGGTGAGTTCAAACCCCTGAACTTTCTGGTTAGCAGCCAAAAGCTTTAACCACTGCACCACCAGTGAGGCACAGACAAAACTAAACCACCCACTGCCATCAAGTGGATTCTGACTCATAGCAACCTTCATTGGGTTTCCAAGGCAATAAATCTTTACAGCAGTAGATTGCTCCACCTTCCTTCCACATAGTGGCTGGTAGGTTTGAACTGCCGACCTTCTGGTTAGTGATCAAATGCCTTAGTCACTACACCACCAAAGCTCCAAAGATCTCTAAAAGGTCTGCCTTTATGCCACAGAGTCCTACTGCTCTTCACTTAACAGATTCTCTTCACATAACAGATTCTTTTCTTCTTCCAACCACTTAGGTCCCTAAGTGGTGCTGCTTGCTGCCCCAGTGTCAGCGTGAGTGTCAGTGCCATCTTGAATCTCCAGCATGAGTTCTGTTCTCTTTAATCTCCAGTATTTGCCACTCAGCCACACTTCCTTTTTGTTCTTCCTTTTTTTCCCCTCCTTCTTCTTTTATTTTTTCCCTACTGTTTTCTGTTTTGCTATTTTTATGCTTTTTTGTTCCCTTTATTTTGTTGTAGTTTTGCTATGCCACTCCTTGGAAGGAAGATTGGACAATCTACTTCCATGGTGATACTGTCTCAGAAACCCAAGGAGGGGTCGCTATGAGTAGGGTCCAACTCAATGGCACATAACAACAACAACAATACACAGCTTATGGGTAAAGCATTTGGCAGCTAACCAGGTCAGAGGTTCAAACCCACCAGCTGCTCCACAGGAGGATGATGAGGCAATGAGGCAATCTACTTCCAAAAAGATTTGCAACCTTGGAAAGTCTATGGGGGTCACTATGAGTCAGAATTGACTTGAGGGCAGTGGGGGAACACGTAGCTTGATCTTCTTGGCCACTGCAATCAATGAAAAGGCTTTTTGAACTCTTCACATTTTTAATATCCTGACCAACCAGCCAACAGATCCAATTCAGTAAATGTAGCATTATAAAACAAGATGATCAAAAATGCAGATCTGGGAAAATTTACCAAGTGCCAAGTTATGTTGTGATTATTTTGTTGAGGCAATGAGACCGTATGACATCCTGTGTAGGGGAAAGGACTTCCTCTGAAGGAAATGGATATTCCCACTGTTAATCACTTGGGAAGAGATGAATCCTGCATCAAGAAGTGGTAGACCAAAGTCTTGAGGAGAGAAGGGCTTTGTCTTTTTCTGGGGCTCTGAGTAATTTGGATGTGATTTCTGGGGAGCAGGAGGCCTAGAGCAGCCCAAGAGTAAGAAAGAGCTGTGCCAGCAACAAGGACAACAGGTATAGAGACAACAATGAAAACAACTGTTTTTCCATAGCAGCAGCAGGAGCAACACTTAAGTCCAGAGGTCATAGGGGTCAGGGTAGCAGAAGGAGCCTTCAAATCTGCAAGGCTCGTATTTGAGTTCCACTAAGCCAGCCCAGGTGTCAGTGGAGCTTTCAGGCTAAGACAGACTAGGAAGAAAGGTCTGGTGATCTATTTCCAAAAATCATCCTATGGAAACAACAACAAAAAAACCCCTATGGATCACAAGGGTCTGACTTTGTTGTCCATGATGTCACCATGAGTTGGGGCTGACTCGACAGCAGCTAACAACAATAGCCAGCCCAGGAGTACTTGGCTGGTGCAGATGGTTATGTACTTGGCTGCTGACCAGAAGGTTAATGGTTTGAGCCCATACACTGATGCCTAAGAAAAAAACGCCTGGCAATCTATTTTGAAATAGTGGCCATTGGAAACCCTATGGAGCACAGCTCTACTCTGACACACATGGAGTTGCCACGAGTCAGAATCACCTGGGTGGCAAATGGTACTTAGTGATAGCAGACATAGCAAGTCATATTGCTAGAAATTCATTACATTCTTCAAATTGAATAGTAAGATCTCTCAATCCATCTCTTTGGCTGGGCTCCTGAAACACTGATACTCTGTGTGTTGCATTGAGGCAGGAGTTGGAAGGATTTAGCCCGTTAGGGAAAGGGACATGGCAAGAACTAGAGTGGTAATTAATGTTGTGAAACAAGCCACCACAATTGAGAGTATTGTGTGTTAAAAAATGGTAAAGTCATTATATTGAACCCTTATCTTTTAAGAAACATACTAAAGTCTGTGCAGTTAAAATGATGTGATATTTGGGATTTGCTTCAAATAATCTAATGAGGGAAGGAGGAGCAGGTGGGGTAGAGATGAAACAAGAATGATCATATGCTGATAATTATGGAACCTGGTGAAAGGTACATGGGGTTCATTACACTACTTTCTCTACTTTTGTGTATATTTGGAATATTCCATACTAGTAACTTTATAAAAGTTTATGTGCACACACACATACACACAGAGATGGCAATTAACCTCTAGAGGTATTTACTATGCTGAAAAGAACAATCAGGAACTTGTAATAAATTATATTTTCATTTATTGAAATCTATTTTTATTTTTCTAGATAACAACATAGGAGCTCTGGTAGCGTAGTGCCTAAGGCACTTGACTGCTAACCAAAAGGCTGGCGGTTCAAACCCACCAGCCACTCCTCGGAAGGAAGATGGGGCAATCTATTTCCGTAGTGATACTGCCTCGGAAACCCAAGGAGGCATTGCTATGAGTTTGGTCTGACTCAACAGCACATAACAACAACAAAAACAGATAACAACATGGCACTTTATTATTTATGAAACCCTGTGACCTTTTCAATAGCTCCATAAGATAGACAGATGAAAGATTTAGGCCTAGAGAGATAAAAGGACAGTTCAAGGTCACAAAACTAGTGTGTTGACCCAAGTCTTAAATTTGTGATTTTTGTTTCCATAACTGTTGTCATTTCATGATAACTAGTTATGACTTCATGATAACTAGTCATCATATTCATGATAGGTCACTACAAAGCAGCGGCTCTTAACATTTGGGGATTGTATGGTACTTTGATAATCTGATCAAAATATAGTGCTTCTTCCCAGAAAAATGCATATGTGTACACACGCAAAAACATGAAGACAATTTCAGGGATAGGAAAGTCATTGCCCCCAATGTACTGGAATCCCATTCATGAACCCCAGCTTAGGAATTGCTCTATGGAGAGAGTGCATGTTGCTCAGATACCTTTCTCCTTTATTGCCATCACAACTTCAGCCTCCTAGCAGAATCCTGGCATACTCCCTCATCCACTTAACTACATCAGACTTATCCTCTTGCTTTCTCTCCCTCTCCCTGATAATGACCTGAGCATTGTGTTCCTCTGGTGGCTCCACCAGACAGTCATTTTGTTTTGTGATGTTCATTTATCACTTCCTGTACCTCTTGCAGTACCTTCAGTTCAAAATGGTGTCCACTCTGAGAAACTGAGGTATGTTGTTCATAATCTACTACAAAAATGTCACCTGATTGAGAAGCCTTTCCCATGGCACAGACAGTTACTTCCTCTTCTCTGCTCCTATAGATCTCTGAAAATGTTTCTAACCAATGATTTCACACTGTATTATAATGATCCAGTTACACATGTTGCTCCTTCAGGAGACTGTGAGCTCCTTGGGAATCCATTCATCACTAGGGAATGAATCCATCCATTCATCATTAGGGCATGAATCCATCCATTCATCACTGGGGCATGAATCCATCCATTCATTACTAGGGAATGGCTAGTACAGGACGTGGCACATGGTAAGAGTGAAATAAATGTTTCTTGAATTAATAAATAAATGACTCCAGACATATCATTTTAGCAAATTACTTAAAATAGTAAAAAACCTGTAAATACTTGCCAGGTATAACTATATCATCCCTTGGAGGTCAATTAAGTAGGAATTGTTTTGAATACTTCCTTCTATTGCTCTTCTAGAGACTGGAAAGAAAGAGATATATTTTGGTTAAATGTCATTAAAAGTTCTCCAATTTTATTAGCTACCTTCAGGAGACTCATTTTAAGAACAGATATAATTAAAATGTTCACTCCCACTGACTGGTCAAGAAACCTTTGCTCCTATCTGGACTGATTATATGTTCTCTTTAGGGTTAGACAATAAAGGCTGAACTGTTATCTCCAGAAGGCTTCTGCTGAAAAGAACAGGTGTTACCTTGGTAAAAGCAATAAACCCTGAGCTAGTCTCCCCACCATTACTGAAGTGTTGTCCATCTACACAGTCCACTTACAGGGAGTTGGGCTCTGAACAGATGGATAATTAGGCAGGGAAATTCTGTTGGGAGACATTTTGAGAAAGGTGAAGAACACAGTGTATGACATGGGGAATTTAGAGCCAAGGGTGCACTTGAGGAAAAGTGGTTAGGCAGGGGATTGTTGCTTAGTGAAAAGAGCATAGAACCTTTTATGGAAATCCTGCCAATATAACCACCTTCTACAGTTTCTTTGACCTTTTTTTTTCCTCCTGGTTTTTCCTCCAAGTCTTTTCAATGACAAAAAGGGAATACCGTGGTCTCTGAATGAGGAGCACTAGGGGTTCAGTGGTAGAATTCTCACCTTCTGTGCAGGAGACCTGGGTTTGATTCCAGCCAATGCACAACTGCCATTCATCTGTCATTGGAGGCTTATGTATTGCTACGGTGCTGAAAAGGTTTTAGCAGAACCTTCAGACTAAGGCAGACTAGAAAGAAAGGGCTGGCAATCTACTTCTGAAAATTAGCTAATGAAAATCCTATGAATCGCATTGGTCCCGTCTGCCTGGAGATGGTGCAGGACTAGGAGCTCTGGTAGCATAGTGCCTAAGGCACTTGACTGCTAACCAGAAGGCTGGCGGTTCAAACCCACCAGCCACTCCTCAGAAGAAAGATGGGGCAATCTACTTCTGTAGTGATACTGCCTCAGAAACCCAAGGGGGGTCGCTATGAGTCAGGTTCGACTTGATGGCACATGACAACAACAACAACAGGCAGCAACCAGTTCCCCTGTGCATGGGGTCCCTGTGAGTCAGGGCTCTACACACGGCAGCTAACAACAACTACATGGTCTCTGAAAGGGAAGGTTCAGTTGTTTGTACATTACTGTGAAGTTAGAATACCATTTTGTCTAAAATATAATGGTTTTCAAAACACAGTTTTTGACTTCCACTTCCAAATGTGACAAAGTAACTGAGATTTGCCCTCTGACCAAAACAACTAGAAAATTGGACAAAAACACATCCAAGAATTGCCTTTAGACTTTAGACAACAGGTAACTCAGGACTGTGATCCTTGAGAGAAGGGAAACACACAAGGTGAGTCCCTACAATTACCCAGTTGTCTATACTTTATAGATGGCAGCACAGGGAGGGAGACCTTTAGCAGAACTGAATGGTCTTGTGTTGACAACAGGTCGGAAAGAATGAGGTAGTGTGGTTTGCAGGGCAGGGAGCTGGAGAGTAAGGAGCCATGCAGAAAATGGGCATCAGAAACCTGTGTAGAGGTTCAGTCAAGTCAACTGCTGAATCCTAAGCTATGCATGTAGTGGATAAAAACTCTTCAAGCTTCTCTAGGCCCTGGTAAAAGGGGTGTCTTGGTCAAGCATACTTTTGCCACATGTCAGATTTTTGCCCATTGGCCTTCCATCTCCTATATCCTGGAGATCTCTTAATCCCACCACCCAAAGCCCATGATAAATTCCAGCCATACAAACCAAAGGCCCTAGAGCTGTAGGGGTCCCATCTATATCCATTGATCTGAACAGAGGGCAAGTTCAGACAAAAGATACCATTACTAGCCAAAATTTTGGCCTCGCATGCTGTGTCAACCTTGTGAAAGGTGAGTTCCAAGAGATGGAAACAAGAAAAGAGTATTAAGAGACAATTCACATGGAAACAAAGATTCATAAACTCCTCAGTGCTCTGCTCTTAGCCCTTCACACAATAATAGCCAAGGCTTATATACCCAATTTAAGGAGCTCTGGTGGCACTGTGGCTAAAATATTGGGCTGCTAACCAAAAGGTTGGCAGTTTGAACCCATTCTATGGGAAAAAGATGAGGCAATCTGCTTCCTCAAAAATTTACAGCATTGGAAACCCCATGGGGCAGTTATATTCTGTTGTATAGGGTCACTATGCATTGGAATCAACTTGATGACATGGGTTTGGTTTTGGCTTTTTTGGTTGTATAGTGGTTAAGTGCTTGGTTGCTAACCAAAGGTGGGTGGTTCAATCCTACTAGCTGCTCTGCAGGAGAAAGATGTGGCAGTCCGCTTCTGTAAAGAATGCCATTGTTGCTGTTAGGTACAGTTGAGTCAGTTTTGATCCTACAACAGAATGAAACACTGTGCAATACTGTGCCATTCTCCCAGGCATTGCTTTGTGTGAACCTTTTGTTGCAGCCACTGTGTCAATCCATCTCATTGAGTGTCTTCCCCTTTTTCACTGACCCTGTACTTTTCCAAGCATGATATCTTTCTTCAGGGATTGGTCACTCCTCATAACATGGTCAAAGTATAAGAGATGAAGTCTTACCATCCTCACTTCTAGGGACCATTCTGGCTGTACTTCTTCCAAGACAAATTTGTTCATTCTTCTGGCAGTGCATGGTATATTCAATATTCTTTGCCAACACCTAATTCAAAAGCATCAATTCTTCGATCTTCCTTATTCATTGTCCAGCTTTGTGTGCATATGAGGTGATTGAAATTACCATGGCTCGGGTCAGGTCTTAGTCTTCAAAATGATGTCTTTGCTCTTTAACACTTTAAAGAGATCTTTTGCAGCAGATTTTCCCAATGCGATATGTCATTTTATTTCTTGATTGCTGCTTTCATGAGTGTTGATTGTGGATACAACTAAAATGAAATCCTTGACAATTTCAGTCTTTTTTCTGTTTATCATGATGCTGCTTAGTGGTCCAGTTGTGAGGATTTTTGTTTTCTTTATGTTGAAGTGTAATCCACACTGCAGACTGTAGTCTGTGATCTTCATCAGTAAGTGCTTCAAGTCATCTTCACTCTTAGTAAGCAAGGTTTTGTTGTCTGCATATCACAGGTTGTTAATGGGTGTTCCTCCAATCCTGATGCCACATTCCTCTTCATACAGTCCAGCTTCTTCGATTATTTGCTCAGCATACAGATTGTATTAGTGTGGTAAAAAGGTATAACCCTGACACACACCTTTCCTGATTTTAAACCATGCAGTATCCCCTAGTTCTGTTAAAATGACAACTTCTTTTTCTATGTCCAGATTCCTCATGAGCACAATTAAGTGCTATAGAATTCTCATTCTTCCCAATGTTATCCATAATTTGTTATGATCCACCCAGTCACATGCCTTTACATAGTAAATAAAACATATGTAAACATCTTTCTGGTATTCTCTGCTTTCAGCGAAGATCTATTTGACATCAGCAATGACATCCCTTGATCCACATCCTCTTCTTTGTCAGTTCCCTCTCTATGTACTGCTACAACTACTTCAGTCATTTTTTTCAAGCAAAATTTTACTTGCATATGATATTAATGATATTGCTCAATAATTTCTGCATTCTTTCAGATCACCTTTCTTTGGAATAGGTACAAAAAGCTGCCCAGGTAGTTGTCTTTTCTAAATTT
Organism: Orycteropus afer afer; assembly: GCF_000298275.1. NCBI lineage: Eukaryota > Metazoa > Chordata > Mammalia > Tubulidentata > Orycteropodidae > Orycteropus > Orycteropus afer. The sequence goes on along the minus strand of NW_006921634.1, from coordinate 8,407,172 downwards.
CTTGGACAAGACAAGTGAGCACTGCTAGTGTTGTGTCTGTTTGTTGAAATATCTCAATGACTATTTCTTCAATTTCTGGAGACTTGTTTTTTGCCAGTGCCTGCAGTGCAGCTTAAACTTCTTCCTTTAATATCATTTGTTTTTGATCATATACTACCTCCCAAAATATTTGAACATTGACCAATTTTTTGTGGTACAGTAACTCTGTATTTCTTCCATCTTTGTTTGATGCTTCTTGCATCATTCAATATTTTGTCCATCATGTCCTTCAGTATTGCAACTTGAATGTTTTTCTTCAGTTCTTTCACTTTGAGAGATGCTGAGCATGTTCTTTCCTTTTGGTTTTCTAACTCTAGGTATTTACACATTTCATTATAATACTTTATCTTCTTGAGCTGCCCTTGAAATCTTCTGTTCAGCTCTTTTACGTCATCATTTCTTCCATTCACTTTAGCTACTCTTTGTTCAAAGGAGCAAGTTTCAGAGTCTTTTCTAACATCCATTTTGATGTTTTCTTTATTTTCTGTCTTTTTAATAACCTTTTGCTTTCTTCACATATGATGTTCTTGATGTCCTCCCACAACTTGTCTTTTTGTTCAATCCATCAAATCTATTCTTCAGATGATCTCTAAATTTTAGTGAGATATACTCAAGGTTGCATTTTAGCTGTCATGAACTTGTTTTAATTTTCTTCAGCTTCAGCTTGAACTTGTATATGGTCTTCCACAGTTGGCCCCTGGCCTTGTTTTGACTAATGCTATTAAGCATCTCAATTGTCTCTTTCCACAAATGTAGTCAATTTAATTCTTGTGTATTCCATTTGGCAAGGTCCACATATACTGTGGTGGATTGCATGTTGCTGTGATGCTAGAAATTATGTCATTGGTATTTCAAATACCAGCAGGGTCACCCATGGTGTAAAGATTTCAGCAGAACTTCCAGACTAAGACAAACTAGGAAGAAAGATGTTGCAATCTATTTCTGAAATAATTGGCCACTGACAATTTTTTGAAGCAGTGGAACCCTGTCTGCTATAGTGTCAGAGGATGAGCCCCTCAGATTGAAAAGCGCTCAAAATACGACTGGGGGAAAGCTGCCTCCTCAAAGCAGAGTGGACCTTAATGACATGGATGGGCTAAAGCTTTCTAGACCTTCATTTTGCTGATGTGGCATGACTCAAAATGAGAAGAAACAGGTGCAAACACTCATTTATAATCAGAATGTGGAATGTACAAAGTATGAGTCTAAGAAAATAGGAAGTTGTCAAAAATGAAATGGAATGCTAAAGATTGATACCATAGGTATTAGTGAGCTGAAATGGATTAGTATTGGCCATTTTGATTTGGACAATCATGATCTACTATGCCAGGAATGGTAAACTGAAAAACAATGGCATTGCATTGAGGTTGAAGAAAATTGAAGAGGAATGATATCACATTCATCCTCAAAAAGAACATTTCAAGAACTATACTGTAGTACAATGCTGTCAGTGATAGAAAAATATCCATGCACCTACAAGGAAGACCAGTTAATACAACTATTATTTAAATTTACACACCAACCCCAAATGTCAGTGATGAAGAAATTGAATTTTTTTTTTTTTTACCAACTTCTGCGGTCTGAAATTGATATAAAAAAAATTCAACCAAGATGCATTAATAATTACTGGTGATTGGAATGCAAAAGCTGAAAACAAAGAAGCGTAAGTAATTGGCCTTGGTGATAGAAATGAAACTGGAGATCGCATGATACAATTTGCAAGACCAACGAATCATTCATTGCAAATACCTTATTCTGTAAAGATTAGAGCCTTGGAAACCTATGGGGCAGTTCTACTCTGTCCTGTAGGGTCGCTATGAGTTGGAATCTACTCAGTTGCAATGGGTTTTGTATAGTGTTAAAGGAGCTCTGGTGATTCAATGATTAAGCACTCATCTTGCTTGGTGATTTAAACTCACCCCACAACTCCACAGGACAAAGATCTAGTGATCTGCTCCCATAAAGATTATGGCCTAGAAAACCCTATGGAGCAGTTCCACTCTGTCACATGGAGTCCCTATGAGTTGAAAATTGACTTGATGGCACTTAACAACAACAACTGTATTGTGCTTACTGCATACCAGACATTCTTCTAATATATATAATTTATTTACTCTTCTTGACAACCCTGATTATCATGACTATCTTATGTAGTTTAGTAACTGACAGTCTAAGAAACTTGCTCAAATTACACCTCTACTAAAAGGTTGACAACCATATAGTATGATGCCAAGTTTGAAATCTATATATGATGCAGAGACTGTGCTTTTGATTGTTACATTATTCTCCCAGTTGTACTCTGAATATTTCAGCACTTCACAGCTACACCTCACAAGCAAAACCAAAAAGAACCTTTATCTCTACCTTCAGATTGACAGGTTAAAAAAACAAATAAACAAATAAATAAATTGTATATATGTGTATATATATATATATATATATACACATAATATATATACATTATATATATATATATGTGTGTGTGTGTGTGTGTGTGTGTGTTTGTGTGTGTGTGAGCTTGGGCAATCCTACTTCCGTAGTGATACTGCCTCGGAAACCCAAGGAGGAGTCGCTATGAGTCGGGGTCGACTCGACGGCAAACAACAACATATATATATATAGGAGCTCTGGTGGTGTAATGCCTAAGGCATTTGACTGCTAACCAGAAGGCTGGTGGTTCAAACCCACCAGCCACTCCTCCTCGGAAGGAAGGTTGGGCAATCTACTTCCGTAGTGATACCACCTGGGAAACCCAAGGAGGGGTCGCTATGAGTTGAATCCGAATCGACGGCAGTGAGTTTGGTTTGGTTTTACACACACACACACACGTAAGTATATATGTATGTATGTATGTATGTATGTGAGCTCTGGTGGCGTAGTGCCAAAGGCATTTGACTGCCAACCAGAAGGCTGGTGGTTCAAACCCACTAGCCACTCCTTCTCCGAAGGAAGGTTGGGCAATCTATTTCTGTAGTGATACTGCCTCAGAAACCCAAGGAGGGGTCTCTATGAGTCAAACAGAGTCGATGGCAGTGAGTTTGAGTTTATATGCATGTATACATATCCCTCTGAGGGTAACTGGCTATCACTCAACCAACCTTATATTATGCAAAATACTGGCATTCAGATATAAATAAGGCATTGCCTCTGCTTTCCGTGATTGGACATTTCTCCACATTGACTTTATGAAAGGCATATTATGTCAATGGGAGTTTGGAACACTAGCCACACTAGTGTAAGCCACGTAGAAGGCAGTGCAACTTATATCCTTGTTATCAGGAGATGGTTTGCACTTGACTCACTGAAGGTCACACCTGGGCATCCCTGAGGGTCCTCTTATCTTTACTATTAAGCAATGTGAAGCCATAAAATGATTAGGGTTGGCATGCTTTTAGAGAATTAATGGTCTAACAAATTGGGTGATTTTGCTCAGCTTGGCTATTGAGGATAACATACTGTGAATTTACTAAGCTCATCTGTGACCAGAGTCCTCGGCAGGGTAATTGAAAGTGAATGGAAATGGCTATTTATGTATTCTCAGCCACTAGATGTTGCTTTCATCTCTGATTTCTTTGCATGATGAGACAAAATATATACACTGCCTGCGGGTACCACTTTGCATGTTCAATTAACTAAGGACTGTGCTTAGGACTTAGTTGAAAAGGCAGATGGTGATGGCACACTATATTGTTAGACTTCAGAAGTGTCCCACCAGTCAAACGGGGTTATATTTTTTAATTGCACCTCATTCTTTTAGGGTCTAATATCCACTGGGGATGTGTGCGGTGCTCAGCTACATTCACAACCTTATGGCAGTGCTTCCAAAGTTTTTGTATGGATGTTTGTTGTTGTTGTTATGTGCCGTCGAGTCGGACCCGACTCATAGCGACCCCTCCTTGAGTTTCCGAGGCAGTATCACTACAGAAGTAGATTGCCCCATCTTCCTTCCGAGGAGTGGCTGGTGGTTAGCAGCCAGCCTTCTGGTTAGCAGTCAAATGCCTTAGGCACTATGCTATCAGAGCTCCCATGGATGTTTAGAATCAAGAAAATAAAAGTTCTTAGTGAAATACAATTGCAAGTACTATAATGAATAAAGTTAAAAGGAATTCTTTAGTGCAGAGTCTTTAAGAGACCAAAAGGTCTATTTTTTGACTGAAAGATGATCTGTCTCTTGTAGTGGGTTAAGACATTGTGGCTCAAACATATAAAGAAGCTACCAATTATTGGAGGAGCTCTGGTGGTGCAGTGATTAAGACAATTGTCTGCTAACCAAAATGTCAGCTGTTCAAGCCTACCACTCGCTCTGCAGGAGAAAGATGAGGCAATCTGCTTCTGTAAAGATTTATAGCCTTGGGAACCCTATGGGGAAGTTCTACTCTGTCCTAAAAGAATTGCTATGAGTAGGAATTGACTTGATAGCAGTGTTTTGTTTTGTTTTCTTAACTTATTATTGAAGGGGAATCTTGGCAGTGAAGGAGCATTGGTGGGACAGTGGTTAAGTGTTTGGCTGCTAACTGAAAGGTCAGGGGTTTGAACCCACCAGTGACTTTGTGGGAGAAAAGATCAGTCAATCTCTTTTCAAAAATATTACAGCCTAGGAAACGCTGTGAGTTAGTTCTACTCTCACATGGGGCACTGAGTTGCAATTGACTTGATGGCACACAACCACCACCACCATTTATTGAGCACTTATATACTATTTATTACATGCAATGCATTACAAAGATGATTCAGATAAATTTTTTAAATGAAATATGGGTTATTACCATTTTTATTTATTTACTGAATGACAGTCCTGAAGCTGAATCTTAAATAACATGGCAAAGGTCACATAACAAGCATGTTGGAAATTGAACTCAAGCAGCTTGCTGCAGATTTTATATATATAGGCTCTGGTGGCATAGTGCCTAAGGCATTTGACTGCTAATCAGAAGGCTTGCAGTTCAAACCCTCCAGACACTCCTTGGAGGGAAGATTGGGCAATCTACTTCTGTAGAGATACTGCCTCAGAAACCCAAGGAGGGGTTGCCATGAGTTGGAATTGACTCCACGGCAATGAGTATGGTGTGTGTGTGTATGTGTGTGTGTGTGTATAAACCAAAAACCAAACTCACTGTCATTGAGTCAGTTCTGACTCATTGCGACCCCTCCTTTGGTTTCCAAGGCATTACTCCTACGGAAGTAGATTGCCCAGTCTTCTTTCTGAGGAGTGGCTGGTGGGTTTGAACCACCAGCATTCTGGTTAGCAGTTAAATGCCTTCAGCACTACGCCATCAGATCTCCCAGAGTTGTGGTTTGAATGAAGTTTTACAGAGCAAATTAGTTTTCTATTCAGTATTTTTATTATATATTTTGTTTTGTGATATTAGTTGCAATCCCCTCAATGTAACAGCACTTTTACTGCTTCCTCCCTGGGTTCCTTGTTTCCATTTGCCCATCATGCTCCTTTCTGCCTTCTAAGTTTTCATAGAGAACAAATGGTGCCCTTTTGATCTTGCATAGTTGATGTGAGGGAACAAGTTCCTCATGGGTAGTAGTATTCACTCTACAGGCCTATTGTTTGACTGAAAGATGATCTATCTCCTCGAGTGGGTTAAAGAACCCACACTCTTGACCAGGATGCTCTGTTTCTTCCTTTTTAAAAATTTCTTACTTTTTACAAAGAGTATTTTGCTCAACCAGAGTTTCACAGATCACATTTTGACAAGGGAATTCCTAGGATAAAAGGTATCAAGTATTGTTGGGTCAACACGTCAATAATATAATGGAGAAAAGGAATCACAGAGTCAATACTGGAGGCTTTTCAACTCATCCTGGCTTGATCCTGTTTTCTAAAGTAGCAAATAAATCAATGATTCCTAAACTTTTGGAATGAAAGCTGAATCCCACTTCCTGAGCACTGGAGTTACATTGTGCTTATCTGACTCATTCGTCATATTTTCATGCAAGCATCACTAAGACCTTGACAATATTATTTGATTAAACTCACTCTTTTTTGAGTCCAGATATTTGAGTACACATATGAGCCAGGCCCTATGCTAATTGTAGTAAGAACTAATTCAGGAGTAGATGCAGAAATCAGACAGAGATTTAAAAGCTAGCTATGTTGATAAGCGTGATCAGAGAACATGGTTTAGAAATGGCACCTAAGACTTCCTCTTTGAATTAGGTAGTCATACCCATCCTGGTCCTGGAAAAGCTGATCAACCACAGCTCCTTCCACCCTCTACAAGGTCCTACCTCATATACTTACCCCATGGCAGAGACAGAGAATATGGGCGTCCTGAGGGTAGACTGGGTCCAAAAAGAGAAGCAGGGGGGTCTGAGTTGAGCATGCTGGATTTCTTCTTCCACATTCACTATGAGGTAAGTCATGAGTGGAGGAGTAAGGGAAGACTCCAAGAGATTTTGGAAGTTCCTTTCATGGTTTTCCTTACTGGAGAGGGGAGTAGAAATTTCTATTCTCTGGCAGGAAACTAAGAGTGAGAACTAAGTGTCCTTCCATCATGAATTTTAATGAGAAGAGATAAAGGAGCTGAAAATATAAATATAGTCTCTCAAGGACCTCAGTCAGAGTCATTGGAAGACAGAAGCAGTTAAAATAAACCATAATGCAAAACGCAATGCACTGCTGTCGAGTCGGATCTGACTCATATTGACTCCTCCTTGAGTTTTCGAGGTGTTATCACTACAGAAGTAGATCGCTCAACCTTCCTTTTGAGGAGTGGCTGCTGGGTTTGAACGGCCAGCTTCTGGTTAGCAGTCAAATGCCTTAAAAATAAACCATAGTGAAATAAAAATATGCAATAGGAAGGGATAAAGCAGTAGGTTATAGGGGAGATATGGTCTCATTACTACTTTCAACCACTTAAACACAAAATATTTCCTTGCATCTCTCAGAATTACATTTTTGTGTCAGAAGTATATTTTCATGTACTTTGGTTTTTCAATCACTCATATTCATTTATTCATTCAGCAAAAATATATTGAATATTAACATGTATTGAGTTGTGGAGATAGAATGTAGAATAAAATGAAGCCAGGAGACCATCCCCTTCCTCTTTTAAGAAATATTTTCTTTACCTCAATTAAATAACTGAGTTAATTTATTGTCAACCATTGGTTTACCAATTTAGAAAGTCTTCAATGTTATGGCACATGGGAGCTAAACTGCTAGGGAGATAATGTAGTGCAGGTGGATGGTACCATTAGGACGTTATGAATTGGAAGAGAGGAATAGAAGAGTGTTCAAAGAAAAATCTGATCAATGGATCAATTAAAGTCAAAAGAGTTGATTGAGCTAGAATATTGTTTGAGAACAGGGAGCACCCAAATTTCAGGGCTCGAATTTACACAGTTACAATGCCTTTTTAAAGCTTGTTGTTGTTGTTGTTATGTGCTGTCGAGTTGGCCCGGACTCATAACGACCCCTCCTTGGACCCCTCCTTGGGTTTCCGAGGCAGTATCACTACGGAAGTAGGATTGCCCAACCTTCCTTCCGAGGAGTGGCTGGTGGGTTTGAACCGCCAGCCTTCTGGTTAGCAGTCAAGTGCTTTAGCCACTATGCTACCAGAGCTCCTTTTTAAAGTAAAGCTTAGATATGTTAATATGCCCTTTGGTTTGATTGGTTATTTGCATCTAATTTTCCTTTTGTTTCGGGCATTGAATGTTAAACTGGCTTATCTTGATTGGATAAGTGTTGCTAACTCAGGCTGATAATGAAAATAAACTCCCAAACCCTAACTGAGTTGATTGAACTCAAAGCAACACCAAAAGGCAGAGTAGAACTGCCCCATCTGGTTTTCAAGGCTATAATTCTTTAATGAAGCAGACTGCCACATCTTTCTCCCAGTGGGAGGGCTGGTGGATTCAAACTGCAGACCTTTCGGTTAGCAACCGAGCTCTCAGCCACTGCACCACCAGGGCTGTACTTCAGGCTATAAGTAAAACTTCCTTAAGTTTTAAGTTTAAATTTCTGTGTCTTATAAATAGCCTTGTGAAGCCATTTTAACTCTTGCCTCAAAAAAAAAAAAAAAAAAAAAAAAAAATTTATACTGATAAAAGGATTAAGAGCTTCAAAAATAAGTTGTGGAGGGGCTCTCACTCAGGCTTACCCTGTTTTACAATTTTGCCCAGAGTCAATGAATCCTTATTAAGGTACGCCTCTATTCATGGGAGTTGCAATGAAGTCCAGGGAGTCAAATGAAAGTCTTACAATTGAACTGGAACTGGTACAACACAGAATGATTGGACTATTCTGATGTCAAAGGACCTGAGCTGGTAATTGTTGTATTTGAGAAGGAAAGACTGAGATGCTAAATTAGGTCTAATAAAATATAATGGATGTATAAACCAGAGTATCCTAATAGTAGTTACAAAATTAGATATAGAAATTATAAGAATACAATTCCATTATTTGTTCGAATAAGAAAAGAGTAAGATTATGACTTGCCAATGCAAAACCTTGTTTCAGAGGAAGGAATGTATAAAACCTCACTCTTGAATGCTGACTGATGAGAAAAGGGGATAAATTTCTACCCCTCTCCTCAATGCCAGCTGACCATTCCTGATCCTACTTAGCCTGTTTTACTGTGCATTTTTAAATCCATAACACTTATGATCTTGTAATACACTGTGTAATATATTTCTTTATTATATTTCTTGTTTATTGTCTGACCCCCCCCCCACCTTGGATATAAGCTACATGACAATAAGGATCTTTGTTTTATCTTTGAGTATATTCCACATGTCTAGAAGAGTGCATAGCATACTGTAGGTCTTCAATAAATATTTATTGCAAGATGAATTATTTGCCTAATTCCTCCAATGGACTAAAATGAAAGTAATTTATTTCCTTTGGAAAGAAGAGTAAGTGGGTTTGCAATGAATAGATCTCAGAGTCTGAATCTGAATTAAAACTATAGAAAGTGGCGATTTGGTTGAAAGTATGTTTCCCCAGAGGCATTTCAATAACAAAACTGCTGCAAAAAACCTGGACTTACAAAATGAATCTTTTAATTATGTTATGTCTGTCAATTATATGAAAACAAAAATGTCCAAGTGATCATTTCTTCTGATTTCTTTTAATCCATTGTTTTGCGCAAAGTCATCAGTTAGTTTGCTTAATAGCTTATCAGACCCAGTTTATCACACCTGGAATATTTAGCATTTTAAAGATTCATTAGCACAGCTGGGTGCCTAAGAGTTTGATGGGTCTTCATTCGGCTGCTGCAATTGAGAAGAAGGCATTGAAAATTGTCTGTGTTTTTCCTTCTCTAATCCTGTGATTGTTTTCTCTTCTGAAGACTGTGTTAATTATATAGTGCCTACTTTAGGGCTGCTTCTGACTCCACAGTGCTTGTGTTTGGTACTCTTTTACTTAGGATAAAAGGAAGGCACGTTCTTGGGTCTCTGAAATAAAAAGGAAAACAACAATAGCCAACATTTTGCCATAGTGGCACATACTGGCCTACTTGATTTTATTAAATCTTTATAATGATGACCTTCTTGGAGCTCTGGTAGCGTAGTGCCTAAGGCACTTGACTGCTAACCAGAAGGCTGGCGGTTCAAACCCACCAGCCACTCCTCCGAAGGAAGGTTGGGCAATCTACTTTGGTAGTGATACGGCCTGGGAAACTCAAGGAGGGGTCACTGAGTCAAGTTGACTTGATGGCACATAACAACAACAACAATTACCCTGTAGGGTAGTACCATGAGCATAATCATTTTATTTTGAATGACCTGAAGCTGAGAGATGTCAAGATGCTTGCCCAAATGTACGTACAAGGAAGATACTCCAGGTGGTACTCAGAGCCAGGTCATAGAACTTAAAATCCTGGGTACTCTCAACTACTCATAAGTTAGGTAGTCCTTATCCAAAATGACCTAATTGTCTTATCACAACATCTTGCCTAGTGAATCACTGACTTAAAAACTATATGAACTCTGGCACTTTATGGGCATAACCTATTTTGTAGACTAATTAATTTTGTTATTGTTAAAATAACTACAATGTTAAGAAGAAGAAAAAAAACTTTATCTCCAAATTTTATTTGCTAGTTTCGTTTCTCTAAAAATAACCAAATCATTAAGATTAGTGTCCAGATAAGATCTGAACCTCTGCTGGTTTTTTTTTTTTTCCCATATGCTACAACTGGAGTAGCCAGAAATAACATGGAAACTTCTAACCTCCTTTCTTCACCTCTGGCTGTTGTGTTGAGAACAAACTCTAACAAGACCCTCTTTTTCATGCGCTGCTTAAATATTGATCTAGTCTACTCATGTTTTACCATTAAATATTCTTTATTTCTTTCTTTGAAACTAACACAGCATAAGTTATTTACATAGCTCTGGTAGCATAGTGGCTAAGGCACTTGACTGCTAACCAGAAGGCTGGTGGTTCAAACCCATCAGCCACTCCTCGGAAGGAAGGTTGGGCATTCCTACTTCCGTAGTGATACTGCCTCGGAAACCCAAGGAGGGGTTGCTATGAGTCAGGGCTGACTCGATGGCACATAACAACAACAACAACATGCTAATAAGTAAGGAGCTCTGGTGTTGTAAAGGATAAAGCATTTGGCTGCTAACCAGAATATCAGCAGTTCAAACCCACCAGCCGCTCGGCAGAAGAAAGAGGAGACAATCTACTTCTGTAAAGATTTACAGCCTCAGAAACTCAATGCTATGAGTTGAGGGCAGTAAGTTTTTTTTTTTTTTTTAATGCTAATAACTATATTTTCAAATATTCTGAAATAGGACCACACAGAGAATCAACTACTCTGACAGAAATTATTAAACATATTCCAAATTCTGTGATAGGTATTCATTCTAGCTTTTGTCCCCCACCCCAGATCTGTTTTTTTGCCCTTCCCTTGCTTGAATGTGGCTGACCCCTGTAAGTTGTTTCCCAGGTTCGTGTGTCAGCTAGCTTCTGGATGGGTATGGCCAGTGGGAAACCTTGCAGGAGATTGGTGGGTGGCAGAAAGAGAGACACCAGGGCATTTCTTTTCTTCTGTCTCCTCGTCAGGGGTATCTCTGGATGAACTATGTATTTTCCATGGCTTTAACTCTTGTCCAAAGGCCTTCCATGGAACCATCATCTGTTGAGGGACCCTAGCACCTAGACCCTGTGAAATTTTCCTCTTCCCTTTATTTTTCCAGACTCTAACCAGGAGGCTGGCGAGTCAAACCCACCAGCCACTCCTCGGAAGGAAGGTTGGGCAACCTACTTCTGTACTGATACCACTTTGGAAAACCAAGGAGTGGTCGCTATGTGTCAGATCCGACACGACGGCAGTGAGTTTTGTTTGAGGGATAGTAAAGTCTCTATTATGGCTAATTTCTGCATTTCTTCATCATTCTGTGTGACTTCCCAGCTCCTTTATCATCACCCATATAACCAATTTCTTGCATGACATACCTTCTGTTGGATATATTTTAAGTGAGTTCTGTTTTCTTTGTTACACCCTGACCACAAACAGCAATAGTCACTTTAAGATTGCTGAGACAGGCAGTTTCGTTACACTATATCAAAACTATAATATCAAAATATCAAATATCAAAAAATATATAATATCAAAACTATAATAATATCAACATCAACTCAACTTGTTGAAGGAATTGACTTAAGTTTGGAATGGACTCACATTCATTTTACCAGACTAGGAGAAAATGAATGACCAAAGATATTCACTGTTATCTGTAAGGCAGAGCCATCACTTTTTTTTTTTTTTAATTTTCTCAAAGAAGAGTACTTAAAAAATAGCAATCCTAGTCCTGTTATTCTATTTGTGAGGTATGTAAATGAGTGGGCAAAAGAAATGTTCATTGTAGAATTTTCTGCTGGGTAATGTAGTAAGCAACAGCTATTTCTATATAAAAATTTAAGCCTCGAGTTGCAATACTGAAAGATCTTATGGGCAGTATGTGGAATGATAGGAGCTCTGGTAGCATAATGGCTAAAGCACTTGACTGCTAACCAGAAGGCTGGTGGTTCAAACCCACCGGCCACTCCTCGGAAGGAAGGTTGGGCAATCCTACTTCCGTAGTGATACTGCCTCGGAAACCCAAGGAGGGGTCGCTATGAGTCGGGGCCGACTCGACAGCACATAACAACAACAACAACAACATGTGGAATGATGCAGGAAACATCAAAAGAAGATGGAAGGAATACACAGAGTCACTGTACCAAAAGGAATTGGTCAATGTTCATCCATATCAGGAGGTGGCATATGATCAAGAACCAATGGTATTGAAGGAAGAAGTCAAAGGTGCACTGAAGGAGTTGGTGAAAAACAAGGCTCCAGGAATTGACGGAATATCCAATGAGATGTTTCAACAAATGGATGCCACGTTGGGGGCACTCACTGGACTAGGACAAGAGATTTGGAAGAAAGCAACCTGGCCAAATGACTGGAAGAGATCCATATTTGTCCCCATTCCAAAGAAAGGTGATCCCACAGAATGTGGAAATTATTGAGCAATGTCGTTAATATTTCATGCACATAAAATCTTACTGAAGATAATTTAAAAATGGTTGCAGCAGTATATTAACAAAGAACTTCCAGAAATGCAAGCTGGATTCAGAAGAGGACACGGAACGAGGAATATCATTGCTGATGTCATATGGATCCTGGCTGAAAGCAAAGAATACCAGAAAGATGTTTACTTGTGTTTTATTGACCATGCAAAGGCATTCGACTGTGTGTATCATAAAAAATTGTGGATAACATTGAGAACAATGGGAATTCCAGAACACTTAATTGTACTCTTGAGGAACCTGTACATAGACCAGGAGGTGGTCATTTGAACAGCACACAGGGATACTGCATGGTTTAAAATCAGGAAGGGAGTACATCATGCTTGTATCTTTCACCATATTTATTCAATCTGTATGCTGAGCAAATAAATGGAGAACTGGACTATATGAAGAAGAATGTGGCATCAGGATCGGAGGAAGACTCATTAACAACCTGTGATACACAGATGACACAACTTTGCTTGCTGAAAGTGAGGATGACTTGAAGCACTTACTGATGAAAGTTTAAGACTATAGTCTACAGTATGGATTATACCTCAATATAACAATATCCTCAAAATAAATAATAATCCTCAAAAATAAAACAAAAATCCTCACAACTGGACCAATAAGCAGCATCACGATAAATGGAGAAAAGATCAAAGTTGTCAAAGACTTCATATTACTTGGTTCTACAATCAACACCCATGGAAGCAGCAGTCAAGACATCAGATGATGTATTGCATTAGGCAAATCTGCTGCAAAAGACCTCTTTCCAGTGCTGAAGAGCAAAGATATCTCCTTGAAGACTAAAGTGCACCTAACCCAAGCCATGGTATTTTCAATCACCTCATATGTATGTGAAAGGTGAACAATGAATAAGGAAGACCAAAGAAGAGTTGATGCTTTTGAATTGTGTTGAAGAATACTGAAAGTGTCATGGACTGCTTAAAGAACTAACAAATCTGTCTTGAAAGAAGTGTGGCCAGAATGCTCCTTGGAAGCAAGAATGGCTGACTTTGTCTCACCTCCTTTGGTCATGATGTCAGAAGGGACCATTCCCTGGAGAAAGATATCATGTTTGATAAAGTGGTGGGTCAAGGAAAAAGGGGAAGGCTCTCAACAAGATGGATTGACATAGTGGCTGCAACAATGGGCTCAGGTATAGCAAAGATCGTGTGGCTGAGACAGGACCAAGCAGTGTTTCGTTCTGTTGTACATAGGGTTGCTATGAGTTGGAGACGACTCGATGACACCTAACAACAACAGCATCATTTCTAAATAGTAAATGCTTTGTTGAAGAGAAACCTAAGCCATGAGTCTGTTTCTATGAAGGAATTTCGGAAATGGAGTATATGAATATCTTCTGAGACAACAGAGGAACGGGTATGGTGGGCTTTGGATGTTGTATAGGGGAGCTCCATGTTTGGCAGAAGGGAAGGAGGCCTGATACTCCCCTTGCAACTAGATGGTAAGTGTTGGGAGAAGAAAAGAAGGAGCGTTTACAGATACATTAAAGCCAAAGCCAAGCGGATTAATGTGATCTAGGACATTTTAGAAACTTTATCTCAGTACATGGAGGTTCTTTGCACAACAGAACACCTTGCATATGCTGAAAAGAAACAAGTTGGGAAGTGCACAAATAATAGCATAAATGGATGGGATAAACAGTGAAATTCAGTGGAAACAACTGGGCACCTTAGCAATATGGGAGACCTGAGAATTCACATGGAGGTGAGACAAACTGCCATTTTGAAAGATATTTCAGAAATTGTCCTCTGACTTCTTTCTCTCTCTCTTATTCCTTCCCTCCCTCCCTCCCTCCCTCTCTTCCTTCCATTTAGGAAATTATTTTTTAGTGTCTACTTAAGTGCCAAACACTGTTCTATGCAATGGTGACATGTTAATAAATAAAACAGACCAAAAACAAGAAAGAAAGAGCCCTGCTTTCATTCCATCAGGAGAAAGTAGAGTCAATAAATATAATAAATAACTATTATATAGTATATTAGAGGATGAAGAGTGCTATGGCAAAAACTAGGGAGTACACTAAGAGAGGGTGCTGATGCTAGGGTTGAGATGGAGGGGAGGAAGGACTTGAGGAAGTAAAGGAGTGAGTTACGGGTGTGAACTATATATGATACCCAGGGGAAGAGCAATCCAGATAAAGGGAATGTAAGAGCAAAGCCCAGAGGACAAGAATTCTCTTATTAGAGTTAAACATAAATTTACCCTATGATCCAGTAATCATACTTCAAGATATTTACTGAGAGAAATGAGAACATAAGTCCACACAAACACTTATATGCTAATGTTGATAGCACCTTTATTCATATTAGTCCAAGTCTACAGACATTCCTAATGACAATCAATAGGAAATTGGATTAATGAATTGTGGTATATTCATGCAATAGAATGTTATTGGTGTTAGGTGCTGTCAAGTTGGTTCTGACTCATAGTGACCCTATGGACAACAGAAGGAAACATTGCCTTGTGCTGTGCCATCCTCACAATTGTTGCTATGCCGGAGCCTACTGTTGCAGTCACTGTGTCAATTCATCTTGTGGAGGGTCTTCCCTTTTTTCGCTGGCTCTGTATTTTACTAATGGAATTCTACTCAGCAATTAAGAGAAAATTATGAATACATGCTACAACATTAACGAGTCTCAGAAACACTATGTTGAGCCAAAGGAATCACAGAAAAAAGGAATATATACTATTTGGTTCCATTTATATTAAGTTCAAGAATAGGAAAAACTCATCTATGGTGACAGTAATGAAAGCAGTAGTTGCCTGTGAGGATGGGTCAAAACTGACTGGAAAAAGACCTGAGGAAACTTTCTGAGGAAATGGAAATATTCTGTCTTGATTGCATAGTGGTTACGTTGGGTTTCGGAGGTGGTAAATCTTTATGGAAGTAGATTGCCCAATCTTCCTTCCACAGAGCAGCTGATGGGTTTGAAGCACCAGCCTTCTGGTTAGCAGTCAAATGCCTTAGGCACTACACCACCAGAGCTCCTTCACTTATACAATAGGTTGGATAATATGATATTCTACAAGGTCATTGTGAAATCCTTAATTTTATGATTTGGTTTAAAACCCTTGAAATCAGTGGTAGGACATTGGCTGGTGCTAAGCCAACATTTTATTAAGCAGTGTTTTTTGTTGAAACAACATTTGTGGTAAAAAAGATTTGACCATCTGAGTTCCTGTGAAAGTAAAGAACTACTTTAATCCAGTTATTAACATGGTTTTAAGATGCAGCTTTTAAGGCAAACATTACCAATCATAAGGGGGCAGTGTAGTTTCTATATGCAGAGCTAGCATATCAGTGAAATTTCAGTTTTGCCAAACACCTGTTTTGTTGGGTTTAATGAGAGTCTAACAATAAGAACTAACATCCTATGTGGAGATAAACAGGCTGACAGATTTGTTTGACACAGAGTTGCCAACATTGAGTAACATTCTTCTAACTCATGTTTTGGTCTTTTTAAGTTCTCAAACAACTATCTTCTAGCAAGCTTAATGATCATTGTTCCAGAAATTATTCCTATAATTCTTCCACATGAGTGTAGAAATCAGCTAAGTTTGTAGAATAATACATATCAGTGATTTTACCATACAAAATCTATTTTAATTTTCCTTTTGGGAAAACATTGCAGCTGACATGCATGGGTGTTGAGCAGATTTGGAGACAATTTTGCAGCTGCAAATATAGAAATATTGAACCTTACCCAGCAACTAATGGTCATAGCCTATGTGTGACCATGTATGTTATAAAAAAGAAAAGCCAAATGAGACTGGCTCATAGAGTTAATTGCTATTTTGCCCAACCATCCCCCTCCCCCAAAATTTAAGTCAAATGCCTTAGGCACTGTACCACCAGAGCTCCTTAAAATTTAAAGTACCAATAAAGTTATCCAAAATAAGTATTTTGGGAAATGAGTCAGAGTTGACGTGGTGGCAACTGATAAAAAAAAAAAAAAAAAAGTTATTATTCCAGTGAATAAAAACACTTAAGATATTTGCCAATATGGCTCTTTTCAATACAGTCCTGTGCCCTTGGTAGGTACTGATGTTCATAGCACCTTTATTCATATTGCTTGGGTTTCCATAGAGATGTGATTTTTTAGTACAATCTATATAGAAGTTCTTTATGTGGTTCCTTGCAGTAGTTATGAGATCAGTGTTAACCCTACTTTACAGATGAGAAAACAGATTCAATATATTTAAGAAAACCGTATAAGGTCACACAACTAGTTAATTGTAGAACAAAGGTTAAATTCTTAGTGTATTTGACATTGAATCCATGCTCTTTTCAATTTACAGTGCTATACCTTTTCTACAAACCTACTAAAGAGGCAATACAAATCCACAAAGGAAATAAGAAGAAAGGATTGTTTCCTTTACATGTGTATTCACTCTAAATTTTTTTTTTTTT
>NW_006921634.1:8370584-8385760 GCF_000298275.1 Orycteropus afer afer | reverse complement strand
TTCTGTGTCTGTATTTATTGGTTTCCCTTTTCTTTGTTGAAGAGGGTCTGTGCAATCCTTCTGCCTAGTCCGCCATCTTGCCCCGCCTCCCTCACTCTAAATTTTTTAAATGATCAATATTTAAAACACCATTTGCCTTTATATACTATTCACTTCCATTTACACACTTTTCAAGAGTATATGTATTATAAAATATGAGGCATACCTTTTAAGATAAATATAACAGATGTGTTATGGGCTTCAAAAGATCTCTTTCTGACATTTTGACTAATCTCACTAGTAGAATCTTTCATTTTGAATAGAAATGATACTGAAAATAATCCCACACATGTGAGGTGTCATGACTGTCACAAACAGCAAAGGTTTCTTGAGTCCCTAAAGTATGTCAGACAGTGTACAGGCAAGGACAAATAAATGTGCAGCCTCTCTGCCATTAAGTACCAGTAGTATGGCTGGAGTCCCTGGGTGGTATAAAACGTTAGCTCGCTCAGCTGCTAACTGAAAGGTTGGAGGTTCAAGTCCACCGAGAGGCTCCTGGAAAGAAAGGCTTAATGATCTACTTCCGGAAAATCAGCCATTGGAACCCTGTGGAGTATAATTCTATTCTGGTACATATGGGGTCACCATAAGTTGGAGTCAACTTGATGTTTTTTTTTTTTTTTTGAGTAGTGTGTTAAGAGGACATACTCAGAGAACTGTGTAGATAAAGATGGAAAAAGATATAGTCACACATTTTTAGTAATGCATGCATCATGTTTCCCAAGTCACACTGCGTGTTGTTGTTGTTATTTGCCATTGAGTCGGCCCCGACTCATAGCTACGCTTCCTTGGGTTTCCAAGGCAGTATCACTACGGAAGTAGGATTGCCCAACCTTCCTTCCAGGGAGTGGCTGGTGGGTTTGAACCGCCAGCCTTCTGGTTAGCAGTCAAGTGCCTTAGGCACTATGCTACCAGAGCTCCTAGTCACACTGCGTAGGAGGTAAAAATAAAAGGGTCAGAATAGCAGTACAAATATATTATTTCTTTGGGTCTGCCTTGTTCACTCCCAGTCTCTTTTAAAATCTCTACCAATCACTCTGGATGATCCTCAGAGTGTTTATTTTACTTCTTTCCAGCCTCAGCTTTGCTGCCTCGGATAAGATCCGCTACCAGATGTCTCAGTGCCAAAAAGCAGATGCTGCTGCCCAGGGCACTTGCCTGGTGCCTCCACCTCCCCTCTCATTTCCCTGCTTTTCCCATTACTGAAGCTATTTCATTGTACCAAAGCCACCGATGCGGGCAGCTTTGATCCGGTAATCTCATGTTGTGTTCTCCACTGGTGTGTGGAGAATCCCTCTTTCCCTGCTTTGTATCACACTCCTAGTATACGTGTAACTCATGTCCCCAGACCTCACATTAACATTTTCTGGCTTCTTTGCTCTCATTTGTAAAACTGCAGAACTGTACCAATTCCCATCCTTTTTGAGTCTCCCCACTTAAGTGTGAGCGCTCTTAAAGAGCACCTCTCTGTACCCAGGAACAGGTCTGTTGAGATTTTTTTCACCCACTAAGTCCCGCATAGAGCTGTTGGGTCTATACTCCAGCTTCTTCCCTTTTTTCCTCAGACAAAAATGAAAGCCTTCATGCAGTAATGCTTATAAATAAATTCTTTTGGATCATGTGCCCCAGACACATGATCTTGGATTCTGAGGCAGCACTGTGCTCTTGGAATGATTTCTGTGTTCTGCTTAAGCAAGCTCCAGTTGTTGTTGTGTTGTTGTTATTTGCTCTCGAGTCGGACCTGACTCATAGCGACCGCTCCTTGGGTTTCCAAGGCGGTATCACTTCAGACAACTCGACGGCACATAACAACAACAACAACATCACTTCAGAAGTAGATTGCCCAACCTTCCTTCTGAGGAGTGGCTGGTTGGTTTGAACCGCTAGTCTTTTGGTTAGCAGTCTAGTACCTTAGGCACTACGCTACCAGAGCTCCCAAGCTCCAGTTAGCACCTGTCATTTCCAGCAAAAAGAATCTTGATTGATACAAGCGTGAAAGGAAGGAAGATGTGGTTTGTTCATCCCTGCACATAGTTACCTTTTATGTTCTAAATCATCCCAGTTCTTCAGAATTCCCAAGTCTATCAAAAAACACTCTTTCATTAGTCAAATGAGGTTCCCTGCACAGTGAAGCTCTCATATTTGTTAGCAGTGGGCTCGACTCGTTTCTCTGATGCAATTTGTTGTCAGCATCCATTAATTGGACAGGTTGTTCGGTAATTTCATTTTCCTGTGATACTGCAAATTGTAGCACTTGCAATCTTATTGATTTATTTATGTTTTATAAATATTTAAATTGAAGAATATTCTTTTGATGAACCACTCTCTGTTCTGTTGTATTGTTGCTGTTATTTGCCATCAAATTGATTCTGACACATGTATGCAGAACAGAACTGTTCTGTGGGTTTTCAAGACCTTTTTGGATGCAGATCACCTGGGCTATCTTCGGAGATGTCTCTGGGTGGGTTCAAACTGCCAACTTTTGGCCTCATAGTCCAGTGCTTGACCATTTGTACCACTCAGGGCTGTGTTACTTTACTCCTAATAGCATAGTCTTCTTAGGCAGGAGACTTGAAGTCTTGTCCTGGGCCCACCATTTATTTGCTGTATGATTTTACTTACATGTATAGTACCCCTGAATTTGTTTCATCATCTCTAAAACAGATCACTGGACATAAAATGAGAAACCATTAAAAAAGATGAAGCCTATAGCTCTGGTAGCATAGTGCCTAAGGCACTTGACTGCTCACCAGAAGGCTGGCGGTTCAAACCCACCAGCCACTCCTCGGAAGGAAGGTTGGGCAGTCCTACTTCTGTAGTGATACTGCCTCGGAAACCCAAGGAAGGGTCGCTATGAGTCGGGGCCGACTCGACGGCAAGCAACAACAACAACAACATAAAATATAGGGTATTAATAATAAAAATAGTAAACAGATATTTTATGTCAGTTTTTATATTAAAGAAATATTCTCTTATTTGAATCTTTTTCATAGTACTTTTGGAAGTAATATAAGAAGAAATTTTAAGTAGCATTCATGCTAAAATTAGCTGAAAGATTATTATCATTATGAAGTATTTGAATGAATAAAGTTTTCTTGGTAAAATAAAATACATATATTAATGAATTTATAAAAATGTCATAAAACACGTATTTCCATCAAAGTCATTTTTGTAATCTTTTTAGTGTCTGATACAGGTAATATTTTCTCTCTGGATGTATTACCATCATAGCAGGCTTATTAACAGGTTTGTGTTACAGGTAAAAATTCAAAGTTATCAATGTTGAACCTATAGGGCTAGGTAGTCATGACTTCAGCAGAGTCTAGGATGGGGAGAGGGAAGACAGGATAATGTTCAATCCTGTGTTTGCTGCAGGGCTGATGAAGATGTCAGCATATCTACTTCTTCAATTTGTGCTAGACAACATTCCCTGAAATAAATTAAAATTAAAACTAACCAGGTAATGTTAGTTTCCTATTAGATAAATTTGGATTTGGAATGGGTATATCAAATGTCTTTCCTGCATCAACTAATTTGATCATGTGGCTCTTTCCCTTTATTTTATTTATGTGATGGATTATGTTGACTGTTTTTGCATCTATATTCATGAGGGATATTGGTGTGTAATTGTCCTCTTTAGTGGTATCTTTTCCACTGGTTTTGGTATCAGATTTATGCTTGCTTCATAAATGAATTTGGGAGTATTCCATCCTTTTCTATGTTCTAGAATAGTTTGAGTAAGATTGGTGTCAGCTCTTCTCTGAATGGTTGGTAGAATTCTTCAGTGAAGCCATCTGGGCCTGGACTTTTTTTTTTTTTAAATGACCTATTCAATTTCTTCTTTTGCTATGAGTCTGTTCAAATTTTTTACCTCAGTTTGTGTTAGTTTTGGTAAGTAGTTTGTTTCTACAAATCTGTCCATTTCTCCTAGGTTTCAAATTTGTTGGAGTGTCTTTCTTCATAGTATCTCGATATTACCCTTTTTATTTTGGGTATTTCTGTTGTGACATCACCCATTTTATTTCTTACTCATGTTACATGCATCTTCTCCTTTTTCCTTTGTTAAATTTGTCAGCAGTTTGTCACTTTTATTGATCTTCTCAAAGAACCGACTTCTAGTCATGTTGATTCTTTCTATTGCTTTCTGTTTCATTTATTTCTGCTTGAATCTTTATTATTTCTTTTCTTCTGGTGACTATAGTTTTTTTATGCTGTTCTTTTTCTAGTTGTTGGAGATGTTGGGTTAAGGTATTGATTTTGGCTCTTTCTTCTTTTCTGATGTGTGCATTTATTGCTATAAATTATGCTCTGAGCACTGGTTTTGCTGTGTCTCAAAGGTTTTGGTATGTTGTTTTTTCATTCTTGTTTGATTCAAGGAGTTTTTTAATTTCATTTTTTATTCAATTACCCAGTAGTTTTAAAAGAGGGAAATTATTCAGCTTCCATGTGTTTGCTTTTTTTTCCCTTGATCTTCCTATTGTTGATTTCTAATTTTATAGTATTGTGATCTGAGAAGATGTTTTGTAGTATTTCAGTGTTTTTAAATTTATTGAGGCTTGCTTTGTGCCCTAACTTATGATCTGCTTTAGAGAATGTTACATGTGCACTGGAAAAAGAAGATATATTGTGCTGTTAGGTGAAGTGCTCTGTATATGCCTATAAGATCAAGTTGTTGTTGTTGTGTTAGGTGCTGTCAAGTCAGCTCTGACTCATAGTAACCCTATGTACAACAGAACAAAACACTGTCTGGTCTTGTGTTGGTCAAGTTGGTTGATTGTATTCTTAGTTCTTCTTTGCCTTATTGAGTTTCTTTCTAGTCATTCTATCCTTCACTGAGAGTGGTATATCATTGTCTATTTCTCTTTTCAATTCTGTTAAAGCTTGATTTATGTATTTTGGGGCTCTTTTATTGCGTGTGTAGACATTTGTTATGGTTATGTCCTCTTTTTTATTGATCCTTTAATCGTTATATAATGTCCTTCTCTGTCTCTCATGGTAGTTTTTGTCTTTAAGTCTATTTTATCAGAAATTAATATTGTTCCTCCTGCTCTTTTTTGATTACCATTTGCTTGATATATTTTTTCCAACCTCTGATTTTTAGTCTATTTTTGTCTTTGTGTGTGTAAGGTGTATCTCTTGTAGACAGCATATTGATGGGTCATGTTTTCTTATCCATTCTGCCATGCTCTGTCTCTTGATTGGTGCATTTAACCATTTATATTCGGTGTTATTCTTGACAAGTATGAATTTATTGCTGTCATTTTGATATGTGTTTTTTTTTTTTTTTTTTTTTGTGGTGTTGCTGACTTCCTTGTCCCATATAATTTTCTGTGCTGGGCTTGTTTTGATTCTGACTTTTTTTTTTTTTTTAATCATTTCCTTTGTTGCTATTTTTTAGTATTTTCTAAATATTTGTGCTTGCCCTCTTTTTTATTTTGATGAGAAGGTTTATGAATTTTCTTTGAGATTACCCTGTGATTTATTATTTTCTTCCCAACATTAGAACAGTGTGTTCTATCCTGCAATCATCTTGACTTCTTCATCTGGAAGTCCTGTACCTACACTATTTATTCCCTCTTTTTGGTTTGTAGTTGTCTTCATTTACCAATTGAAGTTCCACGTGTACAATCTTATAAGTTTGTTTCTTCTGGCGACTATATACTGAACACTTCTATAACTGGATTGGTTTCTGGGTTATGTCAACATGTATGTTAATCATTGGTTGTTGTTTGCCCTTGGTTCTCTGACAGACTCCTTTTAGCAACTCTTGTAAGGTTTTAACACATTTAATTAATTTAATTTTAATTTATTTTTTCATTTATTTTGTCAGTGTATTCTTGTACTGTTTTCCTAAATTCTTCTAGAGATTTCTCTTTGTTTTCCCTAATTTTGTCAGTGTTTTATTTCATTTTGTCAGTATTTTCCTTGCTCTGTCTCTCTACTTGTTGAAGGTACCTAACTATAAGTCTTTTGAATTCCTTATCAGGTAGTTCCAATGTCATTTCTTTCTTGGGGAGCTCTGGTTTTAACAAATTCCTTTAGTTTCTGCTTACTGGGAAATGTCCTAATTTCACCATCATATTTGAGGGACAATTTTGCTGGGTATATAATTCTTGGTTGGAAATTTTTTTCTTTCAGGGTTTTATAAATACCATCCCATTGCCTTCTTGCCTCCATGGTTTCTGATGTGAAATCAGAGTTTAATCTTATGGGTTGTATTTTGTAGGTTACTTTTCATTTTTCCTGTGCTGCTCTTAGCATTCTTTCTTTCTCTTTGGTCTTAGAAATTTGATTATGATATGTCTTTGTGATTTTCATTTGGAGTCTATTCTGCTTTAGGCTCATTAAACTTCTTGACTGCATATCTTTTCATCTTTCATCATATTAGGGGAGTTCTCTTCCAACAAATTTTCGACAATTTTCTCTGTAGTCTTAGTTGTCTCTTCCTGTTCTGGAATTCTGAACACACATAAGTAATTTTTCTTGAGGTTTTCCATATAAATCTTAGGATTTCTTCATTTCTTTTCTTCTTTTCTCTGATCTTTCCCTTACCAAAGTAGTAGTGAGAGATGTGTCTTCATTCTCACTACTTCCATCTTCCATTGATTTGATTCTACTCCTTTACCCTTTTAATGTGTTATCTATTTCTGTATCTTAGTATTAACCTTCTGGATTTGTATTTGCTGTGGCATAGTGGCTAGGCATCTGGCCGCTAACCAGAAAGTCAGTGGTTCAAACCCACCAGCCACTCTGTGGAAGGAAGATGGGATGATGTCCTTCTGTAAAGATTTACAGCCTTGGAAACCCAATGGGGGTCACTATAAGTCAGAATTGATTTGATGACAGTGAGTTTGGTTTTTTGTTTTTTGGTTCTTATATGGTTTCTAATTTTTCATTTGTTTTGTCAGCATATTCTTTTATTGTTTTCCTAAATTCTTCTAGAGTTTTGTCTTTGTTTTCCCTCATTTTGTCAGTATTTTCCTTGCTCTGTCTCTCTTTGTTGAAGGTACCTAACTATAATTCTTTTGAATTCCTTATTGGGTAGTTCCAATGCCATTTATTTCTCAGGGATGTTTTCTCACTCTGTATTCTGGTCCCTTGTTTGTACCTCTTGATCTTGCTTCTTTTTGTGAACTGGAATGGTCTGTTGTCTCCAAGACATTTTCATATCATATTTATATTTAATTGGTGATTGTGTGCTAGTGTGATTCCCTGGGTTTCCCCCCTTTTTCTTCTCCCTTTTTTTGTTTTCATATATCCAGAGAGTGGGGCTTGTGTGCTACTCTGTTCACTAGTTTGGGAGCACTTAGGCACTCTCCACCTGTCTCTTGGTGGGTGTGATAGAGGTTGAGAATGTGTGCACAGATGTCTGTTAGTTGTTTGTGTAGAGCACTTGAGGGGATTTTGGCTGATATTGGCTGCTCTTTATCATTTATCAGTTGGTGGAGGAGCAAGTGGTGACCCTTTTCCAGTGGGTGAGGCTGCAGGAGGTGGTTGAGTTGTGTGGGAAATGTTCCTTTCTGGTCATCAGCCACCAGTGTGTTGCCCATGTGGCGCTTGGCAAGTGGAGCTGATTATCATGTTGCTGCCCAGATCAGAGCGCTGCTTCGCTGCTTGCAAATGCTCAATATGACTGTGCCATCAGGCCAATCAATACTCCACAGCTCTGTTTTCTCCTTATTCACTGTTTTCATTCAATTTCATCAACTAGTAGGTATTTAATCCTCTTTTATCCTTCAAAGTTCAGATTCCAGGATTATATTCTGTATCTATTTCAATTAGTTTCTATCTCTCTCTCTCTCTCTTTTTTTTTTTTTTTTCCTGTTGTGGAGGGTCTGTGTAGCTTGTCTTCCTATTCTGCCATCTTGGTGAAAGTCTAGACACATTTAGATTTGGGACTTAAATATATTTGTAGAGCTTGCTGATGATTGTTCACCTAAGGACAGACTCTTATTTGAAATTCTCCTTTTGTTTCTATTCTAATGACATTATTGTTTTCACCACTATTTCACACACAGTTGTTTATATGTTTTTCTGCTTGGGTTCAGTCACAGCAGACTTGGTGGTACTAACACAGTATAACTTTGTATGTCCAGAATGATTGTGACAAAATTATCCAAATACATTTTTAAATATCTAAAAATATATGCTCTCATTTATTATAATTCAACATGGAATTATTTGTATCAAGTCAATTAATGTAAATAGAAATACCACTCAGTATGTTGCACTGTAGCTACTAGCTTTTATTTTTATTAGATGTATTGCATATGGATTGTCAAAAATTCTAAATTAGTGGTGTGTAAATCAATGAGATTTCATCTCCTAGATTTTATGTTCAAATGTACTTTCTAGTTTTTTTTCTTTTTCTCCAAAGCATAATCCTTCCTTACAGGAATAAACTGGACAAAGCTTCCTCTCATCCTCTGTAAGATAAATTGAGTTTCCATGTATGAAAGCAAAGCAACAAGAAAATAATGTTTTCTGTCTTGTGCACATCTGTTGAATTATAGAATTATTCCATACCAGGTTTTCACAGATAAGGAAGGTTGATGTGGAGAGACAAGAGTTCTCAAGGATAGAGAAGTATATTTGAAGGGTAGAGGAAAACTATAGCTAGCACATCTGTGGTCTGTGACTTCCTTGAGAAAAGAAAAGACAATGTATTGGAGTGGAACCTGGTCTTATCTCAGTGCATGGTCTTGTGTGATGGTCCCAGCTAAGCCAGTGAAAGTGAGCATTCAGTGTACTTGGTAGTTCATATAATCACATTTAATCTTCATACCGTACTTCTGCAGGGTGGGTGTTATTACCTGAATTTTACTGACAAAGTAATTGAATCTTAGAAAATTTATATTACTAATAAAAGATAAAACTTGCCAATGGATAAAGGAAGATAGTCATATAGGCTGAAGATCGCATGGTGTACCAGTTGCTTGGACTAATTGTTTCCATGTTTCTTTGGTTTTCTTCATTCTTCTTTGCTCTGGATGAGGAGAGCCTATCACTGCATCTAGATGGCTACTTTTGAGCTTTTAAGATCCCAGGCACTACTTGCCAGAGTAGGATGTGGAATAATGTTTTGGGTAGTATGTTATGCCAATTGAGCTAGATTGATGTTCCCTATGACTTTGGTCCTGAGCCCACAAGTCCAATTACTCGCTCCCTCTGGGTAGCTGGCTGTGGCCAAGAAGTGACTAAAACCTTGCCCCTTGTCAACTCTACTATATACCTGGGAATTCTTACAGAACATACAAATACACTTGTAGAAACATTGACTGCCAACACTATACATGGTCTTGGGTACACTCCCCCCTGCATAGACATACCTAATAGTGAGCCTCTCTACTCATCTATCCACCAGTATATCAATGTTTGCCTTCAATGACAATGCAGTACTGTATGTGCAAAAGGGTTCATCTCTGTTGTATGTACCTCCTATGCACTCTCTCTATCTTCCTCTTCCTCAATGCCACCATGTCGTGTCTATCACTAACATTTGGTACATTGCCCTTCTCTTCACCCAGATCAATCAATACTTGTCTCTACCTATTTAGCAGCCAAGTAACCAACAAAGAAAATTTCCTTCCATATATAAACCTTTAGTTGACTTTTTACAATAATGGACTAATACAATATTTGTCCTTCTGTAATTGACTTATTTCACTCAGCATAATGTCAAGAAGGGCATATTCTTAAGAAAACATTTTTGGTATTTTATTGACACTTTGACAACCATGAAAATGAGTAAAGATAGTTTCAGGCTGTCTATACTTAAATATGGGAGCTCTGGTAGCATAGTGGCTAAGGCACTTGACTGCTAACCAGAAGGCTGGCGGTTCAAATCCACCAGCCACTCCTCGGAAGGAAGATGGGGCAATCTACTTCCATAGTGATACTGCCTCAGAAACCCAAGGAGGGGTCGCTATGAGTCGGGTCCGACTCGATGGCACACAACAACAACAACAACAATAAAAGTTAAAACATGGAATTTGATCCCAGATCTTCTGATTCTAATAGATCCATTCATGTACTACCCATCCCCACCCTCCATAGAGTTCCCTTCATCATAAACAGAAAATGATCACTGTCTGGATTAAATGCAGCCCGTGGTTGTGAAGCTCAGAGTAAAGGATATGATGCTTCTCCTATTTAGGGTCAGGCTCAGGAAACCATTTCAGTCTCTACAGCTATTCCCACTGCTGTTGAGTTGATTCAGACCCAAAGCAACCATACAGGCAGAGCAGAACTGCCCAGAAGTTTTCCAAGGCTGTAAATCTTTATGGAAGCAGACTGCCACATCTTTTTCTGCAGCTATTAGACTTTATAAAATTCTCACAACATGAGTTATATCTTTTTCTGTGTATTCATTTTTGCTGAATGTTACTGCTTCAAATTAGAGCATAATTTCCCTGAAGGTATGACCAAGGTCTGTTTCACTTACTCGTGGATACACAGTGCAACCCCACACAGTGCCATGCTGCAAGAGCTCAGCAACATTTGTTGACTGTAGAATGGATGATATATTTTTAAAATAAACTTTTCATTTTAAGGCAGTTCTATACTTACAGAATTATTGCAAAGATACAACAGGGTGCTCTGTTACACCCCACACCCCATTTCCCTTATTATTAATATCTTATCTCCTTAGTATAAGGAGATCTGGTGATGCAGTGGCTAAAGCAATTGGCTGCTAATGAAAGGGTCAGTGGTTCGAACTCACCAGCTGCTCTATGGGAGAAAGATGAGGCAGTCTGCTTCCATAAAGATTATAGCCTTAGAAATCTGATAGGGCAATTCTACTCTGTCCTGTAGACGTGCTCTGAGCCAGAATTGACTTGGGTAGTGGGTTTGTTTTTTGGTTTTACATTAGTATGGTGAATTTGTCACAATTAACAAACCATTATCGATACATCAATATTAACTAAAACTAATAACCAAATCTGTTGCTGTCTAGTCAATTCCAACTCATGGTGACCTCATGTGTTACATGGTAGAACTGCTTAACAGGGCTTTCTTGGATATAATCCTTCCTTAGTTTTCATCTCATGTCTTTTTCTGTACCAGGATCCCACCCAGAACACCACATTTAATTGTCATGTCTCCTTAGGCTCCTCCTGACTGTGATAGTTTTTCAGACTTTCCTTGGTTAGCAGACTCATGCCCAGAAATTTTGTGAATTATCTTTTTTTTTTATTATTATTGTGATTTGGGTGGAGATTTATGGAGCAAATTCACTTTCCATCCAGCTGTTCACATATACTTTGTCTCATGTCATTGACCACACTTTACGTGAATTATCTTACCATTGTGATTTGTCTGATGTTTTCCTCATGGTTAGAATAGAGTTATGTGTTTTGGGAAGGAAGACTATGGAGATAAAATGCCATTCTCATCACATCTTATCATATTATCACTGTTGATGTGAACCTTGATCACTGAGCATGAGGTAGTATTTGTTAGGTTTCTCCATTGTAAAGTTACTCCTTTTTCCCTCCCTTTTCATACTTTATTCTTTGGCAGAAAGTCCTTGTGCACAGACCACACATAAAGAGGAAGAAGTTATGATCCACTTCCTTAAGGGCAGAAAATATGAACAAATTATTTGGAATTCTTCAGCCCAAGAGATTTTATTTTTCTCCCCTATTTAAATATTTATATAAACATAGACTCACAGATATTTATTTTATACTTAGGTTATAATCCAATAATACTTTATTTGCAAAACCAAACTCACTGCCATCAAGTTGATTCCAACTCACAGCGATCTCCATGGGGTTTCTGAGATGGTAAATCTTTATGGAAGTACATTGGCCCATCTTCCTATTGTGGGGCAGCTGGTGGGTTTGAACTGCCAACCTTCTGGTTAGCAGTCAAATATCTTATCTACTGCACCACCAGTGCTCCTTATACTTTGTTTGATTGCTCAAATTTTTCCAGCCTCAGCCATTGGAAGCTTTTTCAGTTGGATCCTGTGTCCCTTTGACATTCTGCCATCATGAGAAATTACTCCCTTGTCTGATAAATCATTGCCATTTCCCCTTCAATCTATAATTCTTTATGACTCTTTTGCTGCAATCTTTTGATGTGTATAAGTGTTTAATTTGTAGGCAGTCCCAGTCATCTAATTTATCTTCTGCTGTTTGTGCATTTTTAGTTATGTTTGATAGTGTGTTAATGCCATGTATTAGGGTCCCTAAGTTTGCCCTTATTTCTCCTTTGATGAGCTTTATAGTTTTAGGTTTTATAGTTAGGTCTTTAATCTACCTTGAGTTTGGTTTCATATATGCTGAGAGGTAAGGATCCTATTTTTGTGCAAATGGATATCCAGTTTTGTCAGCACTATTTGTTAAAGAGACTGTTTCTTCCCTATTTAATGGGTTTTGGCCCTTTGTCAAAATTCAGCTGT
The DNA here is from genome assembly GCF_000298275.1 of Orycteropus afer afer. Lineage (NCBI taxonomy): Eukaryota > Metazoa > Chordata > Mammalia > Tubulidentata > Orycteropodidae > Orycteropus > Orycteropus afer. The sequence goes on along the minus strand of NW_006921634.1, from coordinate 8,373,312 downwards.
ACATTGATGGATGGGTTTAAGTCTGGATTCTCAATTCTGTTCCATTGGTCTATGCGTTGTACCAGTGCTAGGCTGTTTTGACTACTGTGGCATTTTGACAGGTTTTGGGATTGGGATGTGTGAGGCTGCCTACTTTTTTCTTCTTCGTTGCTTATCCAGGATCTCTTTCCTTTCCATATAAAGTAGATGATTAGTTCTTCTATTTATTTAAAGAATATGGATGGAATCTGGATCAGGATGTATTATATCTGTACATTGCTGTTTTTCAAATGCTAAGTCTCACTATCCGTGAGCGTAGTATATTCTTCCATTTATATAGGTCTCTTTTAGTTTCTTGCAGTAGTGTTTTCTTTATATAGGTCTTATGTGTCTCTGGTTTGATTTATTCCTAAGTATGTCATCTTTCGGATGGTTATTATAAATGGTATTTTTTTTCTGATTTCCTTTCCAGAGTTTTCTTTGTTAGTGTAGAGGAATCTGACTGATTTTTGTATGTTGATTTTGTCCCCTGCCACTTTTTAAAATCTTTTTATTAGTTCCAGTAGTTATCTTGTTGAGTATCTGGGATTTTCTACAGATAGGATCATATCAACTGCAAATAGAGATAGTTTTACTTTTTCTTTGCCAATTTGGATACTTTTTATTTCCCTTTCTTGCCTTATTACTGTAGCCATGGACTGCTAGAAGAATAAACTAATCTTAGAGAAAATATACTTGAATGCTGAATGGCCAGACTTTGTCTCTTATACTTTGATCATGTAGTCAGAAGGGACCAATTCCTAGAGAAGAATATCATACTTGGCAAAGTAGAAGGTAAGCGAAAAAGGGGAATATTCTCAATGAGATGGATTGACATAGTGGCTGCAATGATAGGATCAAGCATAGCAGCTGTTGTGAGGATGGCACAGGACCAGGCAATGCTTTGTTCTGTTATAAATAGTGTTGCTATGAGTCGAAAGTGAGTCAATAGCAGCTAACAACAATAGCAACTACATGAATAAAGCTGCTATTAACATTTGTGTGCAAAAGTTTGTGTTGGCATATGTTTTCAAGTTATTTGTGTAAATACCTAGGAGCGTGATTGGTGGATTGTATGGTAAGACTTCATTTAGTTTTTAAAGTAACTATCAAATTGTTTTCCAAAGTGGTTGTGCCTTTTCTTTTTCTTTTACCAGCAATGAATGAGAGTTCCTTTTGCTCCATAATCTTTCCAGCAGTTGGTATTGTCATTTTTTTTTCCTTCCTTTTTTGGATTTTAAACATTCTGAAAGATGTGTAGTGATATCTCGTTGTTAAGTAGATGAATTTTCCATGTAAAGGGAATCATTGGCTCATGTTTCTTAGAATATTCAACTTGTAGATCATCTTCTGAGCTGAACCCTTGTTTTATAATTGAGTAAGTTGAGGACCAAGAAAAAGCAGCCATTTGGCAAAGCCTCAGTGGAGTTTGGCAGGGCAAGAAATCACACAGGCCATCTGGCTACATGACCATTGTTATATTTATTTATTTGACCATTGTTTATAAACAACAGAGCAACTGTTATTGGGTAAAGTTTGAAAAATTTACACTAGGAAGAGGTATTTTAAAGAAAGTTATAATTCTTAAGAAACAAGGCAAGAACTATGGGTATGTGCAGATCTCTGAGGCTCAGGATTCATGTGACCCATGAGCTCAAGTGATGAGGGATCATGTTTGTCTTTGGTGTGTTCTCTAGGGAAGAAAAACAAATGATGCTAATGCATACATATATTATATATATATACGTAGAGAGAGAGAGAGATTTATCTCAAGGAAATGGCTTATACAGTTGTAGAGGCTGGCAAGTCTCAAGTTCATGGGTGAAACGTCAAGCTGAGGTGTCTCCTGACTCACACAGCCAAGATTGGCAGTCAGTATAGCAGGCTGCTGGATTCAGAGGATAATGAATCTAAGATAGGCAGGTAGAATGACAGATTGCTAGCTCATAGGCTGCAAAGACAACAATTCCAAGATCAGAAGTCAATACAGCAGGCCACTAGGTCAAGTTCAGGAACCAATGAGATGTAATATTAAGAGCCAGTAGAAAGCCTGAGAGTTTTCCCAGGACATCCATATATATATATATATATATATATATATATATAGGAAGCAGGTTACACCCCTGAAGAAACTCCCTTTCAACTGATTGGCTGCTTGTGGCAGATCTCATCATGGTGATGATTGCATCATATCATATCTCATCATGAGGGATGACTACAGCATAACTCCTAAACCACTTAGAATCATGGTCCAGCCAAGTTGACACACAATCTGAATTATCACAATGTTCTTGAGGCTGAAGTGGAAAGTTATTCTCTGTCCAGCCCTGTTAACTTTGCGCTAAGAACAACTCTGCTCCCTGGCCCTTAGATTGCACCTTTTAAAAAACCTATGAAAATTAAGGCAAATTTGTTTGCTTTACAGTCCCCATGGAATATTGAAGAGGGGGATAAACCATTTATATTTGCTGTTTGTAAAACACAGAAATAGGATAAGAACATCTGTTGATTACCTAGATATTTTTTTCTAAATACCAAAATGTTGACTGCAAAATTCATTGGCATTTCATCCCAGTACAGATCTTTATATAAAAAGGATTCTTCAACGTGGAATCTGTTACCAAATGAAACAATTAATTAATAGCTGTTGTTGTTGTTGCTGTTGTTATGTGCCGTGGAGTCGGACCAGACTCATAGCGACCCCTCCTTG
>NW_006921634.1:8368025-8369894 GCF_000298275.1 Orycteropus afer afer | reverse complement strand
TTCCTTCTGAGGAGTGGCTGGTGGGTTTGAACCTCCAGCCTTCTGGTTAGCAGTCAAGTGCCTTAGCCACTATGCTACCAGAGCTCCCTTTCTTGTTACCTAGTGCTGTTCTAACAAGAAATATACCACAAACGGGATGGCCTTAACAAACAGGAGTTTATTCTTACAATTTGGATGCTTTAAGTCCAAGTGCAGAGTGCCAGGCTCTAGGGGCTGGGTGAAAGCCCCTCAACCTTGGGGTCCAGCTCTGCCTCCTGCTTGCTCCCAGCCCACTGGAGCTAGAGGTGTTTCTTCACTCAGACAGCTGTTGGCTGCGGAGCCTGAGAAGCCCCAGGGTTGACAAGTCAAAAGGCACAGTCCCGATGTTATCAAACCACACGGCAGGCCATTAACTAAGTCCATTGTAAGTCCCAAGGTCAACAGAGCATAGCAGGCTGCTGAGCAACAACACGGCTACATGCAGGGTCCAAGCGTGCCATAGGTTAGAGACCATTCTCAAAGCTTCTCCTTATATACAGGAAGCTGACCTCATACCCAAAGGCAGCTACTCAGCTGTTCATGGTAGATCCCACCATGGAACTGATTGCAAGTCTTCTCATGGGGATTAACTACCACCAGCTGCCCAGCCACTCAACCAGGCCCAGCCAAGTTGACACACAAACCAAACTACCATAAACAGCTAACATGGACAAAATAATAATATGTAAGAAACCAAAAATCCTTTTCTGCTAGTAATTCTGATTCTCCATGCCAAGGCCCCAGTGAAAACCTTTGCCAGATATGACCAAGGAAAATGTCTCTGGTTCATTGTCTGGGGCCTGACTTCTCTACTCTGCTGTATCTCATGCTATTTATGTATCAGTCTCTTGTGGACATTGATTAACATTCTTCATAGTTTTTCATCTCATAGCATGGAATTTTCTGCATTTCTATTTGCAATTTGTCAAACGTCAGATTTTAAGGGCAAAGATGTTTATTATCTGTAGCCATCTTTTCATGTAGTTGCTCTGCTATAGTCAAAGCTTGCAAAGTGCTGGTTTCACTTTTCTGTATCTCTGTGCACCACACAGATTCTGACCTATGCTGCAATGATGGGCACTGTGACTTTTTATTTTGTGGATGGAAGAGAAATGCTTCCCAACTAAGTATGACCTGAAAATGTTTCCCAAAGGCACAGAATTGCTGGCACAGATTGATCAAGTGGACATAAAAAATTTCTGAGTGTGACTGTTGGAATGGGTGCCCAGAATTGGCTTTGGGGGTAGTCTTGGGTGCCACTCTTATGACAAACATTTTCTAAACGCAAAGTGTGCTCATCCTCCTAAATCACTTTTGAATTTTTAATTTCTGTTTGTTTGATCTGAGGACACGAGATAGATCTCAAAAGCTTGCCTAAGAAATTTCATTCTATGTTGTTTTCATAGATAGGGGCTGGGGTTGTAGAGAGGAGCTCTGGTAGCACAGTGCCTAAGGCATCTGACTGCTAACCAGAAGGTTAGTGATTCAAACCCACCAGCCACTCCATGGAAGCAAGACTGGGCAATCTACTTTCTTAAAGATTTACTGCCTCAGAAACCCAATGGGGGTTGCTATGAGTTGGAATTGACTCAATGGAATTGGGTTTGGTTTTTTTTGGGGGTGGTAGTGGTAGAAGGGTTACAGCCCCAGGGTTACAGGTGAGGAGAGACAACTCAGGGACGCCCAGAGTAGCAGGCCGGAAGAGCAGGAGAAAGGAGATAAAAGCCTTGAACCCGGGCAGAAGAGCAGTCAGCCCCAGGGTTACAGGTGAGGAGAGACAACTCAGGGACACCCAGAGTAGCAGGTCAGAAGAGCAGGAGAAAGGGGATAAAAGCCTTGAACCCGGACAGA
>NW_006921634.1:8342099-8364860 GCF_000298275.1 Orycteropus afer afer | reverse complement strand
ACGAAAGAGGGGGAGGCCTTCAACGAGATGGATTGACATGGTGGCTGCGTTGATGGGCTCGAGTATAGCAGGGATTGTGGGACTGGTGCGGGATCGGGCAGTGTTTCGTTCTGCTGTGCATGGGGTCGCTATGAGTCAGAAATGACTCGACAGCACTAAACAACAACAACAACACAGTGATAGAAGGAAGCCCTGGTGGCACACTGGTTAAAGCATTCGGCTGCTGCCCAAAATGTTCGTGGTTCAAACCCACCGGCTATGCCATGGAAGAAAGATGAGCCATTCTGTTTCCATAAAGATTTATAACTTTGGAAACCCTATGAGGCAGTTTTATTCTGTCCTATAGAGTCACCATGAGTTGGAATTGCCTCAGTGGCAGTGGGTTTGATTTTTGGTTTTGAGGTGGTAGAATATTCAAGAACACTTCTTCCACAGACCTCTTCCTGCTTCAAGGTTCTCAGGTCCTTTATCTTTAGCTTCCCTTTCTACTTTAAGTCCCTGATGGTCCCTGGTGATACTGGCTCACATCAGGAGTAGAAGGAGAACTAGAAGTAGAGTCAGTGGAGAGTGCCAAGAGGAAAACCCCTGGAGGAGAAGGAAGCAGTTACCAACAAGGTGTGATTTAAGATGCTCTAAAAATCCCGTCTACTCCTAATCCCAAGCATCTCCCTACTATGTGTTACGAAAGTGCTTGGAATTTCTCACAGTTATTTAATCCCTTGGTAAGTCCCTGTGTGGCACAAATGTTGGTGCTCATCAACTAATCGAAAGGCATTGCAGAAGAAAGGCCTGGTTATCTGCTCCCGTAAAGATTACATCCAAGAAAGCCCTATGGAGCAGTTATACTCTGTCACATGGGATCACCATGAGTCGGAATCAACTCGACAGCAGTGAGTTTATTTTATTTTTTACACTTTTATTTAATCTCTTAGGTTTAGGCACTAAAATTCTCTATAACATAAAGTTTCTGTTTAAAAGCAGGATCCATGAAACATTTAACCCAGATTAATTTATCAGTTAAGCTGCAGTAATCGAGCAGGGAAATAGGATATTCCTGAGGGAATGGAATATAGGACAGATGAGATTTGATGTGCAAAAAGTAGTGATTCTTACTTTTGGTTGTCATGGACTCCTTAAAGGGTATTTCAAAGGTGATAGACCTCCTCCTCAGAAAAATGTGCATACAGTGGAAGTGACTTTTACATCCACACAAATACAGAAGTCAGCACTAGATGAAAATTGTGTTGTTGTTAGGTGCTCTCGAGTCAGCTCCGACTCATAGAGACCCTCTTTATGACAGAACAAAACACTGCTCGGTCCTGTGCCAGCTTCACAATCCTTGCTATACCTGAGCCCATCATTGGAGCCACTGTGTCAATCCACCCTGTTGAGGACCTTCCCCTTTTTCATTGCCCCTCCACTTTACCAAGAATTAAGGTCAGCTCTACTCTGAGGAGGCAGCTCTTTCCCAGTCGGATTTTGAGTGCCTTCTGACCTGAGGGGCTCTTCTTCCCGTACATATCGGACAATGTTTCAGGGCCGTTCATAAAGTTTTCCAGTAATAATGTCAGACAGTGTTTCACTGCTATTCATAAGGTTTTCACTGGCCAACTCTTTGAGAAGTGGATGGACCCTTTCTTCTTTAGCATCCGTCTTAGTCTGGAAGCTCCACTGAAACCTGTCTGCCATGAGTGACTCTGCTGGTATGTGAAATACTGGTGGCATAGTCTCCAGCCTCACAGCAACACACAAGCCACCACAGTATGATAAACTGACAGAGAAGTGGTGGGATGAAAATTGTAGCGAAAAACCCTTAAATCACCTATGATGTACAGTACAAATGGTTTTGAGGTAGTTCTTTGTTGAGTAATAGGTGAGCATTAGAAATCTGATTTCTATTGATCTAGACCAAAGATATGGAGCTCTGGTGGTATAGTGGTTAAGGGATTTGGCTGCTAACCAAAAGGTCTGTGGTTCAAATCCACCAGCCGCTCCATGGAAGATGAGGCGGTTTACTTCTGTAAAGATTTATAGCTTTGGAAACCCAAAAACTAGGGGTCACTATGAGTCAGAATTGACTCAGTGGCCATCAGTTTGGGGTTTGGAGACCCAACACAGAATAAAAAGAATGCATATATGCTGACATCTGGCCCTCTCCGACATTCTGTCTTTGAAGTAACTATCTAATCTCTGGAGGAGAATAGGTGATAGGTATAAATTCTGAAATTTACCTTCAGGGAAATATATATATATATCATTCTTATTTTTACTATTAAGCCACTAATACATACTAATAGATTTGTTTGTGGTTGAGAATTAGGAAAAAAATAAACAGTGGCAAGACTAGGTTCTAAAATCAGAATGTAAGTTAAATTTGTATAAAACGAGGCTCAACTATACACTCAAAACTAAAACTTGTGTGAAGCCTTTGCTGTTGCGGTTGTTGGGAGGATGGGAAGCAGTGCAGCCGGGGCTAGGGTGGGGCTATGGGGCTGAAGGTGATGGATGACAGCACTGCAGGGACCAGGGAGAGAAATGTAGAGAACTGTGTTAAAGCCACTCTACTGACCTTTGATGTTTTTACTTGGACCAGTCCTAGCTGGGAACCCCTTCTCCTTTTTTAAAAAATTCCTTTTGCTCCCTTTTCTGTTTACCCCTCCTCATCCTCCTTTCTCTCTCCTGTCTGTCTCAGCATTCTTCCCTGGGGTCTTAGCACTCAGCAAGTGAGGCCCAAAGGAAGTTTCTAGTTGGCTAAAGAAAAAGGATAGAGCAGCTGTATCACTGCCTCTCTGAATCCTCTGGGTTTTGTTGTTATTAATTTTCTTATGCAGTGCTTTTAAAAGACAGTTGTGTTTTCAGCTGGAGGAAACTTTGTGACCTTAAGGACAGATGGAAAAAAAAATGCCATAAAATTGGGAGTATTTTATTTAAAAAATTAGCATTTCTTTAAATAGACTGCAGCCCCTTCTATCTTCTCTGCAAAAATTCCCCTGACCTTATAAAAGGTAGATGGCCATTCTCTCTGATCTGATGATTTTTTATTTCTTTTTTTGCACAGGGTCATGTACAACAAGAGTTCTTAGTATCTGGTGAGACCATCCATTTATTCAATCTCAAGCAGCAAATCCATAAATCTTTTAGTTAGGAAGCTAATTAGTGATGGAGGAGCTCTGGCCATTGCAAAAGCTATAATCTTTCTATTGGTGTGTAAAGGTATATTTCTGGTGCAAAAGGTTAGAACTATTGGCTGCTAACCAAAAGGTTGGTAGTTAGAGGCCATCCAGAAGCATCTCAGAAGAAAGGCCTGGTGATCTGCTTCCAAAAAAAAAATCAGCCATTGAAAACCCTATGGAACACAGTTCTACTCTCGTGCACATGGGATTACCAAGAGTCAGAATGGATTCCACAGGAACTTGTACTACTTCTGGACCCATTCCTCATTTGGTAGAAAAAAAAGAGGGGGGCACATTACTTCATACTTTTCATGTTTATTGTCAAGCTGATATAATGTATGTGACACATGCCAATCATAACTTAGCACATGAAAAGTGCTCAGTGTATGTTAGTTTCACTTTCCTCCTCTAGATGAACTCTCTGCATTCCAGATGTTTCTGTTCCCATCAGAACTCAATGTCCCATTTGGCCAGTACCCTGACCGAAGAAACAATAAGACAAATATGTTTATACTAAAGCGATTGAGAAGCTTCTAATGTCACACTTGGCAAGGTGGACGTGAAGTAGTACGAAACTAGTTTTCATGTCCATTACAATAGATTTCTATACTTTCAAGTTACATTTCTCAGGTTAAAACTCTTTTGATCTTATGGAGATGCATCCTCACCTGATAAGGATAGCATAATTTCGAGGTACTTAGCAATGTGATGTAATCTGCAAACTAAATGATTTTGTTGTCAAATAGCTGATCTGTTTTGATTTCTTTTAAAAATAATTAATTTTATTTGTTTTTGTTTTGATATTGACAATGTACATAGCAAAAACATACACCAATTCCAGTTTCTACATGTACGTTTAGTGACATTGATTATATTTTTATCTTTTGATTTCTTTTTCAAATAGAATTACATTTGTATGTAAACTCCATAAGGGCAGGGATTTTTGTCTTTTCTTTTTGTTGTAGAATCTCTGTCACTTAGAACAGGGCCTGGCAATATTTCTTGAATAAATGAGTGAATGAATGATCTTGTTTAGCAGCCTAACAGAAAAAGCCAATCTACTCTCGATCTCTGTAGAATATCTAATAGAAGTGCTTAGAAAAAATGTACTGGGGAGCCTAGTATGAATCTGGTGTGGTGCTGGGTCCTCAGGATTTAGGAGCTGATGAGGTAGTTATGCTCTTTGCCATAAGCAAAGCACATTATTTAATGTGGAGGGGGAAGAGAGATATTTAAAAATTTAGTACATGTGGGATGCTCTTTATGAAAAAGAAGGTATGGGGCATAATGAGAGCATTGCAGGGGAGGACAGCATTTGAGCAAAGGCAATATTCCTAAAGCAACTGTTATAGAACATGGAAAAATCCTGGGGGGCGGAGCTAGCATTTCAGATGAAAGACATTGTTAGCAAAGGCCTTGTGATTAATTAGCTGGCTCTTTGCTGGTACTCTATGTCTTTCTGGGGATAAGATGGAGAAGCATAGCTGTGCCAATAGCTCTGATCTGTGTATGACCCTGAGATGAAGCTGAAGAAGCAAACCTGAATAGGACAGCAAGCAACTTGTTCTAAAATACTTCTTTTGAGGAAACATCTGTCTCTCTTTCAGGATGCCAACTATCACATGGGTCTTCCAGCATTAGCATATTTTTTAGCCATCTGCAGTGGCTGCCTCCCACACACGCACACAGGCTTAGTCACTGCAAACAAACACACACCTTTGCCCAGACTTCAGTACTGTGCTTTGCAATAAAAGACTGCAAAATCTCTTTGGCGTCAAAGCTTCATTTGTGGTTGCTTTTAGTTTCGGTGGAGTCACTTCTGACTCATGGCGACTCCATGTGGCAGAGTAGTGTTTTCAAGGCTATGACCTTTTGGAAGCAGATTGCCAGGCCTGTCTTCCCAGGTGCCTCTGGGTGAGTTTGAACTGCCTACTTTTCAGCTAGTAGTTGAACACTTAACTATTGTGCCACCCAGGGATTCTCTTTAAAACTTCATAGTCCGTGCATATTTTTGCCAAGGGCACTTACATGACTACTTTACTTGCAGTGTATTTAACACTTGTCAGCTCATTTGAATGCAAGGGGAAAACACAGGAAGAAGATACAGTTGCCGGAGTTGCTGTGGTTTTTTGATGTGTTTGTTCTCCTTTAGAGTCAAAGAATAGAAGAAAATCTAAGGTACTATTTGATTTCACTTCCTACTAGGCAATCAGGCAGTCCCATTTCAAGATGAAATCTCTAATTCAATATCCTCTCGTTTTTTAAAGGCACATAACTGAATCGAACCAAACTCACTGCCATCGAGTCAATTCCGACTCATAGTGACCACTTTGGGTTTCCAAGGCAATAAATCTTATGGAAGTAGATTGCCCAGTCTTCCTTTCACGGAGTGGCTTGTGGATTTGAACCACAAACCTTCTTGTTAGTAGTCAAATGCCTTAGGCACTACACCACTGGAGCTCCTAAAGCCACATGTTGTTGTTATGTGCCGTCGAGTCGGACCCAACTCATAGAGACCTCTCCTTGGGTTGCCGAGGCAGTATCACTACAGAAGTAGATTTCCCAACCTTCCTTCCGAGGAGTGGCTGGTGGGTTTGAACCGCCAGCCTTCTGATTAGCAGTCAAGTGCCTTAGGCATTATGCTACCAGAGCTCCTATGGCAGTATCATAGGGGGATGAAATTCTGTAGATTCCTATGTTAAATCATTCCTGAGTTGTTAATCTTGCTTTTAAGAATTTTTCATTTTTCATTTAGCTGACGTTTCTTGCACTGCCTCTGGGAATAAGTGTTAACTTGCTGTTGTAGCATAGCCTAGGATGGTCTTGAATCAGACAGGTTTGGGTTCAAATCTGGCCTTATCTTCTGATGAGTTGTGTAATTTGAGACAATAATGTAACCATTTACAGCCTAGTTTCCTCATCTGCAAACTGAGGAAAATAATACCCATATCAAGAAGTTAACGTCTGTAACCCAGACATTGACCCAGTTTCTCCCACTTAATGAATGCTTGATAAATGGTGATTATCATTACTGCTTGTTATAAAGTATATACAGAGAGTATTTGTAGGAACAGGAACCATGATTTATTGGATTTTTATCTCTCACTGGATACATGTTGTTATGTGCCGTTGAGTTGGACTCTTAGTGACCCCTCCTTGGGTTTCCAAGGGTTTCCACTGCAGAAGTAGATTGCCCAACCTTCCTTCCTAGGAGTGGCTGGTGGGTTTGAACCGCCAGCCTTCTGGTTAGCAGTCAAGTGCCTTAGGCACTATGCTATACATAGGGCCTTGGATATGATTGTTGTTGTTAGCTGTTATGGAGTTGGGCTTGAACTCAGGGCGACCACATACACAACAGAACAAAATGCTACCTAGTCCTGAGTCATCTCCCTGTTGGGTTTCTGTTTGGAACACTGTGACCTCTAGGGTTTTCCTTATTGGCTGATTTTGGGAAGTGGATTGCCAGGTCTTTCCTCCTAGTCCTTCTTAGTCTAGACCCTCTGCCGAAACCTGTTCAGCATCCTAGTGATATACAAGCCTGCACTGATAGACGGGTAGACGGTGGCTGTGCATGAAGTGATAGGTACTCACGAATTAGCACCACGCCTAGGAAAATCATTAATCCCAGTTTCTTTATCTGTAAAATGGTTGCTTATTAAATGACCCTTTGCAGTTGAATATTTATGATGAATATTTATTCTGCTCTATTAAAAGAAGGAAATTCTCTGGGAAAAATTTCTATATCTAAGATTATTTCTCAGTAATAGTCTGATTTTAAAAACTCTTAGATTTTTTTTAAATTATGTCTTAAAACATCTTTGGGGAGATATTAGACATTTTGTCATATTTTCTTGATTAGATTAGATTCAAGATAAAAAGGAGTAAAAGTTGAGTTCCTGTTCTGTTGGATGTTACTGCATGGTGGCATAGGATAGTACTAACTAATGTGAAAGTAGAGGAGATTCAGGACAGAACTAGGGCAAGGAGGTGGTGGAGCCAAGCTCTAGAACAATTGCATTTCCTTTGTTGTTCCAGTGACTAATGGCTTTGGCTTTCTCCCTGGAGTGTCTCCAAAACTCTTTGCTAGATATTCACCTTGAGTATGCTCAGTATTCTCTGCCTCAGCTAAGTGAAGCTATAGTTTATGATGGCATAGAAGCTGAAGAAATGCAATTTGTAAAGCCTGGGCACAAATCTACTTAGAGACAATGCAAAACCCAGATGATATTCATTTAACCCTATTCATTTCTTTTCTCAGAATTTAAGTGGGTCGAGATGGAGAGATATGTGATGGGGAAAATTCCTTGGGGACTCTATGTACTCTTTGGAGTTTCTTTCTTCATCCAAATCTTACTCTGAAGTTCTTATGGTTCCACAATGAATAAATACACCACAAAATTCCAATAAAATGAATGAGTTTGTCCATTTTACTGTGGCTACTTTAGCTTTCCAAAGAGTGAATAATCTTCAGTTAGGGAAATAAACCATTAAGTAGAGAAAGGAATATATCAGTTTTAGCATAATCTTCTCATCCGATCCACCAAAAACAGATAGAGTGTTTGGTATATGCACCAATACTGACAGTGATACACAATAGTCAGAATGCATAAACAGAGATAAATAAGGTGCTATCCCTATGTGTATAGACTTACAGAAACCTAGTCATGTGTTAGTATTCCACAATGGAATTGTGCTTTATTTATCCACTTATTTTTAGCGGTGGACAGCATTTCCTAGACTTTCGGGTAGATTAACTTGTAATGTAGAAAAGTTATTTGTGCAACTTCAAGCTTACTGATAGCACCAATGAGAATATAATTCAGATTTAGTTGGTACAGTTTCAAAGCTTTTCTCTATTATTACTGGAATCATATCTTTATATTCAGCAACGTTACTTTGAGCCAATGACATCAACAAATACTGGTAGTGTAGCTTCCAGCCTCACAGCAACACACAAGCCACCACAGTATGATAAACTGATAGGCAAGTGGTGGGATTAAGTCCAAACCTAAAGGAAATTTCCATTTTGAATCAAATAATTGTATGCAAATTATTGTTATTATTTTAATTCCTAATTCTTTTGCCGGGAGCTCTGGTAGCATAGTGCCTAAGGCACTTGACTACTAACCAGAAGGCTGGAGGTTCAAACCCACCAGCCACTCCTTGGAAGGAAGATGGGGCAATCTACTTCCGTAGTGATACTGCCTCGGAAACCCAAGGAGGGGTCGCTATGAGTCGGGGCTGACTCGACGGCACATAACAACAACAATTCTTTTGCCAGTAATTCCATTAGATGTAAAGAAATAGGCTTTTCCTTTGAGAACTAGCTAGTATTCCCACAAACTGATTAAAAACTTAATATCCAGAAAGTCCTTTTAGTGCAAACCAATGCAAGTTGATATAAATGAAATAAGTAAAATAAAAACAGTGGGTAGAGTTTGACATTTATTTTGGGGAAATATCATAGATAGCTAGGAATGATAGAATATAATTCAGATTCAATGAACATTTCTTTAATATCATTATTACAGATGCCATCTTGTTTAATGTTTAAATTAAACTTGTGAAGTAGCTATTACTACTTTATCCCTCTCCCCCACCCCTGCCTTTTTTAAATGATCCCTGGCATAGCACAAATGGTTAGGCACTGGAATCAGCAAAAGATTTTCAGTTTGAATCCATCCATGGGCACTTTGGAAGACATGGCTGGCAATCTGTTTCTGCTTCTGAAAGGTCAGTCTTTTTTTGTGTGTGTGTGATTTGGGTGAAAGTTTACAGAGCAAATTCACTTTCCATACAGCAATTCACACACACTTTGTCTCATGACATTAACTACAATTTCTCACAATGCAACAGCTCCCCTCCCACTTCCTCCCCATAGTTACCTCTTCCCTGTGTCCTTCCCTCCCATACACTCCTGCCCCCTGAGCTATCTCCTTGTGCATACACAGCCCTTCTATTCTCCCATGATTGTTCTCTCCAAGGAGTGTATCTACCTAGTGTAAATGTTCAGCTCATATGCCTGTCTTTAGTTTGGGTGAAAGCCACAGGAGTGGGTTCAATTCCAGACCTGAAGGGAAGCTAGGGGCCATAGTCTCAGTGGTTCCACCAGGCTCTATCAGACCAGCAAAACTGATCACTATTTTTTTCCCCCAAATGATTTTGAGTTTTATTCCACACTGTTCTCCCTCTCTATCTAGCATCTCCTACATAGATTCCCCCTCTGAGTGTTTAACAGTGGTAGCCAGGTACCATTTAGTTCTTCTGGTCTCATAGTCAGATAGGCTGAGGATCACATGCTGTACCAGTCATTTGGACTAATTGTTTCCATGAATCTTTGGTTTTCTTCATTCTTCTTTGCTCTGGATGAGGAGAGACCCATCGTCGCATCTAGACAGCTGTTTGCAAGCTTTTAAGAACCCCGTTGCTACTCACCAAAGTAGGATGTAGAACAATGTTTTGTGTAGTATGTTATGCCAATTGAGCTTTATGTCCCCTGTGACTGTGGTCCTGAGCCCAAAGGTCCAACTACTCACTCCCTCTGGGTAGCTGGCTGTGGCCAAGAAGTGACTACAACCTTTGCCTTGTCAGTTCTTCTGTATAAGGTCACAGGTGAAAGCCCTGTGGAGCACTACCACTCTGAATATTAGAATTGACTTGATAGCAACTAACAAAAACAAGAACCTTTTTTTCTTGAAGATAAGAAAATAGAGGCATAGAGGAGTTAAATAATGTTGCTGTTGTTAGGTGCCGTTGAGTCGTTTCCGACTCATAGCAGCCCTATGCACTGCAGAAAGAAACACCGCCTGATCCCATGCCAGCTCCATGATGCTTGATGTTCTTGAGCCCATCGCCGTAGCCACCACATATAGTATAGTACGAAACAAATAGCTAGTATGTAGGAGAACCCAAATTCAATTCTAATTCCATCTGATTCCAAATTAGTTATTTTCCCATTTTGCTCACAGTTCTCAACCTTTTTCTCAACCATTACCCCTGATGATTCATGTCCATCAATAGCAGTGTGCCTCAATGGGATAGGAGGGTGGGAGTTTTCCTTTGGGGGCTCATCAAAATCTATGTGGGTAGATATGTGAGGTGTGAAAAGATGCAAGAGATAATTCCACTTTCCCACTACCCACTCCAGTTGACATTCTCTGCCTTATACCATATTCTATACCATTTTTATTTGATTTTAGTCTATTGATTTTAAAATTTTTCCTAGCTTCCCTGTTTAGTCTCTGTGTGCTAAGCTTTCTTTCTTTTGTTTGTTTGTTTGTTGCGCACATTTACCAGGTAACTAATTTCATGAAATTTTCTGGATTGCAATACTTCCTCCTCCCAGAATTGAATCTTGAGACATGAAAGTCTTACCTCAGAGTTATGTTAGAGTGTAAATAGGATAACACAACATTAACTCAAGTGTTAGTATGTGAAGGATAACACAACATTAACTCAAGTGTTAGTATGTGAAGGTGCAAATGTCTCCTTCTGTCATGTCTCCCTATTTTTCATCTAGCAAGAATCTGACCTAGTCTACAATGGCTGAATATAACAGGAATCATTGCACTGGATTTCACTCTAATACCTATGGTATCAGATGCTCCCTGACATCCTTCTAAGAGTAGGGTGAGGGGTTCATTCGTTTCATTACCCTCTACCTACAAGTCCCTTTTCTGTGCTGGTCAGAGTCATCTCTGGTCTCCCTTGAGCATCTCCACCCAACCATGCTCAGAATCTCCCACAGCCCCCTCCTATTCTCTATGGTACTCTGGTATCTCAGCTGGGAGCCAAGGACTGTGTTACTCACCCCAGAGATCACATGAAAGAAGAGAACCACATATTCTACATATTTACCTCTGTCTATTGCTCCCCTACTGATCTGTCTGGCCTCTAACATTCATGATGAATGGAGTGAGTCTACAAATGATGTAATTTCAGGAACAGATGTAATTTGCAACCTTTGTGAAGATGTGTGAAATCTTATCATGAGAGATTCATTCTTCTGGGACTGTCAAAAGCCCCATATAAAAGTGTAAATACCATTTGGAGGTATTGTATTTTAAGCCCCATATTTTTTGCACTTAAAACACCTTATGGCAATGTCAGTCCACACCTGAGGGTTATTTCATTGACAACTAGCTGAAAGCAAAATAATAAGGAAAACAGTGAAATTCAGAAATAAGTTGCCAGGGGATGATGCTAAAAAAAGCCAAGGGCACACTTTGTCAAGTTCATGCCTTTTTGTTTCTCATATGTGTGAAATAATCACTCTGTTACAATGGTTTTGGCACATCAATTATGGTAACCTATAATGCATACTGGGAGCTCTGGTGGTGTAGTACCTAAGGCATTTGACTGCTAACCAGGAGGCTGGCAGTTCAAACCCACCAACCACTCCTCGGAAGAAAGATTGGGCAATCTACTTCCGTAATGATATCACTTCAGAAACCCGAGGAGGGGTCGCCAAGAGTCATATCTGACATGAAGGCAGTGAGTTTTGTTTCTTTTGGTTAATGCATACTTGTATACATTATACAATATATATGTATAATATATTGTAACTTATAATGCTCAAGAATTAGCAATAATGAACATTAGTATCTAACAGTTGACAGGCTAATGTTCAATGTTAGAATGTAGGATTTTTTTTCCCCTAGATCCAGACACTTTATTTTCTAATAACTAGTGAAAATATCACAGAATTGGCTCTGTATTTATCTTTCAAGTGTATGACTGACATTTTTGCTTTTGTTGGCTAGTTTTTCATTCAAATGATTGTGACCCATCACCTCCCCTTGGTGAGATCAGAAAGGTTTCCCTAGGCAGAATGGATCTTGCAGGGCGAGGATGGGAGGCAATAACAAATTTTTACTCAGAATTGAGAATATGAACTCAAAATATGACTGTCCAACTGTATCCTAAAGAGCACAAGGGTCAGACCAAGGGGGATATCCTCCTGGATGATCAAAACAAGAGGCAGAAATGGAAATGGGGAGAAGAGTTCAGGAAGCCAGAGACTATAAGAGCAGAGAACGCAGGTTGTCCTAAGTGAACTATTTGTACAAATGCTGGACATTGAGGACTGTGGCTGAGAGCTGGACTTTTACGTATTCCTACCTACTGTTGCTTAGCCAAACTATGGTCTGGGATGAGATGGACCTATTCTTGTCTATTCTACTTTACTTTGAAAAGTAGGGTTACTTTGAAAAATAGGGTTCCTATTAGGCCTTGTGAATGTGAACATTACCATCCAGAACCCTTACTACTACTAAGGTAAATGCTTTACATGTATTACTCATTTCATCCTCACAAAATCCCATGAGGTGAATGTTATCTCCATTTAACATATGAAAAAACAAGTTCAAATAATGTCAGAAATTGCCCAAGTTTGCATGGTGTTAAAGACTGGATTGAGCCCCCCAATAGATATGTTGAAGTTCTAACTCCTGGTACCTCTGAATGTGACCTTTATTGGAAATAGGGTGTTGACGGTGTTATCAGTTAGGTTAAAATGAGGTCATAATGGAGTAGAGGTGGGTCTTAATCCAATATGATTGATGTCCTTATAAAGAGAAGAAAAGAGAGAAAGACAGAGGGAAGATGGAAGCAGAGATGACAGCGATGCACCCACAAGCCAAGTAATACCAAGCATTTCTAGAAACTACTAGAAATTAGAAAGAATCACCTTCTCCCAGAGCCTTCAGAGAGCATAGCCTAGCTAACATATTGAATTAGAATTTGTAGCCTCCTGAATAGTAATAAACTACTATTGTTTTAAGCCACCTAATTTGTGGTATTTTGTTATGGCAGCCCTAGAGCACTAATACACCTGAAATATAAATGGCAGAGTTAGAAATTGAACTCAGTTCTCTCCTTCTCTCACATTTATGATCTTAGCCACGATACTTTATAGCCTTGGTGCAAAAACAACAAGGAGGCCACATGTTCTGACCTCCTCTAATCCCACAAGAGGAAGACAGAATTACCATCAATAGCCCAAGGCCAGACATGCTGCCTCCCTCCAGCCCTTTCTCCAACCATTCCTCCCAAAGCACCCACTACCTCTCTCCTGGGTTCACTAATTCGCTGCTGTGGCCACACAGAGCTCACAGATTATGGGGTTTATTAGGGAAGCACCACAGGCTACAATTTGACTTCAGGAAAAATGCTCAGCCTCTCTCCCAGCCTGCTATCTCTTAGCCAACTCTCTCACAGTCTCTTTCCCAGCAGTGCTGGTCCCTCGGTGTCTCACTCAGCAATGCATGTCTCTTGCATCTCTTTCCCAGCAACGCGTGTCTCAGGAGTGCATGTCTCTTTCAGCAGCACATCTTCCTCAACCAGCAGTTAGAGAGAGTTCTGCCTCTAGGAGGCCTCCCTTTGAGCTTGGCAGAGTGGCCAAACTAGCCAATCATAGCATCAGAACTCTAAGCACCTGGGAGAGAGCCTCCCATAACATTGCGCTGTGCCACACCCAACAGAAATAACCCCAGTGGATAACATTTACAATCAGGAGCTCCTCAGTTGCTCATTCCACCACTGAGTTTACAATGGCTTATAGGTAGAAAAGCCATACTAAGTAATTTACTACATTGCACTTGGCTAGACACATTAACCTGTTTCTGAATATTAATGAAAGCAAGGAATTCATGAATTCCCTACCTAGAGTGAGTAATTGAAATTAAGCTCAGAATTATTGGGTGATGAGGAACCTCTACAAGCAAGGAAAAAATTACTAGCTCTTCAGCTTTGTTAAACTAAAAGGATTGATGAACAAAATTGGAATCTGGGCATTATTTTTGATGGCTATTATAATATTCTAAGGATGAGGTAATAAGATCTTAAAAGCAATGTATCGGGAATAGAGCCAGAATGGAAAAGATAATCAAGTGTGTTTTCAGAAAGTAGAGATAGAAAGTGAAAAAAGATTGATTAATTCTGTCATATGTCTACTTAATTCATTACCTTTTTTCTCTTTGACTAGGATTTTTTGTCTTAGTGCCTGCCAAAATTAGAGAGGCCTCACTTTTCTGGTAAGACCTACATAAATCCTTTTGATAATAAGAACAGAAATGACAGGAAATGGACAGACATTGATAAAAGTGTCTCACTCCCTCTTTATTCCACATGGAATTCAGTACCAAGTGTATCCAGGCATTACAGAGATATCCTTCTTTCTTTCTGAAGGTGGAATTTTCCCCTAGTCTGACTTGTTCATAGGACTGGCATAGTATTTTCTGCAATAGTGGGAGGTGACAGAGTAGCTGCTGTAGCATACTGAGTCTCTTAGCTAAGTAGTGAGAGCATTCCTATCACTCAGTCAATTGTAAGCCCATTGGTAAGGGGTCAGGGAGGTGGCATCTTCTGACCTCCTCTAACTCCACAAGAGGAAGACAGAATCATAATCAGCAGCTCAAGGCCTATTTTTATGAGGCCAGACACATGGTGCCACCCTCCAGCCCTCTTAGCAACCTTGACACCAACCATCCTTCTCACAGCACCCACCACCTCTCTGCTGTTGTTGTTGTTGTTGTTAAGTGCCATTGAGTCGTTTCCGACTCATAGCGACCCCATGCACAGCAGAATGAAACACTGCCCGATTCCGCACCAGCCCCACAATCCCTGCTATACTTGAGCCCATCATCGCAGCCACCATGTCAATCCATCTCATTGAAGGCCTCCCCTTCTTTCATCGACCCTCCACCCTACCAAGCATGACATCCTTCTCCAGGGAATGGTCCCTTCTTACAACATGACCAAAATAGGTAAGACAAAGTCTGGCCATTTTTGCTTCCAAGGAGCATTCTGGCTGCACTTCCTCCAGGACAGATCTGTTAGTTCTTTTAGCAGTCCACAGTACTTTCAGCATTCTTTGCCAGCACCACAACTCAAAAGCATCAACTCTTCTTCGGTCTTCCTTATTCATGGTCCAGCTCTCACATGCATACCAGGCGATTGGAAATATCATGGCTTGTGTCAGGCGCACTTTACTCCTCAAGGAGATATCCTTGCTCCTCAGCACTTGAAACAGTTCCTTTGCAGTTGACTTTCCCAATGCTACATGTCATCTAATGTCCTGACTGCTGCTTCCGTTGGCATCGATTGTAGAACCAAGCAACGTGAATTCCTTGACAACCTCAATCTTCTCTCTATTTATTGTGATGTTGCTCATTGGTCCAGTTGTGAGGATTTTTGTTTTCTTTATATTGAGACGTAATCCATACTGCAGACTGTATTCTTCAACCTTCATCAGTAGGTGCCTTAAGTCATCCTCACTTTCAGCAAGTAAAGTTGTATCGTCTGCATATCTCAGGTTGTTAATGATTCTTTCTCCGATCCTGATACCACGTTTTTCTTCATACAGTCCAGCTTCTCAGATTATTTGCTCAGCATATAGATTGTATAAGTGTGGAGAAAGGATACAACCCTGACACACTCCCTTCTTGATTTTAAACCATGTAGTGTCCCCTTGTTCTGTTCAAATGACAGCCTCCTGGTCAAGGTCCAGATTCCTCATGAGTACAATCAAGTGCTCGGGAATTCCCATTCTTCTCAATGTTATCCATAATTTGTCATGATCCACACAATCAAATGCCTTTGCATAGTCCATAAAACACAAGTAAACATCTTTCTGATATTCTTTGCCTTGAGCCAAGATCCATCTGACAACAGCTATGATATCCCTTGTTCCACGTCCTCTTCTGAATCCGGCTTGAACCTCTGGAAGTTCTCTGTCAATATACTGCTGCAAACATTTCTGAATTATCTTCAGTAAGATCTTACTTGCATGCGATATTAATGATATTGTTCTATAATTTCCACATTCTGTGGGATCACCTTTCTTTGGAATGGGCACAAATATGGATCTCTTCCAGTCAGTTGGCCAGGTAGCTGTCTTCCAAAATCTCTTGGCATAACTAAGTGAGTGCTTCCAATGGGGCATCTGTTTGTTGAAATATCTCAATCAGTTTGCCATCAATTCCCGGAGCTTTGTTCTTCGCCAGTTCTTTCATTGCAGCTTTGACTTCTTCCTTCATTACCATTGGTTCTAGATCATATGCCGCTGCCTGAAATGGATGAAGATTCATCAGTTCTTTTTGGTACAGTGACTCTGTGTATTCCTGCCATCTTCTCTTGATGTTTCCTGCATCATTCAATATTTTGCCCATAGAATATCTCAATATTGCAACTCGAGGCTTCAATTTTTCTTCATTTCTTTCAGTTTGAGAAATGCTGAGCATGTTCTTCCCTTTTGGTTTTCAGACTCCAGGTCTTTGCACATTTCATTACAGTAATTGGCTTTGTCTACTCGAGCTGCTCTTTGAAATTTTCTATTCAGCCCTCTCTGCTGGGTTTGATAATTCGCTGCAGGGGCCACACAGAACTCATGGATTATGGGGTTTATTAGGGAAGCAAGAGGCTACAATTCAAGTTCAGGAACATGCTCAGAATACAGTTCTTCAATCAGGACACTCTCCCCTCTGGTGTGTCCTTAGGCATGCCTCTCTGGACCTCTTGGCCTGGCCTCTGCCTCTGTGGGCCAGATAAGCCTGCTGCTCTGTCTCATGCCTCTTGGTTCCACTGCCACTGTCTCTCAGCCAGGCATCTCTCTCAGCAGTATGTCTCTCTCTGAGTAGTGCATCTCTCTCTCAGCAGCACGTCTTTCTCAGATGGCAATGAAAGATTCTTTTCTGCCTCTAGGAGGGCTCATTTTAAGCCTGGCAGAGTGGCAAAACTAATCAATCCCAACATCAGAATTCTATACATTTGAGAGAGAGCAAACGTCCCAGAAGATTACTTCATGTTGCTCCAACAGAAATACCCCAGGTGGGTAACTTTAACAATCAGGAGTTTAAATTGCATGGTCACACCCTGTAATCCAGTGGGAGTTACAAAGACTATGGCTAGAAAAGCCATACCATGTAATTTACAACACCACACCCATAGTGATATCTGTTCTTAGTCATTTTGTACTTTATTTGAGACATTACAAAGATGACTTTTTCTAAGGTATTAACACTACTAAATCCATGATATGTAATATAATAAACCAAAAAAACCCAACTCACTGCCCTTGGGTTGATTCTGAGTCATGTGACCCCCATTGGGTTTCCAAGGCTGTAAATCTTTATGGAAGCAGACTGCTTCATCTTTCTTTAGTGGAGCAGCTGGTGGGTTTGAACTGCAGAGCTTCTGGTTAGCTGCCATATGCCTTACCTACTACACCACCAGAGCTCCTATGTAACAGGTAACATTTCTTAAACACTTACTCTGTACCATGCCTAGTTGTAATGTACTGTACATGTATTAACTCATTTAATTCTAGCCACAACTTTATAAGGAAAATGCCTTTACTATCCTCATTTTATAGATTTGTTTATAGAGACACAGAGAGCTTAAATAATTTGCTCAAATTCACAGTTAGTAATGGTAAAGCTGGGTGTTCAAATGCTACATTCAATCTCATTTCAGAACAGCACTCTGACCCCTATCCTAATCCAAGGAAAATGCTAAACTCTGAAAATTGTAGCACAGGTAGACAGGCAGGTCAGAAATTTCCAAAAGTAAGTTGTTGCTGGGATGATGTAATGGCAATAGGTATTAATTAGGACCAATGTTTTAAAAGGAAGAGAAAGTGAAAGAGAAGGACTGCTATTGTTTTCTGCCTAGCGTTCTCTGCTTCTTTTCTTTTTTTTCGTTTCTCTATTTTGGTTTGCTCTGTCTCTCTGTCTTGTTCTCTCTTCCTTTCTGTCTCTTGTTCTTACTCCTATGAGTGAGTGATCAGTGGTAAAGGAATTCTGGTGTCATCTTCCACTGTCCTTAAATCAAGCCATGTCTGATCTTCCTCCAAGGCATCCTGAGGACCAGGTATCTGGATAGTGAGAAGAAATCCAAAATCCTCCTTCCAGACCTCCAATGCTCTCCTCTTTTCCCAGCTCCATAGTTGGCCCTTCCTTCCTTCCTTCCTCCCTTTATACCACACCCCAAGACACATTTGCACAATTGATGCTTATAGATATTAGAATTGGCACTGGGCTTTCAAAGCCGTGGACTTCTGAAATTTGTGAGGCTGACAAAGGGGCTGTTACGAGAGAAAGTAGTAGGGGAGATACAGTAGGTGGCGCTCGTGAACTAGGGCAGGAGTAGCCAGCAATGCCTGACTGGGAAGGGCCAGACTGTGGCTCTCCTCTTTCTTAAATCTGAAGTTAGGAACTTCCCAACCTATTAAAAGAAATACCACACCTTGGTTAACTTTATCACTTAGTGCTTTTGTTTTGTTTAAATATTTAGCTCTTTTGTGATGTTTTGAGGAGTGGGTGTTGGGAAACTTATTTCCTAAAGACATTATTAAGGCTCATTTTAGGTGGATTCAAAAGTTACAGTAAGAGTTCTTAATATTCTACTCAGATGTCAGGTAGATGGAAGTCTTTTGAATGAAAGCCCTTCGCATGCCCCAGTGAAGGGCTATTTTATTTCCTTCCTAGGGCTTAATGTTGCCTGGTATCATTAAATTTTATGGCAATAAATAATAAATAAATAAAATATATTTTTTTAAATCAACAATTACAGCCCTTTCTTACAAGTATGAAGAAAAGTATATTTCTGTTAGAGATCAGCCTTGGGAATATTTGGAAAGCTCAACATAAGTTAGACATGAGGTGTTTTCACTGGTGTGTTTTTATGTTCTTTATAGCCTGGTTCTTAGCCCAGCAGAGGGAGAGTACCCAGCACAGGGTTTGTCACAGAGTAGGGACTCAGTTAATGTTGAATTGAGGGGGACATCACTCTTTATATATTTTATGTTACAAATGGTAGGATATTTTATACTTGTCCACTTTTCTTGTACTTCTTTCTGAAGATTACAGCAAAAATACCTATGTTGAAACATTAGGGCTCTGGTAGCCTTAGCATAGCCTAAGGCACTTGACTGCTAACCAGAAGGCTGGCAGCTCAAACCCACCAGCCACTCCTTGGAAGGAATGTTGGGCAATCTACTTCCATAAGGATACTGACTCGGCAACCCAAGGAGGGGTGGCTATGAATCAGGTCCCACTCGACAGCACATAACAGCAACAACAACAAGGTGGCCTAGTGCCTAAGACATTTGACTGTTAACCAGAAGGTTGGCGGTTCAAACCCACAAGCCACTCTGTGGAAAGAAGACTGAGCAATCTACTTCCCTAAAGATATATGGCCTCAGAAACCCAAAGAAGATTGCTGTGAGTCAGAACTGACTCGATAGCAGTGAGTTATTTGGTTTTTTTTAGGGCAGCCTTATGGCATTGTGTTTTTGGAAGCAGCTTTTTCTCTTTCCTTTACTATCTTGCCATTGCTCTTGTGAGTTCCGCGCTGTTCTCTGGCAAGGATGGCCCCACACCCTGACGCTCTACCTGAAGCTATTGCCCTGTCCTCATCCCCTTCCATTAAAACCACCCCACTTCATGTCTATGGTAACTTAATATTTCAGTTCTACCAGCATAGTTGTGATTTCAATTCTTTTTTTTTTTTAAGTTTATAATTACATTTTTACTTATCCAGCCGTATGACCCAATTTTAGATTTTACAAAATATGGCCATTCTATTCAAGACCCCTTGCTAGCTGATCTTAAGAAATGACCTCCTCAGAGTTTGAGTAGAAACTAATGGCTGAATGTGTTAATCATCTTCTTCCCCACAATCGCATTTTAACATGATACTTGCATTAACAAAAGGAGTGAAAGAATTTCAAGCACACAGCAGTTGGGTGAGGGAGGCAATTTGAGAGCAGGCAGGGCATTTAATTCTGTCAAAACACATACTCTATGAGAAGAGTTATATATCACAGCAAGATCTCTTGGGACCCTTCTTCTGCAGCCCTATGCCCTTCATACCCTGATAGAAATAATCTTACAGAATAATCCTGCTGAAGCAACATTCTGGAAGAGATACTGCCAATGTTGTTTGTACATTCTGATCACCAGACCCTTGATTGTGATTGTCTGTTGGGCACATTAAGTCCAAATAATTATTTATTATAATATTTGCTCAGAGTGGGGGGTGGGGGTACATTGGATGTTATAAAAAATACAAAAAAGGATTAATTGAGAATAATTAAACCCATACCAAGGAAATACATAATAGCAATCACAGGAATTCCTATCTTAACTCATTAAAGAACTGGTAAATACCAGGAATATCTAAGAGAAATATCTCTTCCCAGTCCACCCCCATACTCCCTTTTCATCTAATTCCAGAATGTGCTTTTATTATCTTCTATGTGACATGCTATCCATGTTCCCCATAGGTCTGCATTGGAATGTTTATTCTGGAAGCAGAGTTTTTAAACTACTTGGAGAGAATGCTCAGGCTGTCTGTATGCAGTTGTTGAGAGTTCACACACTTTAAGCAGGGTTTCTATCAGCTCTATTTCTTTAGCTATAATTCCTTCTCTTCCTAAACACTATTACATGGATCTGTGTAATACTGGAACTTCAGGAGGTTTTATTTCTTTCAGTGAGATTACAGTGCTGGTCACCTGGGAATGACTTAACTCTCCTTTGCCTCACTTCATTTTTCTTAGCTTTCTCATCCAGTGGAGGCAATGTGAATTGTTACATAAATAACTCTGGTGATTTAATTGAGAAGGGCTTCCAAGTCAAGAACTACCTGAAAGTCTTTCCACTATGAAAGTGTCATAACTTCAGGCTACTTTCTGTATCTCTTTGATGGGAGTGTTCGTGGAAATCTTCAACAATTGTTCGCCAGCCCAATTATGCAAACTTAAAAAGGGTCTTTTTGTATCCTATAGCTGGAGTGAGGTCAAGACAGCAAGCCATGCTGTCTGTTGTACACTCTATGTGCTCAATGTCTTTAGACCTTCTTATAAAGAAAAAACAATGTAAAAGAAACAGGAAAAAAAAAAAAAAAAAAAAAAAAAAAAAACAAGCCATGAAATGGTGAGGAAGAGTACAGGAAACAAATAGCTTGTAGGACTCCTCCTTGAGACAGAATGCACATCCTAGGACTATCCTATCCCTTTCACCATATTAAGGGCTTGTTGCTGGTGGTAGAAGTGGGTGGATTTTCAGACTTATCTCCTCCTCACACATTGACCAAGTTGCACCAGTTTTCCTACTTTCTGTCTCTGAAGATTGTGGTTGAAACAAAAGTGGTCAGTATTGTGTTGGATTGGAGGTGAAATCTGGGATTAATTGGGAATCACAGAGACTTGGAAGGACTGAGGACAAATGATGGATTTTAAATTTTTATTGAACTGTAAAATACATTTATCATTTGAGCACCACTGTTTAGAAACTAAGAGGCCCTGGTGGCTCAATGGTGAAAGCACTTCTCTGCTAACCAGAATTTTGGTGGTTGGCACCTACTAGCTACTCCACAGGAAAAAAATGTAGCAATCTGCTTCTTTAAAGATTAGGGTCTCAGAAACCCTGTGGGGCAGTCCTACCCTGTTATATAGGGTCTCTGAGTAATAATTGACTTGATGACAGTAGGTTTGGTTTTTTAAAATATATATAGGAGCTCTGGCAGTGTAGTGCCTAAGGCACTTGACTGCTAACCAGAAGGCTGGCGGCTCAAACCCACCAGCCACTCCTCGGAAGGAAGGTTGGGCAATCTACTTCCGTAGTGATACCGCCTCAGAAACCCAAGGAGGGGTCACTATGAGTCAGGTCTGACTTGACGGCACGTAAAAACAACATATATATTTGAGAAAGATGAGGCAGTCTGCTTCCATAAGGATTCACAGCCTTGGAAACCCTATGGGGCAGTTCTACTCTCTTCCATAGTGTCACTGTGAATTGGAATTGACTCAATGGCAGTGGGTTTGATTTGATGTGTGAATAGTTTGGTCTTTCTATCTTTATCTATCTATCTATTTATCTATCTATCTCTCTATCTATCTATCTATGTACTTACAGACCTACCTACCTACCGACCTACTTACCTACCTATCCATCCATCCATCTATCCATCTATCCATCCATCCATCCATCCATCCATCCACTTGGGCCTCTGTATTGGAGGGTCCCATATCCTTGGATTCAACAAACTGCAGATTGAAAATACTCAGAGTGGGAAAAAAAAGCAATAAGTGGTCAAAATAATCCTTAGAAGCATAAGAGGGAGAGTGTAAAGTGTTATTTACATAGCATTTACACTGCATTGAGGAGTTCTAGTGGTGTAATCTTAAGGCATTTGTCTGCTAACTAGAAGGTCAGCAATTCAAAGCCATTAGCTGTTCCACTAAAGAAAGATGAGGTAGTCTGCTTCTGTAAAGATTTACAGCCTTAGAAACCCAGTATAGGTTGCTATGAATTGGAATCAACTTGATGGCAGTGAATTTGGTTTGGTTTGGTTACATTGTATTGGGTAATATAAATAATCTAGAGATTATTTAAAGTTTGTGGGGGGATATGTGTAAGTTATATGCAAATACTACACCATTTTATATAAGGGACTTGAGCATTCATAGATTTTGATTTCCACTAGGGTCTTGGAACCAATCCCTCAAGTATATTGAGGGGTGACTATATATATGCATGTTGTCTTAGGCTGGGTTCTCTAGAGAAGAAAAACCAGTGAAAACTTT
>NW_006921634.1:8318739-8341984 GCF_000298275.1 Orycteropus afer afer | reverse complement strand
ATATATATATATACACATATACACACACACACATATGAGAGAGAGAGAGAGAAATTTGTGTCAAGGACATGGCTTACACAGTTGTAGAGGCTGGCAAGTCCAAATCCATGGTTCAAGCATCAAGCTGGAAGTTTCTCCTGACTCTTGTAGCTACAGGGGTGACAAGCCCAAGAACAGCAGAAAATATAGCAGGCTGTTGGCTTCAGAGGCTGAAAAATGCAAGAACCAGCAGGTAAAATGGCAGATTGTTGGCTCATAGGCTGTGAAGGCAACAATCCCAAGACTGTCAGGCAATATAGCAGACCGCTGTTTCAAGTCCAGGAACTGCAAATGATGATGAGCCGGATGCAGGATCTAGATCCAGCAGAAAACCAGAGAACTTTCCCATATATACTGGAAACAGGCCACAACCTGAAGGAAACTCCCTTTCAACTGATTGACAACTCATAGCAGATCTCATCATAGAGGGATTGCATTTTATCAGATCTCATCGTAACTGGTAAACCACTTAGAATCATGGCCTAGCCAAGTTGACACACAACCTTAACTATCACACATGTATATATGTACATGTCTGTGTGTATACATGGGTATATATATATTCACATAGCTCCTTTCTAAGCTCTTAGAACCTTTCCCTGATTCATTGCTTTCTTTTCCCCAAAAAATAATCATTATACTTTGAATTAACTGGAAGTGATAGACAGCAATGCTTTCTTTTATTATTACTATAAATCATTAGTACCAAAAGTATGGTGGCTTGGTAGATTTGAAACTTAAGTCTTTGAGTTCCTTGAAGGTCCAATATTCTTAAAAATAAGAAAAATTTTCAATCTGGGTCCTGAGATTGTTCTATCTTTGGAAACAGGGTAAACAAGAGAGAATAATTTAAAAAACTCTTTTGTAAAAATGTTTGTCCTGATTATTCCCTAAATGGGTGGCATGAACTTTGAGTTCTTTTTATAGGAAATCCTTCTTTGCTGGAGTGAAGGAAGTGAAAATGCTTTGCGAACTGAGGCTGCTTTATGCAGCACTTAACACAGTATTAAGAAGGTACTCAGGATGCATTTGTTGATAAAGTGATTGAAAAGTCAGCTCTAATATGCTGTTCAACTCCTTTCTCTATTAATAAAAACAAATGTAATCCTGGCACACAAACTGTAATCTGGAAATGGGTTTTAGAAATCCACTCTACTGAATAAATGGGCCATTAGAGCCCATCATTATTGAGGTTAAGAAAGTGCATTAGACTAGATGGAGGTGGGAGATGATGAGGAGGGGGAAGATATAGTTAGCGATTTCAAGATGTTAATAGAAAAGAAATTTTAGCCCCTAGGTTTTCATCTGCCTAAGTTTCCTATTGACAGCTTATAAAACATAATGTGTAGAAATTGCCAAGAATTGGCAAAGGTATGAGATTTTACCTTACTTGTAAACTAGCTAATAAGTTTGCCTATACAGTTTCATAGATGTTGGTACAAGACACAAGACTCCAGGTCAGAGAAAAAGGACTTTATTACTCACAGCAATGGTGGTAGCCAGAGTATGAGAATTTTCTTGTGTTGGTTTCCCAAGCCCCAATTCCTACAGGGTAATGTGTAGAAGGTCAGATGATACCTGCACATTCAGTAGGATGCATGAAAAGAGAGGAACTCTGAACTAAAGGAAACCAGATCTTTTGTAATGAGCAGTAATCATGCCTGCCCTTTCCTCCAGTGGGAGATATTATCTATCTTCCAAGGCTGTTTTCTGTACAAACATCCTTGAAGAGATAGTCCAGAATAATGATAGTCGGTGCCTCTACTCACAAGATGTACAGTATTGTGAGAGTTTCATTCTTGAAAGAACGTGATATCTATGTCTAATGCTGGCTGTCTGCCTCTTTTCCTGTGCTACCTTTGGGTCACCATCTAAACTGGCATGTAGCAGTTCTTACCACATATAGCTTCTGCTCTCCAACTCTGCTTGGAATTATCATAGGAATGTTTGTTTTCCTTGAGTCTGAACCCTTGAGGATTCCCAGGCATCTTTATAAGAAAAATCAAGAAAAATTACAGTTCTTGGCAGGAAAAAGTAACATCTTTAATGCTGGGGCCAATAGTGAAACCTGATTGATCATAGGCATGAGGACCAAACCAAAAAACAAAACTCACTGCCATCAAGTTGGTTCCAGTTCATAGCAACCCCTCTTTGGGTTTCTGAGGGAGAGGATAAAATATGGAAGGGGGAAAACATCCAAAGCATAAGAGATAATGGGCAAATGAAGAATATGAAAGAAAGAGAGAGGAAGACCAAAGGCTCCCCATGAATAAAAAGGTTATTTATTGTGGGGAATGAGAAAAACAGAAAACGGAATTTTTGATAGAGTTGGACAACCACTGTTTATGAAAAGAAGGTTGGTAAGTAGAAAAGAAGAGATAAAGAGGAGAGAAAAAAGGAGAAGAGAAAAATCTATTGCATAGGTCAAATCCCTGCATTAGTTAACAACTTTTTCTGGAATATTTTTGTCTTCCATTTCCAATAGAATCAGGGACGATGTTTAGCATCTATTTATGAAAAGTAAAGCAGTGAGTCATAGAATACTGGTAAGGCTAAGGCCCCAGAGGAAACTGTGTGGGTAGCAAAGAAATCAAGCTTTCATATGTTGAACTAGCTGCAAAAGATAAAGATCCTTAAAAAAAATAGACTCTCTACTTAGTATAGTGAACAATTTAAGGGAAACTTGAAGAAAACATGTTATGTAAGTGAAAAGTGCTTGTTTGATGGCTTCAACTTACAAAGAAACTTAAATGCATCTAGTGTTTTCTATAGATGGTAATGAGGACTCTGTCTATACCAGCAGACTTTGACAGTGAATGGTGCCTATCTCTACAAAACACCATCTTGGTTGAACTTTTTATTCTTCTCAACATCTGTGTGAGAATTTACTAAATCTCTTTAATGGTAAAGAAATCACTGGTGCAAAAGTCCAACAGCTTGCCCACCAGTCAGTCAAAAACATGAAGCAAGTCACATGACTCCAAGCCCAGATTTCTGTCCACAATGCCACCTGTTACAGAAACAGATAATGTGGAAAACAAGGGCGAAACAAGCCATTTATTCTCTCTCCTTGCTCACGGTTGACCCTCCTCTCTAAGATAATGAAAGACTACATGGCAGATAGCTGTTTTCCTTACTGACCCATGGAGACCCAACTGCTCCCTGCAAGGAACAACTCCCTCCTTGTGAAGTCCAGAAACAAAGCAGTTGAAGCAAAGAGATGTGTGTGAGAATGGTGTGCTGTTCAAATGTGCAGAGATGAGCAACACACCCTTGAGATTTTTTACTCAGAAGGGTCTCTGAAAAAAGCGGAGGAGGAGAGCTTGCCTAAAGAAGCTGCCCTCATTAACAGTATTCTTGGGTTCTTATACTCTGATGCTAAAAAGGAGTAGCTGGATTTTCTCATGAAACACTGGTTTTTCTCATCAACGTTCAAGTGATTTGACCCAATATATTAGAAATTTATCAAGTTCAATGTCCAGATTTCCTGCAGAATAGCTACATGGTCTTGTACAAGTCCTAGGATCCAGGGAGAGAATAAGATAATGGATATAAAGTGTCAAGTGCCAGATGAATGCAAATAATAATTACACCTACTCCTCACTTAGCAAGTATTTGTTTTCTGACATTTCACATTTAGGACAATAGTAAAAAATTACTATCCAACTATTTTGCATATTAATGACCGATGTCTAGTAGTAACTAACACAAAGGTTCTAGGCAAAAGTAACGCTGGCTGTGATGATTAAGATTGTGGGTCAACTTGGCTGAGCCATGATTCTCAGTGGTTTGGCAATTATGTGATGATGTAACTTGGCAGTTACATAATGATGCAATTTGGCAGCTATGTAATAGGTTGTTATCCTCCATTTTGTGATCTGATGTGGTCATTCTCCATTTTCACATAATGCCACTTTTCACATAACCACCTGGTGTTTGGAACCTAACCATGTCAATAAGTAAAGAGAATAGACGTATTATTACCTAAATAGTATCCAGCCCATTCTCTTTTTAAAAGAAGGTGATAAATTAAACTAGTTGCCATTGAGTCGTTGTGACCCCATGTGTTTCAGGGTAGAACTGTGCTCCATAAGGACAGTCAGTGGCTGGATTTTTGGAAGTACATCATCAGGACTTTCTTCAGAGGTGCCTCTGATTACACTTGAACCTCCAACCTTTTGGTAATCAGCTGAGTGATTACCGAGGGACTCCTGACTTAACATTAGCTCTATTCAAAAAAGAATTTCTAGCCAATTTTCTTTTTGTCTCCAACCATCCCTGCTTCTGGTCTTTTCTAGCATGATGTGCTTCCTGTTTCCTTGGTTCCTCTCTTCTTCCCTTAGTTCCTTCTGTGGAGTGTAAATACCACTTTTAATTTTGTGTAGATGTTGTTGTTAAGTACTACTGAGTCATTTTTATAGTGACCCTGTGTGACAGAGTACAACTGACCCACATGGTTTTCTTAGTTTTAGCTTTTATAGGAGTAGATCACTGGGTCTTTCTCACAGAGCCACTGGGTGGGTTTGAACTGACAATATTTTGGTTAGCAGCTGAGTGCTTAACTGTTTGCACACCAAGGCTCCTTTGATTATTGTTACTGTAGCTGTCCTGGTATTTTATCTATATATTCATTCTGTTAGTATTGAATGTCTCAGAGTGGAAATATCCAAGGTCTTAGAATCTGTCATTTCACTGTGTCTAGAAAAGTGACAACACATATTATTACATTGAATAATATTTTGTGCTAACTTGAGAAGGCACACTAACTTGAAAGTGGCATGAGGTTAAGCACTCGGCGGCTAGTCCTAAGGTTAACAAACCCACCAGGTGCTTTCCAGGGGAAAGATATGGCAGTCTGCTTCTGTAAAAATTACAGGCTTGGAAACTTGGGGCACTTCTACCCTGTCCTATAGGGTCACTATGATTAGAATTGATCTGATGGCAATGGGTTTGGTTTTGGGTTAACTTGGAAACAAGGTTGATGGTGACAATAATAATAACCTTTCTCACAGTTCACCAAAAGTAAATGAAGTGACAAATTTATCCCTAAAAACCTTCAGTAAAAGAATCTCATTCAAAATTGTGAAGAAAGAACAAAAATAGTAAAAAAGAGAAAAGAAAGGAAGAATGCCCAGTTTTGTCCTTCTAAATGTATAGAGATTATTTCCACTTAAATATTCCAACATTATGTGAAATTCAGTGTGCCTTAAACCAAACTATTTTCTCTCTCAATGTAGCCTTCCTGATTAGAGGCCCTATTTCAAATTTATACTCACGGCTTCCTAAACTCAAAACCCTGGAGTCATTGATTACTGCAGCCTCTTCCATAAACTGATGTCCAATCAGCAATCAAGTCCTGTTGTTTCTGCCTTCAAAATAATTTTCATATCTTTCCCTTTCTGTTACCATGGATACCATTGAATCTCCCTTTTTGCTTCATGCCTGGACAGCTACAGTGATTTCCGGAGTCTCTCCGCTCCAATCCACCC
This sequence comes from Orycteropus afer afer, assembly GCF_000298275.1. Classification (NCBI taxonomy): domain Eukaryota; kingdom Metazoa; phylum Chordata; class Mammalia; order Tubulidentata; family Orycteropodidae; genus Orycteropus; species Orycteropus afer. The sequence goes on along the minus strand of NW_006921634.1, from coordinate 8,336,456 downwards.
TGCATACAGCTGTTGGTGAAATCGTTTATTTATTTTGTCATGTCACACACCTCTCCAGAAACCTTCAATGGCTTTTCACTGTTCTTCTTTAAAGGCCAAATTCTTTAAACTAACTTGCATGTCTTCCCATAATCTAACAAGATCTACGGGACCCCTGCTAATTCACATGATACCTTTGTGCAAAATTCAGAAGGTACCCCTTCTTCCCTCTTGGCACAGGATGCCTGGTGATAAGGGGTTTAGAGAGCATACCAAGCCTTTTTGTGACTTACAAAGGGTGTTCACTAGCATCTTCAGGGTGGACTCTACTCTGCAGCAGGGTACACAGTGCCCTTGGAGAGCAGGGCACAGACTGACTTTCAGCCTCCACACTCCCCCTTGGTCAGAGGCTCTTGAGCAGGATAAAACATTGACAGCCGTAGGTGGTGCTTTGCAGCCTATCTGTTCAACCTGCTTTCTCTTTGCTCCTTAAGCTCAGCCCTCTCCTACGATGTGCTTTCTGGGAATATGCTATGATTAATTTTACCACTTTACCTTGACTCATGTTTTTTTTTTTTTTTGCATGTCTGAAATACACTTCCGCTTCCTTATCTCTGGATAATTCCTGCTTGCCTTTTAAAATTCACCTGAAATGTTACACTTCTAGGAATCCTTTTCTAATTCCATATCCTGAATGAAATGGCTTTAGTTTCCATAACACTATGAATACTGTAATCATAGCACAGGGAGTAGTCAAATCAACAACCCAGAACTTAGATGGCCCAAACCACTGCCTTTGAGTTGATTTCAACTCATGGTGACCCTTATTGGGTTTCCAAGGCTGTAAATCTTTACGGAAGTAGATTGGCTCATTTTTCTCCTGCAGAGCAGCTGGTAGTTTTGAACCTCTGACCTTCTGGTTAGCAGCCAAATACTCTACCCTCTTTGCCACCAGAGCTCCTTAGATGAGTCAAGGCATACACTTAATCAATTATTTTGGTAACTGATTTCATCTCAGGAGCTTTGGTGGCATAGTGCCTAAGGCATTTGACTGCTAACTAGGAGGCTGGAGGTTCAAACCCATGAGCCACTCCTCGGAAGGAAGGTTGGGCAATCTACTTCCGCAGTGATACTGCCTCGAAAACACAAGGAGGGGTTGCTATGAGTCGGATCTGACTCGATGGCAGTGCACTGTGTTGCATTTTGATTTTATCTCACTTTGGAGTTCTCATTTCTGGCAATGCTGGAAACTTAACCTTGCCAATTTCAAGGCAACTCTCTCACTTAGATAAATATTCAGTTGTTTCAAATGTTCAAATTCCTCTCTTAAGGTTTTATCCTTTCCTTATTGTTCCTTGGATGGAGTCCAGGAAGAGATGAAGTGGTAAATGATTTACACGTTGTCCTCTTTTGCTTACTTCTGGTTCTTGGGTTTAGCTCATCTCACCTGGTCTTTGGGAATCAGTCCGAGTTTACATTACAGATGCTGTTGAACGTCTACTGTTGTAATTCAGGATCTATTCTCCAGGACAGTGATGCATGGTGATTGTTGCCAAAGAGCTCAGTCATTGTCTCCTGTCAATCAGGCCCCACATTGATTCTTGCTGGTGTGTTTCAGATTCTGGGTGACTTTATTCTATCCCTGAGTTGGCTTCTCTGTGCCTCTAGTAAGTTCACCAGTCAGCATTCATGGCCCATAGTCCATGAAGCATTCAGGAGCTTCTGAATGCCCTCCGCATCGTGTAAATGCCAAGGGAGGGTCAGGTGTGCTGTGCTGTACCAGGCCCATCTCTGCAGACATGGACCCTTTGTTGCTCTACTGAGGGCCAGCTCAGAAAACCTGGGAAAACAGAACAGTAGCACAGATGTTCTTGAATTCTGGGGTTCTGTGGCAATCTCTATTGCCTCAAAACCCTCCTTCTTCCAAATACACCTGACTCTTGTGCTGGGGATATACTCAGAGAATAGTGATCATCCTTTCTCTTACCTCACCTTCTTTAGATCTCCTTGTCAGATCACTTCACCCTCCCTCCCCCAAATCAGAATTTCCCTCCACTTCCTTATTCCTTATTCCTTAGGTAGATAGCAACTTCCCTTAAGTAATAATCTCTAATTTTCTCTCTATCTAGAGGGTATAGTAAAATTTTATGTTTTTTACCTAATTTTATTATATTTTTATGTAATATGAGCTTATCAACTTTGTTTCATAAGAAGAGAAGATAAAGGACCCTGGCTAGAATACTTGATTTCATTAGAATTACATTAGCTTTAAGACACATTACAAAACTTTGATTTCAGGAACTCACCTTTCCCTCAAACACTAGCCCTTGGAAAAGAGAACAAACTAGGGTTCTTTTGTTAGAATATTCTGGAAATGATAGTGGCCTTTGTTTCACTTAAATCTGCATGGATTTCATCTGGCTTATTCTGCATTATCAAGTGGCACATAGAATCAGTGTATATTAACCTGAGTTTCCAAGGGTGCAACTAAAACTAGATCAATTTTCTTTTAAAATAAAATAAAAAAACCAAACTTACTGCCATTGAGTCAATTCCGAATCATAGTAACCCCCTTTGGGTTTCTGAGGTGGTAAATCTTTATGGAAGTAGATTACCCAGTCTTCCTTCTACGGAGTGTTTGGTGAGTTTGAACCACCAGCCTTCTGGTTAGCAGTGAAGTGCCTTAGGCACTACACCACCAGACAAATTGACAAGAACTGGGTAAAACAAAAACTATGTTTACTTTTACCTTCTACCCTCGACTGGTCCAATGAGGAAAACAAGAGAGGATCCCAAAGAAAAATAAAGTATTACAACTCCCCAGGCAGAGAACAGCACATGTATGGTAGAGAGATGGATGAACATCATTCTGGAAACTTCTGGGTTCCTAAGTAACTGGGTCTTGCCTTAACAGGTCAGTGGGTCTCAGCAGAGGTAAGAACTAGATGTGTTCTCTGTTGATTTAGGTTGTCCTGAAGAGTAAACCATAGTGTTCTTATGTTTACAGATCTGACCAAGAGTACTCTTGGCCTTGTGGAGAATGACCAGGCATCCAGGGATTAGTAATAAGCATAATGGTATGTTGTTATTGTTGTGTGCTCTCAAGTTGATTCTGGTTCATAATAACCCTATATGACAGAGTAGAACTGCCCCGTAGGGTTTCCTAAGCTGTATCTTTTCAGAAGTAGATCCCCAGGTCTTTTGTCCCACAGAATAGCCTGTAAGTTTGAACTGCCAATTTTTTGGTTAGCAGCCAAGCACTTACCATTGAGTCACCAGGGCTCCTTAATAATGGTATCACAACTATCAGTTACTGAGTTCATATTATGTGACAGGGACTCTACAAAGAGTGTTACCTATGTTAACTAGTTTAACTCTTACAACAACAGTGGGAAGTAGTTTCTATTACTAACTTCATTTTATAGATGAGGAAACAGAGGTGCAGTGATGGTAAGTAATTTGTCTAAGATTCAACAACTAGGAAGTTGGATGTGAACCCAGTGAATATGACTTTAGAGACTGCTTTATCCACTATTCTATGGTCCCAACCCACCTGAGAATCCCATTCATCCAATCCAAACATACCATAAGTGCATAAATTCAACTTTGTAATCAAACTGGATAAGTGTATTTTCTATTTCAGGCTTTTAAGTCTTTGACAAACATCAGTTGATCAAAACAAAAGTTGATTCAAGTAGCAGATGTGCAAAGAAGGTCCTAAAGGAAATTCTCCCAAAAGAAAATTTCCTGAGAAAACCCACTAATTCACAGAGAAATAGAAAATTTGCGTTCCTAATCTAAATGGTTTTCAAATCTTTTTAAAAATAAAGCTTTTTTTTTTTTTAATAAAATCTGATAAGGCAGCCCAATAAATGAAATAGATCAAAGTGAAGCAACAATGGTTGAAACTGAAATGAAGTGTTGAGAGGCTTAAATGCTCAATCTCCACCAGTTTTCCCTTCTCCCTCACTTTTTTAAAAGTTATTATATTAAAAATTAATCAATTAATTAATTGATTGATTGATTGATTTTTGCAGCGTTTACTCCCCTCCCCTCCTAGCCCTGGTAACCAACAAAAAAAGTTTCCTTCCATATATAAACCTTTCCTTTACATTTTACAATAATGAACTAATACAATATTGTCTTTCTGTGATTGACTGACTCATTTCACTCAGCATAATATCCTCCAAGTTAATCCACATTATGTGATCTTTTGCAGAATCTACATTATTCTTTAGGGTTGCATAGTATTCCACTGTGTATATGTACCATAGTTTGGTTACTCATTCTTCTGTTGGTGGGCACCTAGGTTGTTTCCATCTTTTTGCTGTTGTAAATAGTGCTGCAATGAGCATGGGTGTGCATATATCTATTCTTGTCTTAGCTCTCACTTCTTTAGGATATATACCTAGTAATAGATTGATGGATCAAATGGTATTTCTAATTCCAACAATTCAAGAATTGCCATAGTGCTTTCCACAGTAGTTATATCATTTTACAGTCCCACCAGCAGTATATGAGAGTATCAAGGTCTCCACATCCTTGCCAGCATTTGTTGTTTTCTATGTTCTTGAAATTTGATATTAGTGCTGGGCCCAGATGGTATCTCATTGTTGTTTTGATTTGCATCTCTCTAATGGCTAATGATTCTGAACATTTCTTCATGTGTTTGTTGGCTGCCTGAATATCCTCTTTGGTGCAATGTCTGTTCATGTCTTCTGCCCATTTTTGAATTGACTTGTTTGTCTTTTTGTTGCTGATGTGTTGGAGTTTTATATAAATTTTAGAGGTAAATCCTTTGTCAGATATGCCATTGCTGAATATTTTTTCCCCAATCTGTAGGTTCTCTTTTGACTCTTTTGAAGAAGTCTTTTGAAGCACATAAAAATTTAAGTCTTAGAAGGTCCCATTCATCTAGTTTCTCTTCTGCTGTTTGTGCATTTTAGGTTATGCTTGACAGTCTATTTATGCCATAAATAAGGGCCCCTAAATTTGCCCCTGTGTTTTCCTTAAGAAACTTTATAGTTTTAGGTTTCACATTTAAGTCTTTGATCCATCTGGAGTTCGTTTTTGTGTATGGTGTGAGGTACAAATCTTGTTTCATTTTTCTGCAAATGGATATCCAGTTTTGCCAGCACCATTTATTAAACAGACATTCTCTTCCCCGTTTAATGGATTTCAGCTCTTTGTCAAAAATCAGCTGGCCATAGGTTGATGGATCAATTTCTGGGTTCTCAATTCTGTTCCACTGGTCTATGTGTCTGTCATTGTACCAGTACCAGGATGTTACTGGTACTGTACAGTACCAGTAACTGTTACTGTTACTGGTACAGTACTGTGGCTGTATAGTAGGTTTTGAGATCCAGAAGTGTGAGGCTTCCTTCTTTGTTCTTCTTCAATAGTGCTCTGCTTATCCGAGGTCTCTTTCCTTTCCATATACAATTAGTGATTGTTGTTTCCATATCCTTAAAAAGTGTTGATGGGATCTGAATTGAGATTGCATTGAATGTATAGATTGCTTTGGGTAGTATTGACTTTTTCACTATGTTCAGTCTCCCTATCCATGAGTATGGTATGCTCTTCCATTTATGTAGATTTCTTATGGTTTCTTGAAGTAGTCTTTTATAGTTTTCTTTCTCCAGGTGTTTTGTGTCCCTGCTGAGATTTATTCCCAAGTATTTTATTTTTTTGGTAGCTATTGTAAATGATACTGACTTCCTTAATTCCTTTTCAGCAATCTCTTTGCTGGTGTAGAGCAATCCAACTGATTTTTGGATATTGATCTTGTATCCCGCCACTATGCTAAGTTTCTCAATTAATTCCAGTAGTTTCTTTTTTTTACTGAGTCTCTTGGGTTTTCTAGGTATAAGATCATATTATCAGCTAATAGGGATAGTTTGAGTTCTTCCTTACCAATTTGGATGCCTTTGATTTCCCTTTCTTGCCTTATTGCCCTGGCTAGGACTTCCAATACAATGTTGAATAGAAGTGGTGATAGAGGGCATCATTGTCTAGTTCCTGTTTGCAAGGGGAATGGTTTGAGTCTCTCTCCATTGAGAATAATGTTGGCTGTTGGTTTTGCATATATGACCTTTATTACGTTGAGGAATTTCCCTTCTATTCCTATTTTGCTGAGAGTTTTGTTCAGGATGGGTGTTGGATTATATCAAATGCCTTTTCTGCATTGATTGATAAAATCATGTGGTTCTTTTCCTTTGTTTTATTTATGTGATGGATGACATTGATTGTTTTTCTAATGTTGAACCATCCTTGCATCCCTGGTATGAACTCCACTTGGTCATAATGTATTATTTTTTTGATATGTCATTGGAGTCTATTGGCTAGGATTTTGTTAAAGATTTTTGTAACTACATTCAGGAAGGATATTGGTCTGTGGTTTTCCTTTTTAGTGATGTCTTTGCCCAGTTTTGGTATCAAGGTTATGTTTGCTTCATAAAATGAATTTGGGAAGATTCCATCCTTTTCTATGTTCTGGAATAGTTTGAGTAGGATTGGTGTCAATTCTCCTCTGAATGTTTGGTAGAATTCCCCGGTGAAACTGTATGGGCCAGGACTTTTTTTTTTTTGGTAATTTTTTTTATGATGTGTTTAATTTCTTCTTTTGTTCTAGGTCTGTTCAAAATTTCCACCTCAGTCTGTGTTAGTTTAGGTAACTGGTGTGTTTCTAGAAATCTGTCCATTTCTTCTTTATTTTCAAATTTGTTGTAGTATAGTTCTTCATAGTATCCTGACATTATGCTTTTAATTTTTGTTGGTTCTGCTGTTATATCACCCAATTCATTCTTATTAGTGCTATTTGTATTCTCTCCGTCTTTTCTTTGTTAAATTTGCCAGTGGTTTGTCAATTTTATCAATCTTTTCAAAGAACCAACTTCTAGTCTTTATTTTTTCTATTGTCTTTCTATCTTCTGTTTCATTTATTTCTGTTCAAATCTTTATTATTGCTTTTCTTCTGGTGACTGTAGGCTTTTTTGTTGCTCTTTTTCTAATAGTTGGAGATGTTGGGTTAAGGTGTTGATTTTGGCTCATTCTTCTTTTTTGATATGTGCATTTATTGCTATAAATTGGCCTCTAATCACTGCATTTGCTGTGTCTCAAAGATTTTGGTATGTTGTCTTTTCATTCTCATTTGATTCAAATAATTTTTTAATTTCATTTCTTCTATTGCCCAGCCATTTCCAAGGAGGCTGTTCTTTGGTTTCCATGTCCTTGCTCTTTTTCCATTGATCTTCTTATTGTTGATTTCTAATTTTATAGCATTGTGATCTGAGGAGATGCTTTGCAGTATTTCAATGTTTTTAAATTTATTAAGGCTTACTTTGTTCCCTAACATATGGTCTATCCTGTAGAATATTCCATGTGCACTGGAAAAGAATGTTATTGTGCTGTTGTTGGATGAAGTGCTCTGTAGATATCTATAAGGTCAAGTTGGCTGATTGTATTGTTTAGTTCTTCTGTGTCTTGGCTGAGTTTCTTTACAGTTGCTCTATCTTTGATTGAAAGTGGTGTATTAAAGTCTCTTGCTATGACTGTGGAGTCATCTATTTGTCTTTTTCATTCTCTTAAAGTGAGATTTCTGTATTTTGGGGCTCTTTCATTGGATGCATAAGTATTTATTATTGTTATGTCCTCTTGTTCAATCAATTATATAATGTCCTTCCTTGTCTCTTATGATGGTTTTTGTCTTAAGTCAATTTTTATCAGATATTAATATTGCCACTCCTGCTCTATTATGGTTACCATTTGCTTGATATATCTTTTTCCAACCTTTGATTTTTAGTGTATTTTTTTCTTTGTCTCTAAGGTGTATCTCTTGTAGATAGCATATTGATGGGTTATGTTTTCTTATCTAGTTTGCAACTCTCTGTCTCTTGAGTGATGCATTTAATCCATGGACATTCAGTGTAATTATTGACAAGTACGAATTTGTTGCTGTCATTTTGTTATGTGTTTTTTTGTGTGGTGTTACTAATTTCTTTGTTCCATATAATTTTCTGTGCTGACCTCATTTTGTTTATGAATCGTGTTACCATTTCCTTTGTTGCTATTGTTTTAGTATTTGCTAAATATCTGTGCTTGTCCTCATTTTTATTTTGATGTGAAGGTTTATCATTTTTCTTTGAGGTTACCCTGTGACATATAATTTTCTTCCCAAGTTTAAAACAGGTTCTATCTTGCAATTGTCTTGACTTCCTCACCATTTAGAAGTTCTGTAACTACATAATTTTCTCCCTCTTTTTGGTTTGTAGTTGTCCTCATTTGCCAATTGATGTCTCTGGTTCCCTAGTTACAATATTGTAAGGTTATTTACTTTGGATATTTCCATAAATGAGTTTGTTTCTGAGTTATGTCATCATGTGTGTTAATGGTCAGTTGCTGTTTGCTGTTGTTGGTTCTCTGTCCAAAGGATTCCCTTTAGCATCTCTTGTAAGGTTGGTCTGGTTTTAACAAATCTCCTTAATTTCTGCTTATCTGAAAATCTCCTAATTTCACCATCATATTTGATAGACAATTTTGCTGGGTATATACTTCTTGGTTGGAAATTTTTTCTTTCAGAGTTTTTGCATACCATCTCATTGTCTTCTTGCCTGCATGGTTTCTGCTGAGAAATCAGAGCTTAGTCCAAGCTTGCCCTTGGTAGATAGCTTTTTGTTTTTCCCATGCTGGTTTCAGGATTATTTCTTTATCTTTGCTTTTGGTGAGTTTGATGATGATATGTCTTAATGATTTTCTTTAGGGGTTTATCCTGTTTGGGGTTTGTTGAGCTTCTTGAATGGATATATTCTCATCTTTCATCATATTAGGGAAATTGTCTTCCAACAAATCTTGGACAATTTTCTTTGTGTTTTTATTTGTCTTTTCCCTGTTCTGGAGTTCTGATTACACATAGGTTATTCCTTTGGATGGTGCCAAAGGGACAAGGAGGCTCTATCTTTTCACCTCCTCTAACCCCACAAGAGGAAGACAGAATCACCTTCAGCAGCACAACACCTATTCCTGCGAGGCCAGACATGCTGCCTTTCCCCAACCCTGACACCAGCTGCTCTTTCTGCAGCACCCACCATGCTGGGTTTGATAATTCGTTGCAGTGGCCACACAGAACTCAGAGATTATGGTGTTTATTAGGGAAGCACCAGGCTACAATTCAAGTTCAGGAACAATGCTTAATCTCTCTTAGCCTGCCATCTCTCAGCCAACAGTGTCTTTCAGTTTTTCTCCCAGCAATGCATGTCTCTTGGTGTCTCTCAGCAATGTGTATCTCTCAGTGTCTCTCAGCAATGTGTGTCTCTCAGTAGCATGTTTCTCTCAGCAGTATGTTTTTCTTAGCCAGCAGTCAGAGAGACTCCTTCTGTCTCTAGAAAGGCCCTTTTGAGCCTGGCAGAGTGACCACTAACTAATCCTAACATCAGAATTCTATACACCTGAGAGAGAGCGAATTTCCCAGAAGTTTGCTTTGTGCTGGTTCAACAGAAATACCCCAGGTGGATAACGTTTACAATCAGGAGCTACTCTGTTGTTGCTCACAGCAAATTCCACCACAGAGTTTACAAAGACTTATGGCTAGAAAAGGCACACTATGTAATTTACTATGCTGCAGATGGTATCCCACATGAACCTTAGGCTTTCTTCATTTTGTTTTGATGTTTTTTTTCTGATTGACCCCTTTCCAAAGAAGTATTAAGATATTTGTTTTCAGTCTCACTCATTCTGTTTTCCATTGATTCAGTTCTACTTCTTTGTCCATTCAATGTTTTATCTATTTCTGAAAACTTAGTATTAATCTTCTGGATTTCTATTTGTAGATTTTGTATCATTTCTAATTTTTCATTTATTTTGCCATTTTGTTCTTGTATTTTCTTCCAGAGTTGTTCTAGGGTTTTGTCTGTGTTTTTCTTAATTTTGTCAGTGCTTTCCTTGATCTGTCTCTCAGTCCTTTGAAGGTATCTAAATACAATTCTTTTGAATTCCTTATCAGGAAGTTCCAATGCTGCTTCTTCCTCAGGGATGTGTTCTGGGTCGGTATCTTGCTTCCTTGTTTCTACCACTTTATCTTGCTTCTTTGTGTGGACTGTGTTGGTCTCTTGTCTCCAAGACATTGTGACATTTTTGTGTTTGTATTTAATTGGTGATTGTATGTTGAATTGATTTGCCCAAGATTTTCATTTTGTTTGGATGTTATCTGAGTGAGCGGTTTACTGTGCTCCTCTATTCACTAGTTGGCAGCACTTATGTACTCACCATCTGTCTCCTTTCCAATTGTCAGCCTGCTGTATGTCCGTGCTGTCCTTGGCAAGTGGAGCCTATTCTTAGGTTCCTGGAATCTGAATGAGGATGCTGTTGCTTTAAATATCCAAAATGGGAACTGCTTGTAAACATTCAAAATGGCTGCACCCTCTGGACACCCAAAAGCCCACAGCTCAGGTTGCCTCCTTCTTAACTTTTTTCGCTTTTAGTCATCAGCCACCAGGGTAGTCGTCCATGCAGCTCTTCATGAGCAGGGCTGTTTTTAGGTTAATTCTCAGGTCCTAATACCACTTGAACATATTCAGGCTATCTGTGCCATCAGGACAGGTGACAGTTCACAGCTCCATTTGTCTCCTTATTCACTGTTTCATCCAGATTCTTCTATTAGTTGGTGTTTAATCCACTTCTGTATCTTCCATGCAAAGCTCAGGGCTCCAGGATTATCTTCTCTATCTGTGTCAATTGGTTTCTCTTTTCTTTGTTGAAGAAGGTCTGTGTAGCTTGTCTGCCTATTCTGCCCTCTTACTGGAAGTCCCTTCTCCCCACACTTTAACCTCCATCAGTGTTGCTTAGAAACTAACAAGACACTCTGATGCACAGTTCACATGCACTTGACAAGTTCTTTGCAACCCTTCTATGCACCAGGAACTTTGTTACATTCTGCTACAAAATTTTAAAAGCCCAATGTTTTTGAAAGAAAGGGCTACTTTTCAAAATATAATCTGAAAATTGCTTTATGGTATTTTATTTGAGAACATATATTCAGGTTTTAGCAACAGCTAGGAAAATAGCTGTTTATTACTTGACTAGGTTTAGACATCAATTCTGTTCGGACAAAAATTGATTTTATTTTTCATTATCTCTTACAGATATGGTAACCAACTTTTCTGAACTAAAATTTTGGTCTGGTATACTAACCATGAGAAAAAAATATTTCAAAATCTAGACTGCCTGTGTAGTTCATTAGAGGAAATTAGTGGTTTAGTGTAATGAGGTCAGAAAGATTTTTTCTTTGAATCCTGGTTATATATCTGGATTTGGAGAAAATTACTTGACTTCCCTAAGGCTCAGTTTCCTCTAAAATATAGGGATAATTATAATATTTATATCTCCTTAACTCTACCCGCCACTCCTCAGAAGGAAGGTTGGGCAATCTACTTCCATAGTGATACTTCCTCAGAAACCCAAGGAGGGATCACTATGAGTCGGGTCTGACTGGATGGCATATAACAACAACAAGGATTTTTAAGTATAAACGTAGTCAAAAGGTAAAGTGGCATTGTATCCAGCACGTAGTAAATATTAGCTATTACTATATTATTATTACCATGTTAGGAGCTCTGGTAGCATAGTGCCTAAGGCACTTGACTGCTAACCAGAAGGCTGGCAGTTCAAACCGACCAGCCACTCCTCGGAAGGAAGGTTGGGCAATCCTACTTCTGTAGTGATACTTCCTCGGAAACCCAAGGAGGGGTTGCTATGAGTCGGGGTGACTCGACAGCAAATAACACAACAACATTACCATGTTGGCAAAAATAATATCTTTTTGTTGGTATCATTTTTCAAATATCCTCAGCTTTTAATGAGTAATGAATCAAGGATAATTCATTCATATATGCATACATTGAAGTATATTTATTATACTGATATGTGCCAGATACTGTATTAGATACTAGGTATGCAAGGGTAGTGAGCCCATCCTCTATCCTCAAACAGTGTATACTCTATACAGAGAAGTAAACAAAGACCACCATTGTTAGAGGCTGTGAAAAGGTAGTGTTATCAATTTTTACAGGGTATGATGTTAACAGAGAAAGGGAAAACACCTAAGTGCAATGTGACATTAAGAAGCCCTGGTGGCACAATGGTTAAACACTCAACTGCTAACCAGAGGTAGGGTTTTAAAAGAGTAATCATTGAGCTAATATAAGAAGAATGGGTAGATGAATCATACACAGTGGGAACAACATGTTCAAAGGAGATAAGAAACAGCTTGACATATTATGTCCCAAGCAAAAGGTCCACATGTATGGTGATCATGGTGAATTGGAAAGTTAGGCAAATATTGTAGGGCAATATATGGTATGAAAAATCATTTGAGCTTTATCATGAAGAAATGAAGGACTATTATTAAAGGAGTTTAGTCACAAGGGAGTGATATTAGGAGGTATGCATTTTAGAAAGATCACTCAGGTGAGGAATGAGTTGCAGTGGGGACAAAATGAAAAATAAAGTGACCAGTTAGGAATCTATTGCTGTAACTGAGTGTGAAATGATGAGAACATAAAGGAAATGACTGTAGATGTAGAGAAGGAAAGGGAGGCAGAATCAAGAGATATTCAGGAGGTAGAATCTATCAGTATTGGCTGAGTGGTTGGAGGAGGCAGGAATAGTGAGAGAAGATGAGTATGACCACTTATTTTCTTCTGGTTTGGCTGACTGAGTTAGAAAGGTTGATATTCATCAAGATGATAACTGCAATAAAAGATGAAGAATTGGTAAAGAAAAAGTGATTTGGACATAATGAATTAGAATGTCTGTGGGGCTTCTAAATGGAGATGCCCTGTAAACTGTTGAAAGTACAGTTCTGGGGTTTAGCAAAGAGGTACAGTCCTGAGAAATATGTTTGGAGTCAATAATATGCATATAGTAGAAGTTGAAGGAGCTCTGATAGTATAGTGCCTAAGGCACTTGACTGCTCACCAGAAGGCTGATGGTTCAAACCCACCCGCCACTGCTCGGAAGGAAGGTTGGGCAATCTACTTCTGTAGTGATACTGCCTCGGAAACCCAAGGAGGGGTCATTATGAGTCGGGTCCGACTCAATGGCACATAAGTAGAAGTTGAAGTTGTGAATGTGGATGAAATTCTCTGAGGAGAATGCATACGGGAAATATGCAGAATCTTGGAGGTTAACAAATTTAAAAGTTAATTAGAGACAGTAGAATCTATAAAGGGAACTGGGAAAAAGCAGGCAGAGAGGTAAGAGGGAAATCAGAAAAGAACTATGTTATAGAATCCAAAGAAGGAGAAGTTTTCATAAAGGATAAAGTCAGAAACATCAAATGCCACCAAGGTCAAATAAGGTAAAACTTAGAATGTTCATTTCAATGGAAACTAAACAATGTCACTGATATATTGGGAGAGAGTAGAGGCAATAGAAGAACTGAAGTAGACATCAAATAGCATGAAGTAGACACCGAATAGCATGCAGTTTGTTTGTTTTTAAAAAGATATGAGTGGTAATTTATAGAACAGGAGCTTGAGGTTAAGGAAAGGAATTTTTAAAATGGGAAAAAAGGGGGAAACAAATGGACAGAGCAGGTAACAGGAAAGGAACTGGCCTATATGGTGAAGTTAGAAGGGTCAGCTTGAAATCCTACGATCTCAGAGCCATTTATTTGATTGTTTCAATTTCCCAGGTGAAAAGTAAATATACAAAGTTTATACATCCAATACCCATCTCTTGATTTCCCACCCTGCCTCCAATCTATGCCTCTCCTGGTCTGCTCTAGTTCAGAAAAATGTCACCAGTATTAACCCAGTTGCTTAGTCAAAATTTTAGAAGTCATTCTCATTTCCCTCATGCAATCTATAAGTACGTTCTGGCAGTTCTATCTGTCCTGAAAACCATTTACTTCCTTCCATCTTCATTAGACTACCCAGTGCAAGACATCATTTCTCACTTGGACCACTATAATTGCTTCATTTTTTACAAACACCAGACTCAAAATCTTTCAGTGGCTTTTCATTGCCCTTGGGATAAAATCCAAATTCCCTACCATGGGATCTTTATCAGCTCTCTGACCTCATATACTGTTTTTCTCCTCCCTTACTACATTCAAGGAGCTCTGGAGGTGCTGTGGTTAAGGCATTGGGCTGATAACCAAAAGGTTGGCAGTTCAAACCCACCAGCTGCTCCATGGGAAAAGATGAGGTAGTCTGCTTCTGCAAAGATTTACAGCCTTGAAAACCCTATTGGGGTCACTATGAGTTGGAATGAACTTGATGGCAGTGGGTTTGGGTTTACTGCTTTTCAGCTGCACCTAATTCCTTTTTCTTCCTTCAATTCTCAGTCTTATCTTAAGGCTCTTCTTTCTACCTGGAACTCTCTTCCTCCAAATCAAGTAATTGCTGTCTCCTTATTTGATCTCAGCTCAAATATTACCTCCTTAGAAGGGTTCTCCCTGACCAACCAGTCTAATGAAATCTCCCACTCCATTACTCTCTAATATACCACTCTTTTATTTTCCTTTATAGACATTTTCACTATCTGTAATGATCGTTTTTATTTATATGTGTATTATTTGACTCCTCCTATTACTATTAGAGTACAAAGAAGCTCTGGTGGCATAGTGCCTAAGGTATTTGACTGCTAACCAGAAGGCTGGCAGTTCAAACCCACCAGCCATTCCTTGGAAGGAAGATGGGGGCAATCTACTTCCATAGAGATACTGCCTAAGAAACCCAAGGAGGGGTCGCTATGAGTTGGATACAACTTGACGGCAGTGAGTTTTTTTTTTTTTATTAGAGTACAAACTCCAAGGAGAAAAGACCTTGTCTCTCATACTGCTGTACTCTCAGAATATAGAACAGTGCCTGGCATAAAGTAGGTGTTCAATAAATATGTATTGACCAAATAGCTGAATCCATTCCAAACATGTTGGTTGAAAGTTGTCAGTGAATGAAACACATGGCAAGCAGGGCGCCCTGTTCTCAGAATGGATTTGTGCTCTTGTGAAAAGATGAAACAAGATCCTATTATTCAACAAATTAACAATAACAGTTCTGGATTCTTCCTGTTACAGGGTAAATGTGTTTGAAGGTGAAAACAATGTGGTGTTGATCTCCCTTCCTGGCTTTGCACAGAACCAGGAAGATGAAATCAGTGATTTCAAAATGAGTCACTGGAAATAGTGGTTTTCAGAGAAAACACCTTGAAGTTTAAACCAGGTGACACTGAGTGAGGAAGAAAAACATGATAATATTTTAGACTTTGTAAGCTTTTCAGCAGCAGGTTCTTCAGGTAAATCATGGACTATGGCACCCTCAGGGAATGAGTGAATCTGGATGCTTGTGGATAGTTGTTTTTCTGATTGCTAATCGTTAACTTTTAATTACCATAACAGATTTTTTTAAAAGGAAAAATTACAGAAATCTTTCCTCCATTAAGGGAGGCAGTGGAAAAAACACTGACTTCAGAGCAGGATAGACCTGGGTTGCATCCAAATTTTGCAACTAAAAAATTCTATGATGTTGGCACTTAACCACTCTGACTGCAGCTTCTTTATCTGTAGATGGGACTAAGGAGAGTTCATGGATTTGTTCTGTGGATGAAATGAAACAACGATTGTGCAAATGACCTTATACAAAATAGGAATTTCATGAATTATAATTATTATGAATACTACTAGTAAAATATACTCTTAAAAGATATCAGAAATGTATATTTTTTCTAATGACTCATTATCATTATTATGAGCAGGTAATTTCTGCAATGTCTTGTTAAAATAGCTATTGATGCAGTTAGTGTGATATGCATTTAGTGTGATACCCAAAGAGGTATCAACACCAGCAGCAGCCTTTAAATTGTGCCTTCCTGAAAACATCTCTGATTTCAGATTATTTTTACTCTTTTGCTTCCATCTTATGAAAGCCAGGTGAAACGTGGTGAAATTCATGATCTTCTAGGCAGCACAACGTGGCTACTTTCCTGCCAAATGAATTCATCAGTTAAAGACTGCTCTTCCATAAGTGAATTTCTGATTCTCCAAAAAGTCTCCCTTTTTTCTGAGGCAATGTAATCTTCAACAGGCTGTAAGGCAGTGTTTGACACATACACACACACACAAACTGGACCCATGATATAGTCCAATAGGAAAAAAAAAAAAAAAACAGGAAAGAGGATTCTATGATGAAATGCATTTGGAAATTAGAGATATATGAAGCACAGTGACATCTTTGGGACTGAAGTGTCCTACAGCAAGAAAACAGCATTCAATATTTTGTAAACCAGTGTTTCTGCAACTATTAGACTATACTTTTTAAAAATGTAACACCTACTAAGAGGAAGTTTTGCTTGCTAAAGAACATGTTTTAAGTAACACTGCTCTAAGAAAATGCTTCCTTTCTTAATAAAATAAGACCAAGGCTTCAGGGTTGTCCCTGGAAGGAGAAGCTCTTGGACAGGAGGAAGAATTCTCATTCTGCTCCCTAAGTTTTATCACTTTTCCAAGGTAACAGTTCCCTAGGAGACATTTTGGAGATATGGGGGACACTTTTACCTTCTAGTGTGATTATACCTGAGCATTTCCATAGGAAAAGTCATTATTTTATTATTGACTACTTTTGTGTTATCTTTTTAGTATGTTAAGAATGATATTGATTTCTTTATATGTGTAGATATTTCTCTTATTTCTTAATCTCACTTTAGGATAGTAAAGGAGAATTATAATACATTTGTTCTAGAAGAAGTTGTTGATTTGGTAGCGTTGGAAACAAGTATTCTAAGGGTTTCTTATTTATTGCTACTTTTACTTTCACACAGGTGTCAGGCTACACTTATCCTTCTTTCAATTTTGTCCTAAGCATAGACAATAACAACAACACAAATACTTCCTTTGATTCCCCTTAAATCTGCCACAGGTTTGAGGGAAAACAAACAAAGAGACAAAAACAAAGCAAAATAAATGAAACTTTGCCAATTCCTACGGGAGAAAAGCTGAGAGGTAAATATGGAGAGTCGAAAAAATCTAAGCAATCTGGCCTACAAGATATGACTTGCTGCAGGGCCTTGAAGGTTCTGTCCCATAGCAGGTGTACCTCAGAGACAAAGAAATGCATGACTTGAATCTTTAACACTTTACAGTACTTGGCTTATCTCCATCAATTGATTATCAATTTTAAATGCATCATTCAATAAACACTTTCTTAGAAATTTAGAGCCTTCAAGGCCCAGGCTGAGCAAAAATGACAGTGATTTACTTTCCTCCTTGTTTTCTTTGTTGGGGTTAGGTTTAGCTCCTGTGACAGAAAACCCAAATATAGTGCCTTAACCCAGAAGTCTTCATTATCTCATGTAAAAACTTTGGAGGTCAACATCCAGAGTCAGCATGAATTCATCAGGAACCCAGGGTCCTTCCAATTTTCTTTTCTGCCATCCCTAGAATCATTGCGTGTGATTCAAGATGTCTGCTGAAGCTGCAGTTATGCCCACATCAGCCAGCAGAAAGGAGGAAAGAAAGGAGAAAATCAAGTTTTTCCTTTTAGGGCACTTTTCAAATTTGCACATACCACTTCCACTTCCACTCTACTGGCCAGAGCATGGTCATCTGTTTACATCTTCTTGCAAAGGTAACCAGGAAATGTAATCTTTAGTCTAATCACCTATTCACAAAGCCAGATGAAACCTGTGGGTTCTATCCAGTAAGTAAGTAAGTAAATATATATATATATATATATATATATATATAT
>NW_006921634.1:8295566-8303706 GCF_000298275.1 Orycteropus afer afer | reverse complement strand
CTCTGCTGTTTTCTTTGTGATGGTGGAATCACTGTGTGGAATGTGGATATGTGTTTCTGTTTGTCGTAAAGAGGGTTTAGAGTTCGAAGCAGGAGGTTTTATGGTAATTGACTGAATCTGGTTTCTTCTACTGAATGAGTGAAGTTATTGGCGGAGAAGGTGGGAGCAGAAAAAGGAAAGCTTGGTGTTGCTAGGGTCAGTTTCTAGGGCTTTGCGAAGGCTATTATTGATGACCTAGTTATTTACAAGACCGTGGCTCAATCTCAGGAAAGATTACTGTTGTTAGGGAGTCGCAACTTTCTGCCAGGCTGAGGCACACTCAAAGACCCTGGTTCCGAGGCCCCTCAGCGCCAAAGAGCCGATCCAAAGCAAATTCCCGGGACTGCACTCAGCCTTGGCTTCCTCTCTTTCCCCACCCCATCTGCCCGTGGCACTGGCGCAATCCCATCAGACTGTTAATGGTTCTGGAGTTTGTCTGTGATACCGCCCACCTGTGGCACCAAAGATGTGCACAATTTCAGCTGTGTTGGAGTCAGGCGACTACCTGCTAGTAAACTGTCATCCCAATATCGGTGACAAAGATAAGCACAATGTCTCCCAG
The DNA here is from genome assembly GCF_000298275.1 of Orycteropus afer afer. Classification (NCBI taxonomy): domain Eukaryota; kingdom Metazoa; phylum Chordata; class Mammalia; order Tubulidentata; family Orycteropodidae; genus Orycteropus; species Orycteropus afer. The sequence continues at coordinate 8,303,105 of NW_006921634.1, read as the reverse complement.
GCTGACCCAGGTCCACTCAGTGACCCGCTGAGAGGGGAGGGAGCTCACCCTTCTGGCGCAACAGTGAGCCCTCTGCTTGAGTCTCAGCAGTGGTGCGCATGCTCACTTGCACCCAGGTGACCCAAATTACTGACAAAATCAGGTACTGGAGGCAGATCCCTGGGGCTGCCTGCTGGGATGTTGGAGTGGTCGCTGGTATGCCAATATAGGGTGTCTTCTTTCTTGGCTCACAGGGATCTCAGGTGGCCGCCCTCACCTGCCAGTCAGTGACTGCCCCAGGGAAGTTTCCAATGGCCTCTCTTGGCTGCCTGTCCATCCTCCACCAGGTAGCTCTTTCTTAAATAATCTCCCTGTGCCTTTCCTCTAATTCTGCTCTTCTGTATTTGGTGCACTCTGATTCAGTGAGCTGTTCACAGCACCAAAATCCCTAATTCAAACTGCTGTACCTAGTTTTTCAAGCACTTAGATGCTAGAGGGAAATAGCATGGTGCTTACTGACGAGACTCCATTTTGAATCCCCATATATATATATTTTTTAATTTTTATTGTGATTTAGGTGAAAGTTTACAAAGTAAATTCATTTTCCATACAGCAGTTCACATACATTTTGTTTCATGACATTGACTGTGATTTCCCACAACGCAATATCTCTCTTCCCACTTCCTCCTCATAGTTATCTCTTCCCTATGTCCTTCCCTCCCATGCACTTTTGCCCCCCCAAGCTGTCTCCCTGTGGATACACAGCACTTCAGCCCTTCTATTCTCCCATGATTGATTTCTCCAAGGAGCATATCTACCTAATGTAGATATTCAGCTCACATGCCTGTGAAAAAGACCAGTTTTATTGGTTGGATAGAGACTGCTGGAATCCCTGAGACTATGGCTTTAAGTCATCCTTTGGACCTGGAACTGAACTCACCTCTGAGACTCAATTTTCAGCCAAACAACAGAAAGGTCTACAAGGTGAACAATAACACTAGGGAGGTATGTACTTCTTAGAACTGTCAACTATCAAGATCAAAAGGACAGCATTTTCCCAAAGACAAAATTCATATGGCAGGAAGGTTAAGAAAGAGGGAGGAATGGAAATGAGAAACACATGGAAGAAGTGGGAATAGTGGTATTACATTGTGCATTGTGGGGACTGTAATCAATGTCACAAGATAAAATGTATATGAGTTGTAAAATGGAAAGCTGATTTGCTCTAAAAACTTTCATCTAAGTCACTATAAAAAGTTAAAAACAATTCCTCTTCTGCTTGCATTTTTTTCTTGTGTTGTTCTTGTTGGGTGCCACTGAGTTGGCTTCAACACACAGCAACCCTATGTGAAACAACAAAACACTGCCTGGTCATGCGCCATCCTCACAATCCTTGTTATACTTGAGCCCATCATGCAGCCACTGGGTCAGTCCATCTCAGTGAGGGTCTTCCCTTTTTTTGCTGACCCTTCACTTTACCAAGCATACGTCTCCAAGGAATGGTCCCTTCTGATGACATGACTGAAGTAGGTGAGACAGAGTTTGGCCATTTTGCATCCAAGGAGCATTCCAGCTGCACTTCTTCCAGGACAGGTTTGTTTGTTCTCTGGCAGTCTATGGTATTTTCAGTATTCTTCATCTATACCACAATTCAAAGGCATCAACTCTTCAGTCTTCCTTATTCATTGTCCACATGCATATGAGGTGATTGAAAATAATCACATTTTTTCTTAGGAGGTGTAAATTTAATGATTCTTCGTCTCTAACTATATTTAGCCTTCTGATGCTATACCTTAGCTTGAAACATCAAAGTTAGCCCTTATAAAAATGTATATGATTCAGTCAGCTTAATTACTCATAAAATATTTTGATTTTCTATTGAACATTTATCCAGAAGTAGGATAATTATGTTTAATGTTGCTGAGAACTTAGAGAAAGTAGTATGTTCTTAAATTTAAGGGAGAAGCATTTTTTTTATATTTCTCTGCTCTTAGATGAATGGTAGTACTTGCTTCTTCTGAGTACCAACTTCACAGAGGGAGGTAACCACTATTGTCCTGATCTACTTACATTTTTCTGTGTTGCCCCTGAAGCACTGGTTTCCAATGTGAACTTTATGTCCTCAAGTGCTCCAGCATTTAAAGCTGCCTTTACTCTAAATAATAATAATAACAATAATAATATGATCCTTTCCATATGCACAGGAAATTCAGTCTTTTATCATAACCCCTCCCCAGGTATTCCTGAGAATCTCCCCAAAAAATGCTTACATAACCCAAAATTCTATCCTGGTTGTGACTTGTCCTTCAGAGGGTCATTTTGTCCCAGCCAACTTCTCCATGTCTCAGGCCCTGCTTACTGTCTGGTAGTCAGTTTTTCAGGACTGCCGCTGCATACTTTGTACTGATTTGCCCCAGTTTAGATACAAGCCTCTCCATTAATCTCTCAAAGCTTTGCTAAACTTGGACTGCAGTAGTTAACAAAAGTGATTAGTAGCTTGGGAAATTCATAGAGGCAGGGGAGAAATGAAAAGCCTAAGCTTTTTCACTCTATGTCCTTAGCTGCTAACTGAAAGGCTAGTTTGAGTCCACCCAGAGACACCTTGGAAGAGAGGTTTGGTGATCTACTTCCAAAAAATTAGCCATTGAAAACCATATGGAGCACAGTTCTATTGTAACACAACTGGGGTAGGCCTTAGTTGGAACTGACCTGACAGCAGTTGGCACTGGTACTGTTTTGCTATATGTTGCTGCTTCTGAGACCCTTGGTCCTGGCACACCAAAGAGAAACTCCCTTACTGACTAACTTTCTCAATAGCCCTTTAGGAGTTACTTCTTTCATTTAACAGTGCCTTACCTCCATATGGGGAGCTCTGGTAGTGTAACAGCTAAGGCATTTGACTGCTAACCAGAAGGCTGTTGGTTCAAACCCAGCAGCCACTCCTTGGAAGGAAGTTTGGGCAATCTACTTTTGTAGAGATACCACTTTGGAAACCCAAGGAGGGTTTGCTATGAGTCAGACTTGACTCCACAGCAGTGAGAGTGAGTGAGTGAGTGAATGAGTTACCTATATATAAGGAGCTCTGGTGGTACAGTGGGTAAGGCATTTGGTTGCTAACCAAAAGGTCAGTGTTTCAAACCCATTAGCTGCTCCATGGGAGGAAGATGAGGCAATCTACCTCCACAAATATTTACAGCCTTGGAATACTTGCATGGGTCGCTATGAGTCAGAGTTGACATGACTACAGTAGATTTACCTCTATATGATCCCCATATGCCTCCTTCTACCCTGAGTAGATAGCTAACAAGCAAACAAATTAGGTCCAGTTCTGGTTAGAGCGACTGAGTACATAGAGTTTATTTTCTCTTTTTTAGATTATCACATTCATTTTAGATTTGTGCATTTTTCTTTTCCTTAGAAAAACTGCTGCTGTTAGCTTCAGTCTAGTCAGCTCTGACTCATGGCGACCTTATGTATAACAGAGTGAAACATTGTCCTGTCCTGTGCCATCTTCATGATTGTGTATTTGAGTCTATCATTTGGGTTATTGTCTTAGTCCATCTCATTGAGGGTTTTCTTCATTTTCATTGACCCTCTACTTTACCAATCATGATGTTGTCCTTTTCAGGCAGTTGGTCTTTCCTGATGGTGTAAAGCAAGTTGATGTCTCATCATCCTTGCTTCTAAGGAGTATTCTAGTTGTATTTCTTCTAAGACTAGTTTGATCATTAAATTTAAATCAAGAAATAGCTTCACTGAGATGTCACAATTTATCATATGGCTCGTGTTTACAATATGGTGCAGGCAAAGTTATTGTCAAGGGCTTAATGGATTGTACCACCCAGGAACTCCTGTTAAAGTTTAGTTTTTCTGTGATGCAGTGAACAGGAAACATCTCTGCAGACTGCTTAACCATGTGCCAGATATCGTGCCTCTGATGAGGCCCATGAATGTTTCAAGGAGTATTGGATGCAGGGCAGGGGGCTCTTGGCTTCTCCTCTTTTCCCGCTCCACCCAGGTAGAGATATACTATATTTTACTACCATCCTCCTTGGTCTCCCTTCTTCTGGCCTACCTTTTTTATTTGTCATCTTCTGGTGGCCCTCTTACACAGTGCCAGAGTATTTGTAACTCATCCTACTGATAGCCACACCTAAGCTCCACCTGTACCACTGGGCTTCATGTTTTCTCACCTTAGTACTCTCTTCCTTTTTTTTTCCTACTTTGCACCTTTCTAGTCTCTTTCATTTCTTGTCATTTTTCTCATGTTTATTGGTACTGCCATCAAAGTTGTTTCTTTCATTTCATAGTCATGGTGACACGGGCATGAATTTAGGTCCTCAACATTCTGTGGCTCCTTCATTTGATGCTGAGTGTTCTCAGAAATTGATTATCTACTGCTAAATAAGGTTTTGCTTTATTTTATTTAAGTTTCTCAGCCATTTTTGTAGCTGGAGCCATTCCAGAACTCTAATGGCTCCAGAGAGCTCTAGTTAGGCCAGCCAGGGTTTTTTTTTAATATATAAATTATTATTATAGTCCTTAGTATTCAACATATGCTGCATATCAGAATGTACAGAGCTGCATTAGAGGTTATATATTCCAAGAAGGCTCCAACTCAGTCCTGTAAAAAAATGTGTTCTTGGGTTGTTGATGCTGCAGAAAGATGTGAGTCTATCATATCCATTATAGATTTTGAGGAGTGCCTAAGGCGTCTGAGTGTTAACCAGAAGGTTGGTGTTCAAACCCACCAGCCACTCCACAGAAGGAAGACTGGGCAATCTGCTTCCATAAAGATTTACTGCTTCTGAAACCCAAGGGGGGGTTGCTATGAGTCAGAATTGACTTGATGGCAGTGAGTCTGGTTTTTTTTGAATTGGTTAAAAAATGATTTTGAGCTTAAAATTAACTGTGAAGAGAAAATAAATCCAGTATGAAACATTATGTATATAGCAGGAGAAAACACCCAAGACGAACAGGGAGAAAAGGATGGTATTAGTTGGAAGTTCTTTGGTTTAAGTAACAAAAGTCCAACTAAAAATGACTTAAGAAGACAGAGGATCTATTGGCTCATGGAACTAGAAAGAATAGGGTGGAGCTGGCCCCACAGTCTGGAGATACCAGGATTCTCTCTATATATATCTCCCATCTCTGCTCCCCTTTGCCTGTTAGTGCCTTCTCTCCTGTTGCAGATGTACTTTCTCCATACAACATGACTAGGACAGCTCTGAACTCATTATTTATTCCTTGTTCTAAGTCTTGGCTTATTGGAAATCTTCCCAGCTCAATGACCATAGAGGAATGAGTGGATCTCCACTGCCTCCCCCACTTAAATGCATATAAATTATACTGAAAGGTTATGATTGGCTCAACTAAGGTCATGAGTCTATCTCATGTGCCATTCATGTTGCTATATCTGGGTTATAACTGACCTGGCCCTGATCATTTGTCCAGATCTTTGGTAGGTGGCGTGTGTATGTATGTGTTTGGGGAGGGGCCACTGTAGTTAGCAGCTTCCCCTGAATCACATTATTTTTTGAAGGGCATAGAAACACCTTCAAAGAAGCAGATACCTGGAAAAAAAAGAGAGAAAAGGAACATTTAGTAGATCAAACAATTGACATTCACTAACAAGATGAAGAAAGTAATTAAAAAATTTATTCAATTTTGGAATGAAAATAGATGGGAAAGAGGATAGTGACAGTAGATGCAGAAGGAAAAAGGACAAAGTTGTGGAGACAATATGAAATGAAAATTATAAAATACTTGAAGATTATCCTCAAAATTTAAAGTTTTTAAGCATTGTAAAATTCAATGTAATATAGTTAAAAGCAGGATGAACTAAAATGTGGAAATAATTTGAGGACGAGGGTAATGTGTATTGATAGAGAAGAACTTGGTCTCAGGTACCTGGTGTAAATTTCATTTACTTGTTGACTTAAAGTAGCATTGGGTAGATTTCCTAGAAAACTCATATTTCAAAGTGGCTTTTTCAATAAACAGAGAAAGAAGAAAGAGCAGAGGTGGAGTTCGATCTCGGAAGATAGGCTTTCAAAGCTTTAAAGAACTGGAAAGCAGGATGGTGAGCTCAGTTAGAATTACCATCTGTGAGCCAGCAGAGCCAGCCACAGGCAACCTAAGCATCAGAGGAAATTTCCAGAGAGAACATGAAACAGCCTGGTCTGGGCTGTGGTTTATGCCAATGTCAGGAATTCCACAAACAGTACAATACAGGGAAGTGAGGCCTGTGTTTGGCACCATAAAGCCCCAAGGTTTGTGAATTATTCCTTCCTTAGGAAATAAACAGCTGGATATCAAATGAGGTGAAAGGAAAATTACTCACTAAGAGCAAAGCATAACCTCTATAGGGTTCTTCATGATATAAAACTGTATACGTAATGCCTAGGGAAGCTAAGACTGTAACAAATAACCACTCCTCTATGCCACCCTCTTAACTGATGGAAGCCACTGGTCAGGCTCTTACCTGTTATCATAATGTAGAAAAATACCTGGTTTCTGTGCTGGTGACTTTGTGTGCCAAGATGAGACTGGGTTTCAAATTCTAGCCTTATCACTTCAATGTGGCATACTCATTTAGCTGCGTGAGTCTGTTTTCCTGTTTGGAAAAAGGAGAAGAAACCTGAGGCTAAGAAGCTAGATTTCTTCTTTCTCCTCTAGTGCACTTTCCCATAAATAACAATACTTGCCCCTCAACAAAGAGGAGTCCAAACTGAATGAAATGGGAGTCATGAAAGTACTGTATAAAGTGTAGAGGAGATGATGATCCAAGTGCTTGGCATGAAAGGATGACTAAGACATGGTCCCTACTCTTGATGGATGTGGTAGATAGAATGATGTCCCCCCAGAGATGTACACACCCTAATCTCCAGAACCTGTGCTTATGTTACTATACATGGCAAAGGGGACTTTGAAGAGGTGACTAAGTTAAGAATCTTGAGGTGAGGAGATTATCTTGGTAGACAGGGAAGGAGCAGTGAGAAATGAGTCTAGGGAGGCAGTAGGACCTTGCATGCTAAGATACTTAGGCTTGATAAGGTAAGTGACAGGAAACAATTAAAGGGCCTTGAGTAGGAGATAGATATGTGGAAGATCACAGATTTAGAAAGATCACTCAAACAACATGTGGAGAATGGATTTGAAGGAACATGGAGTCAGGGAAACCAGTTAGGAGCTTTCCTTCCCTGTAAAAGGGGTGTAATAAATATTAGTATCTCTCAGAACCTGAATTATAGTGTAAATGGAGTGAACATTGAAGAAACACCCCCAAAGAATATAAAGGGTTGTAAAAATCTTGTTTTCAAAAAATGTTATTTATTACTTCCTAGGAAATACCATATATTCTTGTTTAACTTCTCATATGTTGTTGTTGTTGTTAAGTGCCGTCGAGTCGTTTCTGACTCATAGCGACCCCGTGCACAGCAGAACGAAACACTGCCCGATCCCACGCCAGCCCCACAATCCATGCTATACTCGAGCCCATCATTGCAGCCACTGTATCAATCCATCTCCCTGAAGGTCTCCCCCTCTTTCGTCGACCCT
>NW_006921634.1:8276712-8291342 GCF_000298275.1 Orycteropus afer afer | reverse complement strand
CATTATATCATATATATTATATATATCATATATATATTATATATCATATATTTTTAAATTATTATTATTATTATTTGCTCCTCTCCTTCTATGAACAGTGCAGAATCCTGTATTGATCAGTTAACTGAGGATACATTTACTCCAGTCAGAAATTGATGACTCAATATAAGAAACAGGATGTATTTTTTGGGGGGTGGAATATTTCCTAATTATATATCCATCCAAATTCTACTAACTGCAATAAGGATTATCTTAATAATACAGTACTTTCACATTTATATTTTAATGCTCCTTGTGCCAATGCTCTAAAATCATCAGAATAGCCATTTTCATCCTCATTTTACACATGGAAGTCTGTGGCCCAGAAGGGTTAAGAGACTAGCACTAGGGTTATGGCAGATCTGGGAGGAGAAGCTACATCTCCTCATTCCTTATGCAAATGTATTGATTTCAATGTTTATAAAACGGCTCTTAAAGGAGTTTTCAAATCCAACTTCTTAAAGGGGTAAATTTGCAAGTGTGGCTAGCTAGTTACTAACAAATGTTTATGCATGATGCAAACTAGCTGATATGATGATGTATCTATCCCCTGAGGGCTGGGGTCCTGTCTGTTTTTTCCCACTGAGAAATGGTGGAAAATAATGCAGAATGTGAATCTGACAGGGAGAAGCTTAACATTCTAAAAGCCTGGGTCGGAATGGTCTAGAACAAGGTATTTTATGTCAGAGAGGCCAAAATTTCCACGGAAGAGTCATGGTTATTATCCAGCCTCAAAGGCCATCAGAGCCGAAATGGACCTCAGTGGTCCTCCAGCCCCTTCTCTTCAGTGGACAGACTGGTTGGTGTCTGAGGCCCAAGCCAAGTGACTTCTCCGAAGGTGGGACTAAGAGAGGAAGTCAGGTCCTCTGAGACAACCCAAAGTGACAGATTTTAAAACGCAGTTTATGAAATAGTGATTTCCATGGGCCACTCATTGGCAAAGAAGCCCTATCCTTTAAAGGGTTTCAGCTAATGGAGTATTTGAACTAACAACAATGCCTTCAGTTGGAAAAAATAGTTGGGTAGGGAAGGGGTGGAGGGAAAGTATTTAAATGAGCTGTATTTTGGGCACAGGCTAAAATAAGATTTTCCTAAAATGTCTACTTATTTTACTAGAATCATAGTCCACATGGCAGTTTAAAATGTTCCTAAATATTAGCTGAACTGAGATGTTAACATTTGAAGAGTTAGGGAGGGAGGATGTTTTTAGGGCTGGGAAAATTGTTTAATAAACTTACTATAAAAAAGTGTGTTTAGGGTTTGTCTCTAAAACTGCTGACTTTTTCAACTTTGTCTCCTATCATTTTCCCCTCACTAAATTCAGCAACACCTTTTTTTTTTTTTTTTTTAATTTAAATTTCTTGAGCACCCTAAGTTCTCTCCCATCTAGGGATCCCAGGACCTCTGTACATGTTTCCTCATTTGCCTACAATCCACTTCTTTTGGCTCCTTCATGTTCTCCAGGATTAAATGCCATCTCCATCCTATCTAAATGAAACATTCATCACATGTTACTCTCTTTCACACCATCCACTTTTTTTCCTTTGTGGATCTTATCACAAGGCTAGTTTGCTGTCTGTCCCCTCTCACTATAAAGTAAGCTCACTGAGAATAATACTTCATTAGTCAGTGTCCTAGCAGGAAATAACATGCTATTAAAGGAGCCTTTGAGTAAGCTCTAGTGTTGGGGGTATTTATATGGGTGGGATGTAGAAAAACCACAGGAATAGTTCAGTACCCCAAGTGCCTTAAGCTAGATACTTTAGAGAAGTGAAACCAGTAAAGCTTATGTATAGAGAGAAAAGCAGGTCACACCCCTAAGGAAACTCCCTTTCAACTGATTGGCTGCTTACAGCAGCTCTTATCATGGATGTGATTGCATTATATCAGACTCATCTTGGGGAATGACTATATTATAACTGCTAAGCTATTCAGAATCATGGCCCAGCCATGTTGACACACAATGTTAACTATCACAGTCTATGCCTTGTCAACTTGGCACCTGTACATCTGCTTAAACCATACATAATTTCTAAATAAAGTGGTTCTAGAGAAACAAAATCACAAGGATAAGTTTTCTAAATTGGTTCACAAGTATTATTAGTCTGGAAGATGCTAATGACTCTGCCTTCACTAGTAAAGATATCTCTGGTAATCCACGGTTTGTGGTGACAATGTTAATACACAAAATACCACCACCAATAGATCAAATATTGGTGAGAAGTGAGGCTCTCTGGGTGATGGCATGTTTGATACTTTTCTTCAGTCTTGTCAGAATGAGAAGTATTAAGGAAGCTGGTTGGTTGGTCTTATTTACACTAGGCAAACTGGTGAAAGAAAGAGATGAGCTCAGGACTTTGGAGTCAAAGTCACATAAAATACCTCAATGTTTCCACCTTTACCCTGAAAGAAAACATTATTTCTTGTAGCAACAGAGCTAATATTTCTGAAAACCAAATCCAGAGTCTTACTGTAAGCATGGCCAAATTACAACACCAGTTGAATTCCTAACCTTGAATGGTGTCTGAGGTTAAAGTGAGGACATTGATTGGGAGGAAATAGGATCCTGAAACTTGAGATGGGGACATATGGGCAGATAATCAGGAATCTGGGGACATCAAGCCTCTAAATTCTGTTGAATCACTCCTGCCAGCACAACCAGCCCTCTCACCTCCATCTGATGAGACTAACCCAGCTGTGCCTGCTGAGTCATTGTCTGAGATAGCACCTGGGCTGGTGCCTGGGGCATTGTCTGGGGCATTGCCTGAAGGCAGATGCCTTACAAGACATTGCTGAATGTTCCCAGGGAACACCCTCACCACCTGTTGTTGCTTCTAGACCTATAACTAGACTTAAGTCCCAAACCAAAAAACCAAACTCATTGCCTTCAAGTTGATTCTGACTCATAGTGACCACCACTGATTTTCCAAGGCTGTAAATCTTTATAGAAGCAGACTGCCTCATCTTTCTTCTGCCTAGTGGCTGGTGGGTTTGGACCACTGACCTTTTGGTTAGCAGCCAAATACCTTAACCACTATACCACCAGTGCTCCCAGCAAGCCCCAAAACGTGAAGTACAAAGTGTGACCCGGGAACGGGTGTGCTTTACCCCACTCTTGGTACCAAATATCTTAGGCTAGGTTCTCTAGAGAAGCAAAACACAAAAATCAAACCCAGTGCTGTTGAGTCAATTCTGACTCATAGTGATCCCCACTGGGTTTCTGAGGCACTAAATCTTTACAGAAGTAGGTTGCTTTCTCTTCCTTCTATGGAGTGGTTGGTGGGTTTGAAATGTCAGCTTTCTGGTTAGCAGTCAAATGCTCAAGCTGGAGGCTTCTCCTGACTCATATAGCTGCAGGGGCTGATAAACCCAAGATTGGCACTAAGATGGCAAGCTGTTGGCTCACAGGCTGCAAAGGAAACAATACTAAGATTGGCAGGCAATATGGCAGGACACTGGTTCAAGTTCAGTCAGAGGTCAGATGATGATGAACCAGATGTAGGATCCAGATTGAGCAAAAACCCAGAGAGCTTTGCCAGTACGTTCATATATATAGGAAGCAGGCCACACCCCTGAGTGACTGGCTGCTCATACTAGATCTCATCATAGAGGTGATTATATCAGATCCTATCATGGGGGATAACTACACCATAACTGCTAAACCACTGAGAATCATGGCCTAGCCAAGTTGGCACACAACCTTAACTATCACACCAGGCCATTGCCATCCTAGGTCTAAAGGGGTGAGAAAAGGGAGCAGTTACTGACTTTGGAGGGTGAGAATCATGTGCAGAGAAACACCTGGAGTGGAGCAGTCACCTTGACTTCAGGACACAATCAACCCAAGCTAATCTCAGGAAGAGAGTGAGTGGCAGAGGTATCTTTATTGCACTCTCCTTTCTCCCTCCAAATTTCTACTGGGAACCTGAGAGCAAGGATGCCTGCTGGTGTAGTGTGGCAAAGAGGAGGATGGAGAAAGTTGGACAGGGCACTTGGAAGATGACCAGCCCAGGGGTCATACCTCCATCACATTTATCCCAGTGCTGAGCTTTGAGCTCATGTTGACTAATTAAGTAATGATAAATAAAACTGGAGATTGTTTCCTGGTATGTATTTTGTTATACTTTCCTTCTCCAGCTCTCATTATTTTTAAATGGATGCCATGGAGATTTACTGGATTCAAATTAGTCTGAGCACATTTGAGGTTCTCAAATGCAGGTAGGCCTTCCAGCTATCTCTTAGCTAGAGGAATGATAACTTCATATGGTAGCATGACGATATGTTAGAGAAGCAGCTAAAATCTGCCAAAGCTAGGAAAACATCCTCAGCCTTTAGGGTACAATACCTGGTGGTTTGCAGCATTTCAGGGCTCAGCTGGTAACCAAAAGGTTGATGGTTTGAATCCACCAGCAGGTCTGCAAAAGAAAACACCTGGTGATCTGCTCCTGCAAAGATTACAACCAAGAAAACCCTATGGGGCAGTTCTGCTCTGTCACATGGGGCTGTTACGAGTCAAAAATCAAGTCAATGGCACTTAACACCATTACCACCAACAATATTGTGCTGGGTAGAGAAGGAATCCTTCTGCTTGGATAAAGACAGGATGTGCAAGATTTGCATGAGGCTTGACACTGGGGTTGGAGAGAGGATTATTAAATATATGACTAATATTCATTCTTCCCTTTTTAAATAATTGAATTCTTGAGTTTTAGCATGCCCATGACCATACTATTAAACTCTATATTTTCCAAGCTGCCTTGCAGCTTTGTGTGGCCAAAATGATGTGAGTAGATATCATGACTGCTACTTCAGGGTCATGTCTTAAAATGGAAGGGCATATGCTCCCCAGTCTCTTTCCTCCTTCCTATGGCAGGGAAACTAGAACTGCCACCTGCAACCCAGATGTGGACCTAAGTGTCCGGGATGGCAGAAACTGCTTACCTCTGGACTAGTATGTGAAAGAAATGAATTTTTATCTTATTTAAGCCATACTTGTGTCTTTTTGTAACAGCAACTTAGCTTGTTTTCTAACAAAAACGAGTGCTTCCCAGAGGATTAAAAGACAGTAAGGCTTCCAGTGCTATACCCTGTGTGTGAGTCTGACAATCTTTTGAAGAGGGATTCAAAATAGAGAGGTAGTGAAATAAAAGCTGTGTCATTGGAGGTTGAAAAGGATGCAGAGTATTATTGCTCTGTGGTCTAAATGGATATGGAGGAAGCATTTCATAGTGGCATGTGTAGTCTTTATGTGGCAGCACTGGTACCCAATTAGCGCAGGAGAGCAGTTGGGGTGTAACCTTGGTGACCTGGCAGCAGGAGCTAGGTGGGAATGTAGAAGAAGAAGATGGCAGCTGGTGAGATACTTAGAAATGTTTTATTTTGAGTAGGAGGGTACATTTTGCATGTTTATTGGGCACATTATGAGCCAGAAAAATACAATTGTGTTGTGATTTTGTGATCCCATTGTACTCGAGGGTGGTGACCCTGGGAAATACCTGTTACCTTGCCTATTTATGATAGAATAATTTTAGGCAAAACTCGAAATTACTGTGCTTTGGTTAACAAAGGCTAATACTCAGATGTCAGTGAGAGAGGGAGAAAGGCTGAGTGCCTAGAAAAATCTTACTGATTCGTGGGATATTGAAATATCACCAGGAATTCAATTTGCTCAGTGCATCAAGCTGAGGAGCTCTTGAGGGCTAAACCAGAATAGCAGAACTCTCAGATGGCTGTGCAAATCAGAATTGAATAGGTAATTTATAAAGTGGATATTCTATCTAGTGTCTGAATTTTATATAACTATCATCCATGATCCTTTTCATGGTCAAAGGACATAGGAAGCTGGGTTATTTTATGTCTATACTTTTAAAATATTACTGATTATTGGATTATAAAGCCAGTTGCTACTGAGTCGATTCTGACTCATGACAACACCATGTGTATAAGAGTGTAACTGGGTGCTATAGGGATTTCAGGGGTTGGTTTTTCAGAAATAGATTGCCAAGCTTTTCTTCTGAGTTGCCTCTGGGTAGACTTGAACCACCAACTTTTTGGTTAGTAGCCAAGCATGTTAACTCTTTTTAGCACCCAGAGACTCCTATTAGATTATATTATAGATTAATTACTTCTTGGTGGCATAGTGCCTAGGACATTTGACTGCTAACCAGAAGGCTGGCAGTTCAAACCCACCAGCCACTCCTCAGAAGGAAGACTGGGCAATCTACTTCTGTAGTGATACTGCCTTGGAAACCCAAGGAGGGGTCGCTATGAGTCAGATCCAACTCAATGGCAGTGTGTTTGGTTTGTTTTAGGGGAAGTAAACAATACTAAATTAAAGATAGTCATTGGAAAAATGCTTCAAATATTAAAACATAAAAATCGGGGCTGACTCGACGGCAAATAACAACAACAACAACATATATATATATATATATATATATAAAATACCTCTTAGAAATGACAAACTACTGCAATGCTCCAAAGTTTCTTTGATGAGTATGGGTTCAGAGGAAAGCAGGTGGACACTCCAGAATGGTTGTTCCCAAACTTAGGGAGCTGAGGAGACATTTGGAAAGGGTAGTGGCATGCCTTCCTGGAGGGCAAATGAGTCTCTTTGGGTAAGGGCAAGAAGATTTGTGGCACTGGAAAAATATATTCAATTTGCAGTTGCTTGGATTTTAGTTTAGTCACAATATATAATTTAGTTTAATTTCAAATTACTCTTAAAGAAAGTGAGGTTTTAATGTTTTTTAAAATTGGAAATATTCATTTATTCAATAATTGTTTTTTTGAGAGCCCGTCACATGCCAGACATCATACTAGATGCTGGACACCACAATGAACCAGACAGTATCTTCCTACTGACAGCTTACTGGTAAAAGCTAAGATAGTCTAGTACAAGCCCTGAGGCAACTCCACGAAGAGTGACACCACCACATCAGAGAATATTCTAATGGCCATATTCAGTCCTCCAGTCAGAACAATGCTGGACCAATACTGACAAATTCTTACACTCTGACTTTCCTCTTTCTAGGCTCCATGTGCATTATCTTCTTTGTGTCCACACATTCTGTTTTTAAAATAATAGCGTGTAGTAGGCTTCAGTTTCTTTCTTTTATGAATGCATTGATTTGCTTTCCTTTCTCTGATCTTTTTCCTACAGAACATACTATTTTATAAAATGTTGCCTGGAGATAGCAGATCATTTCCACAGAGAGCCGATTTGCTAGTTTTTCCTTCAGCAGGAAACATTATTGTCAAACTCTGGAGACATCTTACTGTCACCTCAACTTCAATGATAGTACCAAGTCACTCACCATCAGCTACAATACTTAGTGAACACTTATGATATGGCCAGCACTGTGCCAGACAATCAAGGTAAAAGATCAAAAGGACATCATCCTTGATCTCAAGTAGCTTAAGGCTAAGTGCACATGAAAAAAATAATAAGCTCAATGAGACTATTTATGCCAAATCAAGGCCAAAGATGTGAAACACTAAAGAGTTCTATAGAGTAGAGACCATATGAGCTGCCATGATTTTTGCAAAGATTGGTTCCTGTCTCTCATTTAATTCCTTAGCTTTATCCCCATAACTTACAAGTTAAAATCCATACATGTTTCCAATGGAAGTGAAGAAAATCTTACTTACTTGGGCCAAGCCTACTTTTCATCTTCATTTCTTCATCATAATATGATTAATTCTTTTAGTTTATGTTAAATTTAATCTCTACCCAAATTGGCTCCTGCTGAAGTAAAAGATTGTTTCTTGAATGCATTGTGCATTTCTTGCTTCTGATGAGTTCACAGTCTGATTTAGACAGCTGAGATATAAATCTTTAAATTAAGATACAGAATAATATAAAGTTAAGAGTTAAATACTAAACTGTGCAATGCAACTAAAGAGATTGTACTATATCTTGCCATTGGAAGGTTTTCATTTATCTGGCAAAAGCAAATTTCTTCCATTTCCAATGCAGTGAAAAAGACAATTCACAAGTCAATTGGCACTTGGAACAAAGTGACCTTGGGTAGAAAAGAAGTTGATCTGGTCATTGTTTGGGAATGAGTCTCCACAGCTAAGGAATAGGAAGTAGCTATCTCAGGACCTAGGCCATGCTGGGAATGGCACTACTCTCCTGAAGTTCAACCCAGGCCTCTACAGTGAGAAGTGCCCTAAACAGGCCATGGCATTCGAATCATCCCTACAGAATACTTAGAGCTTAAATTTGCTTTCACTCAGGTCAGTTAAAAAGTCCCAAAACTCAATAATGACCAGAATTACCAGTCAAATGGAGTCTGGTGGGACCCCCAATACTATGGTCCTGGGATACTTTCTGGGCCTGGAATAAAGCTCACTCCCAGGGGCTGGCTCTCAGCCCAACAGTAACAAAATGTACATGCAGAACACTCAACCCAGGGTGATGTACCTACATACTCTATGGAAATGCATCTCTTGGAGCAATCCACCTTGGGGCACCAGAGGGGCAACATTCACATGGAGGAAATGCAGGACAGACAGGAGTGCATAACTATGAGCGGCACAAGAAGGAGTTGTTTACTGCACAGGGAGGAGAGGAGACTGGGTTAGGGTTGGGCATGGTAAATGGAGTGAAACTAAATGTACACGGAATGTTGAATGAAAAACAAATTAAAAAAAAAAAAAAGTCAGGGAGCTGAAACAAAAGAAGTGAAAGCAAAATGACCATTCACTGAGCATATACTATGTTTGGGCAATCTACTTCCATAGTGATACTGCCTCAGAAACCCAGTGAGGGGTCGCTATAAGTCAGGTCTGACTCGACAACATATAACAACAACAACAACAGGCATTGCATTAGATATTTTACTTACATAACTCATCTTATTTTCACAAAATTTTTTATGATATGTATCATTATTCCCCTTTTAAAATGAGAGTATGGAGGCTCATAAAGTTTGAGTGACTTGTCCCACATCAAACGCCTGGTCACTAACCGAGCTGGGATTCAACCTGTATTTCTGACTTCTAAATCTGTGCTTTTTCTACCATGCCAAGTGATACTATCTTACTCAGAGTAGTTGCTGAGGGGACAAAATGGCGCTCTAGTAGCAAAGCCTCATAGAACACCAGTCTGGGAAGGGCAGCAGTCCTGCCTTCTGCAGTACAGAAAAGAAGAGGAGGGTGTCTTAGCTTCTTAGTGCTGCAATAACAGCCACCAGTGGGTGGCTTTAACAAACAGAAATTTATTTTCTCAGTTTAGGAGGCTAGAAGTCCAAATTCAGGGTACTGACTCTAGGGGAAGGCCTTCTCCCTCTGTTGGCTCTGGGGGAAGATCCTGGTCTCTTCTCAGCTTCTGTTCCTTGTTTCTTGGTGATCTTCATGTGGCATCTTCTCCCAGTTGTAGTTGCTTCCTTCTGTGCCTAAGCTCTTCCTTTTATATCTCAAAATGTTTTAAGACATACCCTACACTGATATGGCCTCCTTAACATAACAAAGAAAATCCTGTTCCCAGATGGGATTGTATCTAATATTTTTGGGGAACACAATTCAATCTATAACAGAGGAAATCTGCTTCCAGAGTACTTGCCTGTGGTCTGTCTGTATTTTCTAGCTATAGGTATCTGCCAACGGAGAATGTCACCCCAAAACACCCTGTTTATAATTAGAAAGTATTAGTTTAACTCTGGAGAGGCCAGGGAGACAGCAGAATACAACATCTCCTTGTACGCTGCAGGCTTGCAATAAACACTGAGCAGAAAAAACAAATCTCAACATGCCCACAAGATGAAACAGCTGGTCTCCATCAGGGCATTCCAGTGGAAAATTCATGAAACTGCAAAAAAGTCTGTTTAATTCTCACTGTCACCTCTTGCTCTCTGCCAGTATTCTGCCATCATTCTTGAAGAATAATGACATAATACGCATATCCAGTTTAGATTTTTTTCCGCACCTTTTTTTTTTTCCCCCCCCCACCAACAATCCCTAATTAAGAGTTTTCCTGACTCTCTACTTCCTGATGCAGGGTGGAGGTAGAATATATAGTAAAACAAAGCACAGATAGAGCAGTTAGGAGGCCTGGATTCTAGTCCTAGCATGCTGGTGGTTGTTAGCTGCTGTTGAGTTGGCCTCCGACTCATGGTAATCCTATGCACAATGGAACTAAATGTCACCTGGTCCTGAGCCATCCCCATCACTGGTTGCAGATCAGACTATTGTGATCTATAAGGCATGCATGGCCTAATTTTTGGAAGTAGATTGCCAGCTCTTTCTTCCTAGTCCATCTTAGTCTGGAAGCGCTACTGAAGCTGAATCAGCATCGTAGCAACAGGAAAGCCACCACTGGAAGACGGGTGGTGGCTGCACATGATGAGGTACATGGGCCAGGAATCTAACTCCTTTTTGGAAGGTGAGAAACCTACTACTGAATGACCAATGTCTTAGCTTGCTGGTAATGATTATATAACCTGGACAAGTAACTTGATTTTCTGGCCCCTAGTACCTCACCCATCTAATGAGAGGATTGTTCTATGAGAATCAGCAGTAATATTCAGTAGTGTAGAAAATGGAACTGAGTTTAGATGATGACCTCCTCCAATGGAAAGACACCTAGGGAACAAGGGTTTGGGCACTGCTGGATGGTTTGTGTAGAAACCCAAAGCAGGGAGAAGTAACAGAGTCATTTCTTCTCTCCCTCCTTCTCAAGGGAATGTCCAAGAATTATTTTGCTCACCCTTTCCTGTTCCTCCCATGGATGAATATTACCTGGTTATTAAGGAATGGGGCTAGAGGTGCATGGGAAGAGAGGAGCATGCACTTTGGAGAATTTTTTTTCCCTAGATGGTAATAGGAAATTTTGTTTTAAACTGGAAAATATGAGTAGAACTTCAATAAAATATTCCTTTAGTATTGTAAAACTTCTTGGGGGTGGTGGTGGTGCAGAATCCTCTTGTAACATGTCGATTAGAGAAACTCAAAAGATTTTAAAACAGTAGCACTGATTTTCAGTAGTCTATCCCATCCTTAGCTCACATAATTTTTTAGCCATGAAAAGCTGTCTTTTGTAGTTTATCATTGTTACAGGAGTAGGTATAAAAATGCTGACTTCAGAACCTGATCTGTATATTTATCATGGTAAGAGTCTGTACATTTCTCCTCTTCCCTTTTACATTTACAATATAAGAACTTGTGTTAAAAATAAATACACTTTGGTTTCAAGTGACAATAACCCAACAAAATGAAATGATATGAGGGGCAGGGGTAAACTGACTTTGGGGGTATCTCAGACTAGAATTCAGATTATTTCAGGACTCTCCACATTTTTCTATTTTGCCTTTATTTCTGTTTCTTGGCTTTATTGGCTTTCAGGCACCTGAGTGCTTGGTTTCAGGCTCACATTCCTTGAGTCTTTTAACAGAGGAAAAATAATCCCCAGAGCTTCTCTCTGGAAGGAAGAAGAGGTTTTTCTCTCCCAGCCACAATTTGAAAAAATTCTGGCAGAGAAATCTATGTCTATCCTTTAAACCAGGACTAGTAGATGTTGCACAGAAAATTTCCCATTCCATTAGGATTACAGCTAGCATCTCAGGTCTCTTATCTTCTGTATAATCCACTACCACACTGCCACCAGTAATCTTGCTAAACACCAATCTGAATATGACTCTTTCTTGAATCCTAATCTATATGAGGTAAAACTCAAGCTCTCAGCCAGGTATATGAGGCTGTCATTATCTAATTCCAACCTAAGCTTCCAGTCTCCATACCTAGCTACACACCCTTTCCTCAAATCATATCAAGCTACTTCTTTATTCTCAAACAAACCACATGCTTACATACATACCTTTGAACAACATGTTCTTCCTTCAGCCTGGAATGTAGCTCTCTGATTTTCAACTTGGAAAATATTATTCTATGCTTGTATGTCACTTTATCTGTATAAACTTCTTAAATCCCTCCTGAATCTAGTTGTAATCTCCAAACAATTTTGTATACACCTTTATGGTATGCATATTTTATAGCATCATAATTATTTAATTACATATCTTTCTTACTTTTCAGATTGTAAGCTCTTCCAGTTTAAGGTTTAAATTTTCACTGCATTTTCCACAGCACGTAAGATAAAGCCTGGAACTCAATAATGTCTTTTTTTTTTTTTTTTAAATTGTGCTTTGGATGCAAATTTATAAAGCAATTTGATTTACATTCAACAGTTCATGCACATGTGATTTCAAGGCCCTGATTACCATCCCAACCATAAAAAACTCTCCTCCCCTCCCCTCCCTTCCCTGTGACTACCCCCTCCCTGTGCCCTTCTTAACTATGCATTCCTGTCTGTCTCCTGGCTGATTGATCTAAGGGGTGCATCTCCCAAGAGCAGGTGGGTGCATCACCCTGGGGTAGGTGTTCTGCTTGTAGGTCTTTCTCCTGTTGGGCTGAAAACCAATCCATGGAAGTGAGTCCATTTCTAGGCCCCAAAGGTAACCTGGGCTATAGTCTCAGGGGTTCCATCAGTCTATATCTAACCAGTAATTCTAGTCATTTTTGTGTGTTAGAATTATTTCCACATTTTTCCTCCTGCTCTATCCAGGGTCTCCAGTTTTGATCCCTTTCTGAGCTGTTGGCATTGGTATCCTGTCACTGTCTAGTTCTGGTCTTGGGGTCGTGAAGGCTGAGATCCTCATGATCCATCTTATCCTTGGACTAATTGTTTCCAGATGACTTTGATTTTCTTCACTCTTCTTTGCTCCAGATAAGAGGAGACCAATAGTTGCATCTTAGATGGCCACTTGAAAGCTTTTAAGATCCCAGTTGCCACTCACCAAAGAAGGTTGTAGAACAAGATTTTTATGTACTATGTTGTGCCAGTTGCACATGATGTCCCCTGAGACTAATGTCCCAAGTCTGCAGGCCCAGTGATTCTTTCTCTTAAAGTGTTTGGTTGTCTCTGAAAAGTTACTCCAACTCTGTCTTCAGTTGCTTCTTTAATGTATGTGGCTAATTTTGTAGCACAAGTGCATATGTAGGATCATCTTTAGCCAAATCTAAACTTGGTCTAGGGTACATTCCTGTTCACCTACCCCCAACTGATCTCACCTGTCTATGTATTTTTCTGTAGCCTGGTGTTTGGTGCTAGTGGTAATGCAGTATTGCACATGTGGTAGTATTTGCCTCTGTTGTCTGTATCTTATATGGATGTTTCAGTGTCCTTCCTTTCCCCAGTGTCATCATGCTGGTCACAGACTCTTTCCATACTGTCCCTCCCCTCACCCAAATCAACATGTGACCCCCAACTCGTCTGAAATTTTCCTTTCCCTTCCCTCCCATCCCCAGTAGCCAACAAAGTGAATTTCCTTCCCTGAGTAAACATTTCCTTGACTTTTTACAATAATGGGATCATACAATATTTGTCCTTCTGACAGGAGCTCTGGTGGCGTAGTGCCTAAGGCATTTGACTGCTAACCAGAAGGCTGGTCTTTCAAACCCATTAGCCACTCCTTACAAGAAAGATTGGATAATGTACTTGTTAGAGATACTGCCTCGGAAACCCAAGGAGAAATCAATATGAGTTGAATTGACTCGATAGCAGTGAGTTTGTTTATTTTCTTTTTTGTGATTGATTTATTTCACTAAGCATAATGTCCTCCAAATTCATCCACATTGTGAGATGATTTGTGTATTCTTCATTATTCTTTAATGTTGCATAGTATTTCATTATGTGAATGTACTATAGTTTGGTTATACATTCATCTGTTGATGGGCATTTAGGTTGTTTCCATCTCTTTGCTATAGTGAATTATGCTGCAGTGAACATGGGTGTACATGTCTATTTGTGTCTTGTCTCTCACCTCTTTAGGATATATTCCTAGTAATGGAATTGCTGGATCAAATGGTATTTCTATTTTCCGTTTTTTAAGGAAATGACATACTGTTTTCCACAATAGTTGTACCATTTTGCAGTCCCACCAGCAGTGTATGAGAGTTCCAATCTCTCTACAACCTCACCAGCATTTGTTATTTTCTGTCTGTTTGAACTTTGCTATTATTGCTGAGTGAGATGATATCTCATTGTTGTTTTGATTTGCATCTCTCTAATGGTTAATGAGGAGCTCTGGTAGCATAGTGCCTAAGGCATTTGACAGCTAACCAGAAGGCTGGCGGTTCAAACCCACCAGCTACTCCTCGGAAGGAAGGTTGGGCATTCCTACTTCTGTAGTGATACTGCCTTGGAAACCCAAGGAGGGGTCGCTATGAGTCGGGGCCGACTCGATGGCAAATAACAACAACAACAACAATGGTTAATGATCGTGAGCATTTCCTCATGTGTTTGTTGGCTTCCAGAGTATCTCCTTTAGTGAAGTGTCTGTTCATGTACCTTGCCCATTTTTGAATTGGGTTGTTTGTCTTTTTGATGTTGAGGTGTTGAAGTTTTCTATATATTTTGGAGATAAGTACCTTGTCAGATATGTCATAACCAAATATTTTTTTTCCCAATCTGTAGGTTCTCTTTTTACCCTTTCGGAGAAGTCATTTTTTTTTAAAAATTGTGATTTGGGTGAAGATTTACAGAGCAAATTCACTCTCCATACAGCAGTTCACATATACTTTGTCTCATG
>NW_006921634.1:8264601-8276187 GCF_000298275.1 Orycteropus afer afer | reverse complement strand
TTTTTTTTTTTTTTTAATGTTCTATCAGTGCATCTGTCTATCATTGTACCAATACCACGCTGTTTTAACTACTGTGGCTGTATAGTAGGTTTTGAGATCTGGGAGTATGAGACCTGATACTTTGTTTTTCTTCTTCAGCAGTGCTTTACTTAACTGAGGTCTCTTTCCTTTCCATATGAAGTTAGTGATTGGTTTCTCCATATCCTTAAAAAAAGTTGATGGTATCTGGATCAGGATTGCATTGAATGTGTAGATCGCTTTGGGTAGTAGTGACATTGTCATAATATTCAATCTTCCTATCCATGAAAAAGGTATGTTCTTCCATTTATGTAAATCCCTTGTAGTTTCTTGTGGTAGTGTTTTATAGTTTTCTTTGCATAGGTCTTTTGTTTCTCTGGTAAGATTTATTCCTAAGTATTTTATCTTTTTGGTAGCTATTGTAAATGGTATTGTTACTCAATAACATCTTAATAAATGTTGAAAATAAGTAAGTGGATGAATGAACAAAAGAATAAGATACTTGATAAGTAAGCCTATTGATTAAATAATAGAGACTGATAGAATAAGTTAAAAAAATATTCAAATATATGTTGTCTACTGGAAACTCATTTTAAATCCAAAGACAGAAAAAGAGTGAAAGAGTAGAAAAGAATGTTTCATGCAATTAACAAAAAGAGAACTGGAGTGGCTATACCAATATAAGACAAAACAGCCTTTAAGTCAAAAACTCTTATAAGAGATGATGAAGGTCATTGAATACCATATTTTTACACAAATAACATGGACATTCTGTTTTTGTGTGTGTGTGTGTGTGAGCCATGCTTTCCCCTGACAGTATTCATAAGCACACTATGTTAATTAAAAATCAGCATAAGGTGCTTACAAAAATATCTTATGAGGTGAGGGTGCGGTTGGCAAAAACTTATAATGCACACATTATTTGCATAAAAATATGGTATTGGTAAAAGGCTCAATTCATTAATAAGATATAACAATTATAAACACATACACATGAAACAGCAGAGCCACAAGATATATAAAGCAAATACTGACAGAGCTGAAGGGAGAAATAGTTACGATAATAACTGGAGACTTCAATACACCATTTTTAATAATGGATAGAACATCTAGACAGAAGATCAGTAAGGAAATAGAGGACTTGAACCACATTTTGAACTGACTATACCATATATACATAACTATACCATACACACACACACACACACATATAGACAGAGAGCACTCCACTCAACAACAACAAAAATTTTCAACAACACATTCTTCTCAAATGCACATAAAACACTCTCCATGGTAGACATATGTTAGACCAGAAACCAAGCCTCAGTGCCTTTAAAGAGATTGAGATCATACAAAGTGTGTTGTCTAGCCACAATGAAACAAAGTTAGAATTTAATAACAGAAGGAAATTTGAAAAATTCACAAAGATGTGAAAACTTATACAACACTCAAACAATCAATGGGTAAGAGATAAAATCACAAGGGAAATTATAAAATACTTGAGATGAATCAAAATGAGAATACAATATAAAACACAAATAAAACCCACTGGATAAAGTAAAAGCAGTGCTCAGAGAGAAATTTATAACTCTAAGTGCCTACATTAAACAAATAAACAACAAGACCTAAAATCAATAACCTAATTTTACACCTAATTGGTTAAAGAAGAGTAAACTAAATCCAAGACCAGAATGAAGGAAATCATAAAAAATAGAGAGAAGATAAATGGAATCAAGAATAGAAAACCAATAGAAAGAATCAATGAAACCAACTGTTGGTTCCTTAAAAGAGCAAGAAAATTGACAAAACTTTAGCTAGATTGACAAAGAAAGAAAAAGAGAAAAATAAAAATAATTAAAATCAGAAATGGAAGAGGGGACATTATTAATGTAAAATTACTGAAAAAGAAAGATTAGAGAATCCTATAAGCAGTTGTACACCAGAAAATTAGACAACCTACATGAAATGGACAAATTTCTAGAAATACACAAATTACAAAAAAACTGATCCAAGAAGGAATAGAAAATCTGAAAGGCTGATAATAAGTAAAGAGATTGAATCAATAATCAAAAAGATCCCAACAAAGAAAAAAGTACAGAATTGGATAGTTTCACTACTGAATTCTACCAAACATTTAAAGAATTAAAATCAATTATTCTCAAACTCTTGCAGAAAGTAGAAGAGGGAACACTATGAGGCCAGTATTATGCTGATACCAGAATCAGACATAGAAAAGAAAATCACAAGTCTAATATCCCTTATGAACATAGATGTAAAAACCCTCAAAAAAATACCAGCAAACTGAATCCAACAGCATACTGAAAAGATTATATGCTATTACCAAGTGGGTTAATCCCAAGAATACAAGGTTGATTTAACATAAGAAAATCAATCAACATAATAAATCACATTAATAGAACAACATAACAAAAAAATACATAATCACCTCAACTGATACATACAAAAAAGTGTTTGACAAAATCCAGCACCCTTTTATTATGAAAACACTTAGAGAACTTTCTCAACATAACAAAGAACATTTATGAAAAACCCACAACTAACTTATTCAATGGTGAAAGACTGAAAGTTTTCCTTTAAGATCAGGAGCAAGCAAAAATACCTGCTTTGACCACTGCTATTGAATATTGTACTGAAGTATAGCCAGAGTAATTATTAAAAAAAAAGGAATTGAGAGCATTCAAATTGGAAAGGAAGAAACAAAGCTACATTCATTGCAAGTGGCATGATTCTTTCTATCATATATATAATCCCAAATAAGTCACAAAAATTTTATCAGAGATGATAAACAAATCCAGCAGTTTTAGGGCATAAGATCAAAGTGCAAAAATCAGTTGTATTTCTATACCCCAGCAATGAACAATCTGAAGATGAAATCAAGAAAGCAATTCCATTTACAATAGCATCCAAAAGAGTAAAATACCTCAGAATAAAATTAATCAAGGAAGTGAAAGACTTATACACTGAAAACTATAAACCATTAAAGATATTAAAGAACACCTAAAACAAATGGAAAAGATAGCCTATGTTCATGGATTAGAAGACTTAATATTGTTAAGATGGCAGTACTTCCTAAAATGATTTGTAGATTCAGTGCAATCCTTATTAAAATCCCAAAGCCCTTTTTTCTGCATTAAAGGAAAAGCTTATCCTCAAATTCATATGGAATTGCAAGGGGCCCTGAACAGTCAAAATGCTATTGAAAAAAGAAGGAAAAAGTTAAAGGGCTCACATTTCTTGATCTCAAAACTTTCCATAAATCTACCATAATCAAAACAGTGTAGTACGAGTATAAGGATAGATACATAGACTGATAGAATATAATTGACAGTTCATGAATAAACCTATACATTCACAACCAATTGATTTTCAACAAGGTACAAAGGCCATTCTATGGGGGAACAAATGTTTTCTTCAACAAATTGTGCTGGATTACTGAATCTCCACATGCAAAAGAATGAAATTGGACCCTTACCTCACACCATGTACAAAAATTCACTTAAAATGGAATAATGACCTTAATATAAAAACTAAAACTGTAAAACTCTTACAAGAAAACATAAGCATAAAACTTCATGACTTTAGATTTTGCAATAGAGTTTTAGATATGACACCCAAATCACAAAGAACAAAATAAAAAATGATAAATTGGACTTGTTGTTGTTGCTATGTGCCGTCGAGTCAGATCTGACTCAAAGTGACCCCTCCTTGGGTTTCCAAGCAGTATCACTACGGAAGTAGATTGCCCAACCTTCCTTCCAGGGAGTGGCTGGTGGGTTTGAACCACCAGCCTTCTGATTAGCAGTCAAATGCCTTCGGCACTGTGCTACCAGAGCTACTAAAAACTTTTAGGTATCAAAGGACATTAGCAATAAAGTGAAAAGATAATTTACCAAATGGGAAAAAATATTGACAAATTTTTTGGTCAATGATCTAAAATACATGAAGAATTCTTACAACTCAAAAGCAAAAAAAGACAAACAACCCAATTTTAAAAGTGGGCAAAGGACTTGAATAGACATTTCTCCAAGTAAGATGGCCAAAAAGGACACGAAAGGATGCTCAGCATCATTAGTCATTAGAGAAATACAAAGCAAAACCACAATGAAATACCACTTCACACTCACTGCCATTGAGTCAGATCCGACTCATAGCAACCCCTCCTTGGCAGTATCACTACAGAAGTAGATTGCCCAGTCTTCCTTCTGATCACTCCCCCAGGATGGTTTTAATAATAAAAAAGAAAAATAACAAATGTTGGTGAAGGTGTGGAGAAAATGGAACCTTTGGGCATTATTGGTAGGAATGTAAAAATTGTTCAGCCGCTGTGGAAACAGCTTGGCTGTTTCTCAAAACATTAAACATAGAATTACTATATGACCCAGAAATTGCTCTCCTAAGTGTATACCCAATAGAATTAAAAACAGTTGCTCAAACAAATTATTGTACAGGCAAATACTTGCTCACGGTAGTGCTATTCATAACAGCCAAAAAGTAGAAATAACCAAATGTCCATCAGTGGATGAATGGGTAAAAAATTGTGATATATACATACCGCAGAATATTATTCATCCATAAAAAGAAATTAAGTACTAATACATATTATAGTAGGAACCTTGGTGGAGCATAGTTAAGTGCTCAGCAAAGCTTAACAGAAAGGTCAGCAGTTCAAACCCATCAGTGGCTCTGCAGGAGAAAAGATCTGGTAAGACCTAGGAAACATGTCATATATGGTCTCTATGAATAGGAATCAATTCAACAGCACACAACAATAATATATTTCAGTTGGAAAGGACCTATGGAAGTAGATCGCCCAGTCTTTCTTCTGAGGAGTGCCTGGTGGGTTTGAACCCCCAGCCTTCTGGTTAGCAGTCAAATGCCTTAGGCACTTCACCACCAGTGCTCCCTTGAAAATATTAGGCTAAGTGAAAAAAAGCCAGACACAGAAGTTAACATAAAGTATCCAGAAGAAGTAAATCCATAGAAACAGAAGCAGACTGGTGGTTGTCAGGGGCTGGGTGAAAGAAGAAATAGGGAGTAACAGTTCAGTGGGTTCAGGGTTTTATTTTGAGGTGATGGAAATGTTTTGGAGCAGAAAACTGTGGTGGTTGCACAGTACAGTGAATGCACTAAATACCACTGAATTGTTCACTTTAAAATGGTATTATATTTTATGTTATGTGAATTTCACATTGAAAAAATAATTAGGTAAGAAATGAACAGGTCTTCACTAAGGCAGTTCTTTATTACAACAGATACGATTTGATATAATCCCATTTGCTTTCAAATCTTTGCCACACAGAATTTCATGAACTCAAAAGCGTTTAAAATTCTTACATTGAAAGCCAGCACTCTCTGTATATCTGAGAGAAGCTCAGCATAGATTGGAAACATGCTGTTTCCTTGTCACACGCATCCCTGCTCATCCTGTACACCTATCATTTACCACACCTACTTCAGACCTATTTCAGTGTTGGAACCCGCTGCTTTATACAATTCTCTTTCTCCCAGCTGGTCTGATTTCAGGTTCCTTTTGTTTCTCCATGTTTCTGTTCTTTTTAGGATTTTTTTTTTTTTTTTGGTCTTTTGTGAAAATGTGTGTTTTGCATGGCTGAAATGGAAAAAGACCTCTGAAGGCGAGCCACCAAAATAGCTAACTCAGATGGAGGGTCCTAGACTGTGAGACAGTGTCTAGCACTTGACATTGTAGGAAACCATAACTCAGATGGTCCTGAGTACAGGCAAAGCTCTGATAAACACCACTCTTTCTGATTTATTTGGTCCAAGAGTATTTCTATTTGAAATATCTTTTTTCTGTTTGATCCCATGGTGAATTTCAACATGACTGAGAAATCCAGTAGTTAGATTCTGCTGTATGCCACCAAAAATTGAGCTATTCTCAGCTTGGGAACAGTCTGTCCAAAGTGCAGCTGGCTTGGTTATACACCCTCTTTGCTCCCTCCCACTGGCCTCTTGATGTGTTTAAACTGCAAAGACACTTTCCTCTGCTAGGTTTTCAGTGACCCCGCCAACTGACCCCCAACAGCATGCAATGTTTAGAAATGTTTTCTCTCTCAAGTCAGGTTTCCATTTTCTGGTTAAGTGCAATAAACTTGCCCAGAAAATGCTTCCATCAAACCCTATCTTTGATTCTCTGGGGCTTCAGTGCAGTACATTGTGTTGCTCATGATATCATGGTCTCCATGGCAACTCCCCAGTGAGACTTCCCATGGTCAAAAGAAAAATAAATGCAAAGAAATTTCTCTTAAATCTTAATAACCTTGGTTATTTATTATTGAGAGAGAAGGGAGTTGGAAGGCTTGAATTGTATTATTTGAGGATAACCACAGAAGTTTCAAGCCAAACTTTCAAAAGCCTCAATGAGTAATCTCAATTTTTCCAATTCCTTTTTCATTTTCTCCATAGAAGGCATAGAAGGTAACTGAATTGTTCTGAGGTGCACTTGAATAGATTTTCTGTTTAGTGAGAAGTGAAAGAGAACATGACTGAGAACCCACAAGAGGCTCCAGCTGACAGGCCCTAGGTTTAAGTCCCAGTCATGGTAAGCAAGTTTCTGATTAGTTGTATGATCTTCAGCCATTTGGCCAAATTCTCTGTGCTGGTTTTCTCAGATGCTAAAAGGAAGGCAGTACTTGTCCCATCATTTTCAGAGGGCAGATCATGGGAATAAAATTCCTGATCTTTGTGTATACAGGCCATGCATTTTGGGAAACTGGTTAGCAAAGAGTATAATGTAGTCATTTTCCATGATTAATTGTATAATATATTTTCATCATGGTGGCTACCACACCTATAAGGAGTCCCTGGGTGGTGCAAATTGTTAAGTGCTTGAGTACTAGCTGTAAGGTTGGCAGTTTGAACCCACCCAGAAGCACCTTGGAAGACAGGGCTGGTGATCTGCTTCCAAAAGGTCACAGCCTTGGAAACCGTATGGAACAGTTCTATTCTGTACACATGAGTCACCATCAATCAGAATCAACTAATAGCAACAACTACTCCCACAACATTTTATAAGAAAATACACCTCCTGCCAAAGAAGAGATCTAGACAGCCATAATATAGCCTGGTATGAAAAGAAGTGATAAACAAAACAGATTCTATTTGGAATTTGCACTGTAAGAATCAGGAGCCAGAGTTAAAAGTATAGGGTTTCTTTGTTGTTGTTACACACCGTCAAGTCATCTCTGACTCATTGGGACCCTATGTACAACAGAATGAAACACTGCCTGGTCCTGTGCAGCCTCACAATTCTTGCTATACCTGAGCCCATTGTTGCCACCACTGTGTCAATCCATCTCGTCAAGGGCCTTCCCCTTTTTCAATGACCCTCCACTTTACCAAGTATTATATCCTTCTCCAGGGAATAGTCCCTTCTGACAACATGACCAAACTAGGTGAGATGAAGTCTGGCCATTCTTGCCTCCAAGGAGCATTCTGACTGCTCTTCCTCCAGAACAGATTTGTTAGTTCTTTTAGCAGTCCATGGTACATTCAGTATTCTTTGCCAACACCACAACTCAAAAGCCTCAACTATTCTTCAGTCTTCCTTATTCATTGTCCAGCTCTCATATGCATGTGAGGTGATTGAAAATACTATGGCTTGAGTCAGATGCACCTTAGTCTTCAAGGAGACATCTTTGCTTTTCAGCACTTGAAAGAGGTGTTTTGCAGCAAATTTGCACAATGCGATACGTTGTCTGATGTCTTAACTGCTGCTTTCATTGGTGTTGATTGTAGAACCAAGTAATATGGGGTCT
The DNA here is from genome assembly GCF_000298275.1 of Orycteropus afer afer. Lineage (NCBI taxonomy): Eukaryota > Metazoa > Chordata > Mammalia > Tubulidentata > Orycteropodidae > Orycteropus > Orycteropus afer. Next base: position 8,268,373 of record NW_006921634.1, on the reverse strand, counting down.
TTGATAACTTCAATCTTTTCTCTATTTATTGTGATGCTGCTTATTGGTCCAGTTGTGAGGATTTTTATTTTCTTTATATTGAGGTGTAATCCATACTGCAGACTGTAGTCTTCAATCTTCATCAGTAAATGCTTCAAGTCATCCTCAGTTTTAACAAGCATTGTGTCATCTGTGTATCACAGGTTGTTAATGAGTCTTCCTCCAATCCTGATGCCATGTTCCTCTTCATACAGTCTAGCCTCTTAGATTATTTTCTCAGAATACAGACTGAATAAGTATGGTGAAAGGATACAACTCTGACACACTCCCCTTGTTCTGTTCAAACAACAGCCTCCTGATCTATGTACAGGTTCCTCAAGAGTAGAGGTAAGTGTTCTGGAATTCCCATTCTTCTCAATGTTATCCATAGTTTGTTATGATCCACACAAGTGAATGCTTTTGCATAGTCAATAAAGCACAAGTAAACAACTTTCTGGTATTCTTTGCTTTCAGCCAAGATCCATCTGACATCAGCAATGATATCCCTCATTCCACATCCTCTTCTCAATCCAGCTTGCATTTCTGGAAGTTCTCTGTCAGTATATTCCTGCTACAATTTTTTAATTATCTTCAGTAAGATTTTACTTGTGTGCAATATTAATGATATTGTTCAATAATTTCCATATTCTGTGGGCTCACCTTTCCTTGGAATGGGTACAAATATGGATCTCTTCTAGTCAGTTGGCCAGGTAGCTGTCTTCCAAATCTCTTGGCATAACTGAGTGAGTGCCTCCAGCATGGCATCCATTGCATAGCTGAGTGAGTGCCTTCAGTGTGGCATCCATTTGTTCAAACATCTCAATGGGTATTTCGTCAATTCCTGGGGCCTTGTTTTTCATCAATTCCTTCAGTGCACTTTCAACTTCTTCCTTCAATACCATTGGTTCTTGATCATATGCCACCTCCTGATATGAATGAACATTGACCAATTCTTTTTGGTACAGTGACTGTGTATTCCTTCCATCTTCTTTTGATGTTTCCTGCATCATTCAACATACTGCCCATAAAATCTTTCAATATGGCAACTCGAGGCTTACATTTTTTTCTTCAGTTCTTTTAGCTTGAGAAATATTGAGTGTGTTCTTCCCTTTTGGTTTTCTAACTCCAGGTCTTTGCACATTTCATTATAATATTTGACTTTGTCTTCTTGAGCTGCTCTTTAAATCTTCTGTTCAGCTCTTTTATCTTGTCATTTCTTCCATTTGCTTTAGGTACTCGCCATTCAAGGGCAAGTTTCAGAGTCTCTTCTGACATCTATTTTGGTCTTTTCTTCCTTTCCTGACTTTTTAATAACCTTTTGCTTTCTTCATGGATGATGTTCTTGATGTCATCCCACAATTCCTCTGGTTTTTGGTCATTAGTGTTCAATGCACCAAATCTATTCTTTAGATGGTCTCTAAATTCAGGAGATATATAATCAAGGTCATATTTTGGCTTTTGTGGATTTGTTTTAATTGTTTTCAACTTCAACTTGAACTTCCATATAAGCAGTTGATGGTTTGTTCTACAATCAGCTTCTGGCCTTGTTTTGGCTGAAGATACTGAACTTCTCCATCACCTCTTGCCACAGATGTAGTCAATCTGATTCCTGTGTAGTCATCTGGCAAATTCATGTGTATAGCCACCATTTGTGTTGTTGAAAAAAGCTATTTGCAATTAATAAGTTGTTGGTCTTGCAAAATTCTACCATGCGATCTCCAGCATTATTTCTATCACCAAGGCCATATTTTCCACCTGCTAGTGATTCTTCTTTGTTTCCATCTTTTGCATTCCAATCACCAGTGATAATCAACACATCTTGACTGCATGTTCAGTCGATTTCAGACTGCAGAAGTTGAAAAAATCTTCAATTTTTGCATCTTTGTCTTTGGTGGTTGGTCCATAAATTTGAATAATAGTAGTATTAACTGGTCTTTCTTGTAGGCATATGGACATTATCCTATCACTGACAGTATTGTATTTCAGGACAGATCTTGAAACATCCTTTGTAATGATGAATGCCATGCCATTCTTCTTCAATTTGTCATTTCCTTCAGAGAAGATCATTTGGTTGTCTGATTCAAAATGGCCCAAACCAGTCCATTTTAGCTCACTCTTACCTAGGCTATCAATCTTAATGTGTTCCATTTCATTTTTGATAACTTCTAATTTTGGAAGATTCATATTTCATACATTTCATGTTCTAATTATTAATGGAAGTTAGAGCTTTTTCTTTTCATTTTGAGTTGTGCCACATCAGCAAATGGAAGCCCTGAAAGCTTTCATCTATCCACATCCTTAAGGTCAGCTCTACTCTGAGGAGGAAGCTCTTTCCCAGTCGTATTTTGAGTGCCTTCTGACCTGAGGGGTTCATCCTCCAGCACTATATCAGGCAATGTTTCAGAGCTATTCATAAAGTTTTCCAGTAATACATCAGACAGTGTTTCACTGCTATTCATAAGGTTTCCACTGGCCAATTCTTTGAGAAGTGGATGGCTTCTTCTTTCTTCTGAGTCTGTCTTAGTCTGGAAGCTCCACTGAAACCTGTCCACCATGGGTGACCCTGTTGGCATTTGAAACACTGGTGGCATAGCCTCCAGCCTCACAGCAACATGTAAGCCACCACAGTACAACAAACTGACAGACAAGTTCATCTCCCTTAGCTATTCAAAAATTGTAGGTAGAAAGTAGTTATAGAGAAAAATCCTGATGGGGGAGTTGTGAGGAAAGAAGAGGGAGAATGATGATACTGGCAAAGTAAGTATTATAAAGAAGCTGAAAATATGTGCTCAGTATGCAAAGAGAAGGGATGACAAGATTGTCTGTTCATAGCAAGAGGAAATAGTGCATATCTCAGAGAGAAGCAGAAAAGCCACAAGCGTTACCATTTATTCAAAAAACATTTATCAAGTGCCTATTGCACAATGTTAGGCATTGGGGATTCAATAGCAAGACAGACATAGTCCCTGTCCTCATGGAATCAACATCAGAACAAGCTACTCTTTTAGAAAAACAGAACAAGAACCAATGTCTTAAATGCCTTAATAGGAAATGCTGCAGAAGCTCATAGCAGGTACTTAGGCTAGGAAGTATTTAAGGTAAAACTTAATGGATAAGTAAGGAAAAGCATTTAACTAAGATTTAGTGGAGAAGTAGGAGTAATTTTAACGAGAAGAGGGACATAGCAGAATGAGCATTTCAAGCTGTTGAAAAGACATATGAGAAGGGTCCAGAACAAATATATCCCTATAATTAATTTCCTTCTCTTAAGATGCTCTGAGCAAAACTTGTTTCTCCTGACCTGTAGGCTCTAACTAAAACAAATGCCCACAAAATCTAATACAGTTCATGTGAAACTGTGCTTTATAAAGATGTATAAGGTATAAGCCTCCTCTCAAGGAGCTCTGTATAAACTTGGGGAGATGAGGTATCAGTAAAAAATAATTAATAATGAAATGTGTAATGTTCTAAGTGCCAAACGATAAGTATAGACACAGCAAATGGAATACAGATTCAGAAGTGTCAAACTATAATTCTCAAATTATTAAATACAAAACTCTTATAAAAAGAGATTTTTGGCATATGTCAAATTTTTCATTTAAGGAGTTAACAAGAGGCCCTCAGAATGACAACTGAAGAAAAAAATTCAAGCCTTGAGTTGCAATATTGAAGGATTCTATGGGAAAAATAATTGAATGATGCAAGAAGCATGAAAAGAAGATGGAAGGAAAACAGAGTCACTGTACAAAAAGAA
>NW_006921634.1:8242033-8264092 GCF_000298275.1 Orycteropus afer afer | reverse complement strand
ATCATTAAAAATGATGGATAACATTGCAAAGAATGGGAATTTCAGAAAACTTATTTGTGCTCATGAGGAACTTGTACCAGGAGGCTATCATTCGAGTAGAATAGGCAGATACTGCATGGTTCAAAATAAAGAAGTGTGTGTCAAGGTTGTATCCTTTCACCATATTTATTCCGTTTGTATGCTGAGCAAATAATCCAAGAAGCTGGACTATATGAAGAAGAATGTGGCATTAGAATTGGAAGAAGACTTACTAGCAACCTGCAATATGTAGATGACACCTCTTTGCTTGCTGAAATTAAGATGACTTGAAGCACTTAATGATGAAGATTAAAGACTACAGCTTACAGTATGGATTTCTCCTCAACATAAATAAAATGAAAATCCTCACAACTGGACCAATAAGCAGCAACATGATAAATGGAGAAAAGATTCAAGTTGTCAAAAATTTCATTTTACTCAGATCCACAATCAACATTCATGGAAGAAGCAGTCAAGAAATCAGATCTTTTATTGCACTGAGAAATCTTCTGCAAAAGATTTAATTAAAGCATTACAAAGCAAAGATGTAACTTTGAAGAGTAAGCCATGGTCTGTTCAATCGCCTCATATGCATGTGAAAGCTGCACAATGAATAAGGAAGACCTAAGAAGAGTTGATGCTTTTGAATTGTGATGGCCAAGAATACTGAAAATACCATAGATTGCCAGTAGAAGGAACAAATCTCTCCTGGACGAAATGCAGCTAGAATACTCCTTGGAAGTGAGAATGGCCTTCACCTCACCTCCTGTGGTCATGTTGTATGAAGGGACTATTCCCCAGAAAAAGATACTATGCTTGGTAAAGTGGAGGGTCAGTGAGAAAGGGGAAGACCCACTACAAGATGGATTGACACAGTGGCTGCAACAATGAGCTCAAGCATACAAGGATTGTGAGGATGGTGCATGACTGGGCAGTGTTTCATTCTGTTGTACACAGAGTTGCTGTGAGTGGGAGCCGACTCGATGACATCTAACAACAAAAACAGAATGAGAAAGCTAGTTCAGTGAGGACATGAGAAACTGGGATTTATATACCAAAACTAATAAACAAACACTGCCATGGAATCTATTCTGACTCATATATTGACCTCCATTGAGTTTCCAAGGCAGTAAATCCTTACAGAAGGAGGTTGCCTCACCTTCCTTCCACAGAGTGGCTGGTGGGTTTAAAACAGCTAACCTTCTGGTTAGCAGTCAAATGCTGTAGGCACTGCACCACCAGAGCTCCTTTGGGATTTATATTTGTTTTTTTTGTTGTTATGTGCCGTTGAGTCAGACCTGACTCATAGCGACCCCTCCTTGGGTTTCCCAGGCGGTATCACTACTGAAGTAGATTGCCCAACCTTCCTTCTGAGGAGTGGCTGGGCAGTTTGAACCACCAGCCTTCTGGTTAGCAGTCAAGTGCCTTAGGCACTATGCTACCAGAGCTCCCTGGGATTTATATAGTCAGTAGAAATAAGATCACAAAATTGGGGAAAAAAAATCTAGACTAATTTATTGTTAGCCAAAGTTTCATTTCTCAAGAGACTTAGATCATGCTCAGATGGGCTTTTTAGAATATACCCTAGCATGATATTAAAAGGTCACACAATAATTTTTTTGGTCTTATTTTCAAGCTTTCAATAAATTTTCCTGAATATTGCCTCTACAATTACAAAAAGACACTGCATATTATTCTTGATAATGAATATGGGCCCATATGTTCACATACCCTTGAAAGCTGATCTCATAACATTTTTGTGTTGAGGTCATTAATTGAACTTGTTGCTTAGTTAACTGTCTTCTTCAGTTTTTAAAGATAAACACAATTAGACATACGCTTAATATATAACATATATATAAAGTCATGATTCCTGCATTAATGGTATTATAATTGATATTATTACCCAATTGGTGGTAGCGAGTTCATGTCATCTCTTAAACTGTCTTTATATTGTATAGATTCTGTTTTATTTGGCCTGATTCATTTACATAAGTGCAGCAAGAGGTGCTAAATCATAAGCCCTTTTGTTGTATTGTCAGCAAAACTGCAGAGAAGCTCAACTAATTAATTTCTGTCTAGAGGTTATGTGAAGAATCTAGGGTTGCATTTTCTATAGCTTTTATCATTCAGAGATCTTTTTTCCTACTGTTATTAGCTCATCTATTCTGAAGCTAGCAAATTAAAAGTAAGAAATTAATCTCCACCAGATTTTATGTGCAGTACCTATAACCTTCTTCATGGTTCTTCAAATTCAACAAGATTTCTGACCTGCCAGGAAGTGACCTTCTTTATTAGCAGCTGTAAGCCATAGACCTCTTGAGAGGGCTTTGTAGGTATTGATTCCACATAAAAGTACAACCTTTGTTCCTTAATAGTGGACTTGTCATACCAGATTAAGTGGAATTTATTCTCCAATATGACACTACCAGCATGACCTGGGTTGCAGAATTGATCTACTCAGTTATATCTTGGCATGACTGATTTCTGAAAAACCTATATAAATAACTACATTGTCATTAAAGGGGAGTTCTCAGTTAAAGTTGTAATGATATCTGGCCATTCGCTTTCCTGAGGTACTTTTCAGAACAAGACAATCTTACATATTTTCTATAGCATCATCATAGGTTATGCCAGAGATACCACCTATAAGAATAGTTTGCTTATTCGTAGATGAATTGTAATTACGAATGATAAAATCTGAACTTAGTAGGGTCTTACCTCTTTTCTCAAAGGTCAGTTGTGATTATTTCAAGATTAGCCCAACATAAAAGCTTCCTTCTGGATTCCAGTAACCAGGGTCATCATGATTCTTAAGTTTCCTGATGATTCATTAGTTTATAATCTATATGAAGATTTTCCATAGAATATTTTTACTTAATTCTGAGAGGTCAGTGGAAGTAAGAACATTCAGTGTTTTTGCTCTTAGTACAAATATAGCCTGCTAAACCAAGTGTTAGAGATAGATCAGAAAGAAAGAAAAAGAGAAACCTTGTATGCTTATCTGGAAACAGACATTAAAAACATATATATAAATAACCACAGGTATGTTTTGCTCACCAGTCTTATGCCTAAGACATTCGACTACTAACCAGAAGGCTGGCAGTTCAAACCCACCAACCACTCCTGGGAAGGAAGGTTGGGCAATCTACTTCCATAGTGATACCGCCTCAGAAACCCAAGGAGGGGTCGCCATGAGTAGGATATAACTCGACAGCAGTGGGTTTAGTTTTATTTTTTTTTAAATTAATTTACATTCTGTTGGATCTTGGGTCAACTACTGTCTACTTTCATAAAGTTGTATCCACCTGGCTTAACTTATTTCTGTAAATTCTGACTTGCGCCCTCTGATGTGGGTTGATAGGCTCAGAAGGAAGTTTGGGCAATCTACTTCCATAGAGACACTGCCTCAGGAACCTAAGAAGGGGTCCCTATGAGATGACAACAACAACAACACTCATTGTGGTGATGTCAGCTCACCCTGGAAAGCCTCTACCCATGAGTCTTTTCCTTGCAGCATGGTAGTTAATGCCTTTGATCGTCTTCTCTTCCAAAGCTCTAAGACATTCCTTCTTTGTTATTTTCTTGAGAAAGCCCAGTGTCAGGCCTATAGCTAAAAGCAGAAGGCTTTATGCAAGGTTAGGAGAAGAAATCACCTATTGGTGATAAAACTGAAAGTTATGGGTAACTTTTTCAGAATAAACGAATGAGGAAAAATTATGGGAAAAAAAGTGAACAAGCTATGTTAACCAAGAAAAGTAATGGGGTCCTAAAAATAAAAGAATAAAGACTCTAAGGAGTAACAATAATACCGAAGCCTTAAGTATGTCAAGATATGTGTCAGGATAATTATTGTCTAGGAAAATGGAAGGTGAAAGGAGAGGAAGGAAAGTAACCACATGTGAGGTCATTGTTCGTAGAAGAAATAGTATTATTGTTTGTGGAAACAGTTTGCATTTGTTAGAAAAGGAATTGTAAATGTATTGACTGAGGCAGATTTTATATATTTAGAAAATTGTGAGCATTAAATGACATTACAATACTTCAAAATATTCAAAAGCATCTATTGGGTTTACAGGACTATTTGTGTTGATTGTAGCTTTCTTGAACAATCCCAATGAGTGGTTTATTCACTGCGTTAGTGTTGACTTGGAAATTACTATGAAAGAAAGAAAAGGTAAAAGCCACGTCAAACTAAATTACTGTTAAATAAAGCCACACGACCTGCTCATTCATTTTAAGGAAGCTCATTATTCCCCAAAGTAGCTTTTTTAGCTATTTGCTGAATATTTCCTCTATCCACTGTCCATCTGGTTGTTAAGGTAGGACTAGAAGCCTGAGTAAGTACCCAATTATTATTTTTCCAGATGGAAAACTGGCTTGAAGCCAGTTTTAGTTTTCTAAAATGAGAACAACTTAGGAGAAACCTAAGCATGAAAAACACATTCATCCTTCTTTCCTAGATGATCCTTAGGAGGCCCCTCAGCTGTGGCCAGAGGAAAGAATGAACCCTGTCTCTCATCTTTTCCTTGTATAGAGAACTCCATTAGGTAGGAAAACCAGCCTCTGGTCATACCTGCTTCCTGAGGAGCTCATTCCCATGTGGGTACCTTTGCTCTTTTTCCAGAAACTCTTACCTCACTCTCTGTGCTTATCTGAAACACAACTTAACTGCCAAGGTCCAGCTCAAATCCCACTTACTCTGTGAAGACAGTTCTGCTACCTCTGGCTTTTATTAATCTCCCTTTACTGCCCAAACACAATAGAGGCTATTCCATGGTGTCAAGCATTTGTGGATAAAATGATGCATTTATAATATGAAAAAAAAAAAAAAAGGAACGTTGAAGATGCAAGTGGGTAAGCACTTGGCTGCTAACCAAAGGCTGGCCATCCGAACTGACCTCACTGTTCCTTGGGAGAAAGACCTGGTGATCTTGTCCTGTAAGATTGCTGCTAGGTGCTTAAGTGCCATTGAATTGGTTTCAACTCGTAGGGAACCTATGCACAACAGAATGAAATAGTGCCCAGTCCTGTGCCAACCTCACAATCCCTGATATGCTTAAGCCCATTGTTGCAGCTGCTGTGTCAATAAATCATTTCATTGAGGGTCTTTCTCTTTCACTGCCCATCTACCTTACCAAGCATCATGTTCTCTCCAGAGATTGGTCCCTCTTGATAACATGACCAAAGTATGAGAGATGAAGTCTGGCCGTTCTTGCTTCTAACAGCATTCCGGCTGTACTTCTTCCAAGACAGATTTGTTCATTCTTCTGGCCATCCATGGTCTGTTCAATATTCTTTGCCAGCATCACAATTCAAATGTGTTAAAACACCTCTCACATGTATATGAGGCTATTGAAAATACCATGACTTGGGTCAGGGACATCTTAGTCTTCAAAATAACATCTTTGCTCTTTACTGTAAAGAGGTCTTTTGAAGCAGATTTGTCCAATACAATATGTCATTTGATTTCTTGACTGCTGCTTCTATGGGAATTGATTGTGGATCTAATGCTATTGGGCAGGTCTGTGGTGTCACATGGGGTCACTATGAGTTGAAATTGATCTGATGGCACACAGCATCAACAATAATAGTAATGTAAAGAAGTAATAAACTCTCACGTAACAGTGGTAGTGGTAGTAGCTTTATATGATAAAAACAAAACAAAAAAAAAATTGTATAGAATGAATGTTCCCAGCCTTTTACTCCCTCTTGTCTATTCAAAAGGATTATGACATGTCTGGTCACTTCTTCTCCCCTGCCATCCAAGTTGCCAGATGAGTTCTTTTGGTTTTTTTCATGAGGAATCAGGAAGAAGAGGAAACAAGTGAACTAGGGGCACCTGACTTAGGTCTTAGAGCAGAAAATTGTGTGTGGCCGGAGGAGGTGAAAATAGTAAATAGAAGGATAAAAACTTATTCAAGAAGTATAGCTTTGAACTATGAATCTTACTCATGGTATTCAAGAAATTAGATAAAGGTGTTATGTAATTTTGAAATTAGTTTTCATTTGGACTACGTATGTCTTTTGACTACAACAAAATTTAGGGACAAAATGCATAAGTTAGGGTTAAGTTAGGATTCATATCTGCTACCTTTGGCACAGGCACCCTTAATTTTATTGCACTTCACTTTATTGTGCTTCACAGATACTACATTTTTCACAAATTGAAGGTTTATGGCAATCCTCTGTTGAACAAGTCTGTTGGAGCCATTTTTCCAATAGCATGTGCTCACTTTTCAAAGTTAAATCACCGATCTTATTGATGGATTGAATATGAGGTGTGAAGGAAAGAGAGAAAAGAACTTTTCTGCTTCTCTCTGATAATGCTCACGTCTTTGGCCTGAGGAAAAGAGCAGGTAGAGGTACTATTTATTAAACTGTGGAACCAGTTCTGATGCAGAATATGGTTTTTGAGTTTTGTTTTCAGCATGTCAATTTGAGATGCTGATGAAATGTGTGAGTAGGTTATTGGAGTAGATTGCTGGCTAACTTAGACTGGAGCTTAGGGAAGAGGTTAGGGCCAGATAATGAGATTTGAGAGTCATCAGCAGAGCTGGCTTCTTGGGTGTGCAATTCATGCAGTCATACAGAACTCCATACTCAGAAGAGCCCCATGCTTAGTTTAATGCTCTGCTGTTGCCATCTTGAAATTCTTAATAATTTTACCTTTGAACCTACATTTTGTTAGTGAAAGTCTGATGGGACAATGGACCTCATGTGTAAGCAGAAGGGATAACAAACAATATGTGTGTTTATCATTCCTTGCTGTCCTATTTTCATATAGAGAGTTTGTGATGACTGATGAACACAAAATTCCTGTGGACCTGTGATATGTGGGAGTTCAGCAAAACTCCAAGTGAGTACAAAGAAAGTGTGTCAAATCTCCAACTGAGTAAGCAGAGGTGCTGATAACCCCAAGAGACCAAGCTTTCCATTTGAACCGAACTTACTTCAAAGGTGGAAAGAAGGCAATTGTGTTCTAAGAAATGTGAACAACCAAGAAACTGTATCATATCCTTTCTAAGTCATGTTACTTACCTGCAAAGTACTTATGCTGAAAATAACAAAGAAGAAAAGAGAAAGATAAGACAGTCATCTATAGTTACTTATCCTTTCAGTCCTTTCCAGTCTTGGATTACCCAATAAGCAATGTAAACAAGGACAAACTATTCACTTCAGAGTAGTAAGTAAGCATAAGTAAGCCCATGCTTACCTTGTGACACAATTATCTTGTAATTTGCCCCTGTTTCTATCTCATCAGTAAGCCAAAGATAGAGAGTGTTGGTAAGATCTTCTCAAATAAAACCAATTGAGTTAGTTTTGTGCAGCATTTCCACTGTTCTGGTAAGAAGGAAATACATACCATGTATGAACTATGAAATATGAATTGTATAATTTTAATTGTTCTGCATAGGAGTTAAATGTGCCTATATTTGAATTTAAAATTGGCATTGCACAATATAAATATGAACAGTAAAATATGCTAATAATTTAAATTGTAATTTTTTCTTTACTTAGAGTGACATTAATTGTTATGGGGAGAAAATGAGCAAGAAAGAGAGACTAGGATTAGAATGTAGGCCTCACTGAGATTTTAAAATTAGAGATAAGACATGCAGGAAGTGAGGGAGGAAATCACGGGCCTATCTGAGGGAATAACATAGCAGGAAAATACAATCAAGGATCAGAATAGCAACCCTTCAAACCTTGCACAGCCTAAACTGCAGAAACATAACACAGTAGCCCTGGAGGGAATAGCAACAGTAAAGGCCCCGAGGAATATACTTAGCAGGTCTAAACTACTAAGGAAGTCTGTGAGCTGGAGTCCACTGAGCTAGGAGTATGGCCAAAAGGCAATGGGAGGTGAGGTGGTGGTGCACTATATACGAAGTTTTGCAAACTTCTTCCTTCGTTTAATGGATTTTGAATATTATTCCATGTCAATATATAATCTATATTTGGATTTTGAATTTCTGTATAGTATTCCCTTTTATGGCTGCTTTGTATTTATTTAACTAATTCTGAAGATAAAGGTTTATCAACTTAATTGATCGCCACAAAACCTTGTTTTCAGTTTCATTGGTTTACCCTGTTTTTTTTTCCTTTCATTTTCTATCTCATTGATTTCTGTTCTGATCTTTATTATTTTCATCTTTTAGCTTACTTTTTGTTTGATTTGTTCTCCTTTTACCACTGTTTTTATAATAGAAGCTGAGATCATTGATTTGAGATCTTTCTCCTTTTCTATTACAGACATTGAGTGCTATAAATTTCCCTGTAAGTACTACTTTAGAGGCATCCCACAAATTCTGATGTTACATTCTCATTTTTATTAAGTTCAAAATACTTTCCAGTTTCTCTTTTGATTTCTTCTTTGTTTCTTGGTTTGTCAGAAGTGTGTCATTTAATATCCAAATATTTGAAGATTTTTCATAGATGTTTCTTTTATAAAGCTCTAATTAAATTCCATTATGGTTAGAGAACATACTTTGTGTTTGTTGAGACTTGTTTCATGGCTCAGTATATGGTCTATATAAGGAGCTGTGGTGGTGCTGTGATTAAAGCATTGAGCTGCTAACCAAAAAGTTGGTGGTCTGAATCTACCAGCCACTCTGAAGTAGAAAGATGAGGCAGTCTGCTTCCATAAAGATGTACAGACTTGGAAACCCTGTGGGGTTGTTCTACTCTGTCTTGTAGGGTCATTTTGAGTCAAAATTGACTCAATGGTAGTGGGTTTCATTTTGTTTTGGTATATGGTCTATCCTGGTAAATGTTCCATGAGAAACTGAAAAGAATGTATATTCTTCTGGTGTTGAGTGGAACACTCTATATATGTCAATCAGATCAAGTTCATTAAAAGTGTCATTCAAGTATACTATCTCCTTACTATTTTTCTACATGTTCTATCAATTATTGAAAGACTGGTATTTGAAATTCTGACAATAATTGTGGTTTTATGTCTATTTAGACTTTCAGTTCTACAAATTTTGCCTTCATGTTTCTTGTTGTTGTTGTTGTTGGGTACCATCGAGTCAGCCCTGACTAACGTCTTTTATTAGCACTATGCATGTTTGTTGTTGTTGTTAGATACCATCGAGCTCATTCCAAGTCATATTGACTCTATGTACAACAGAATGAAACACTACCTGGTCCTGCACCGTCTTTACAATTGTTGCTATGTTTGAGCCCATTGTTGCAGGCACTGTGTCAATTCATCTCATTAAGGTCCTTCCTCTTTTTCTCTGACCCTCTTCTTTACCAAGAATGATGTCCTTCTCCAGGGACTGGTCCCTCCAGATAACATGTCTAAAGTACATGAGATGAAGTCTTGCCATTCATTCTAAGGAGAAATCTGGCTGTCCTTCTTCTAAGACAGATTTGTTCATTCTCCTGGCAGTCTATGGTTTATTAGATATTCTCCACCAACATCATAATCCAAGCACATCAGTTCTTTTAGGTATTCCTTACTCATTGTCCAGCTTTTGCATGCATATGAATAGATTGAAAATACCATGGCTTAGGTCAGGAGGACCTTAGTCTTCAAAGTAGCATTTTTGCATTTTAACATTTAAAGAGATCTTTTGCAGTAGATTTGCCCAATACAATATGCCATTTGATTTCTTGACTGCTGCTTCCTTGAGTGTTGATCATGGAGCCAAGTAAAATGAAATCCTTGACAACTTCAATCTGTTCTCTGTTTATCATGATATTGCTTATTGGTCCAGTTGTGAGGATCTTTGTTTCTTTTATGTTGAGGCATACTGAAGGCTGAAGTCTTTGATCTTCATCAGTTTTTCAAGTCCTCTTCACTTTCAGCAAGCAAGGTTGTGTCATTTGCATATTACAAGTTGTTAATGAGTCTTCCTCAATTCTGATGCTATGTACTTCTTATATAGTCCGGCTTCTCAGATTATTTGCTTAGTGTACAGATTGAATAAGTATGGTGAAAGGATACAACCCTGACACACACATTTCCTGATTTCAGACCATCCATTATCCCCTTGTTGTGTTCAAATGACTGCCTCTTATCTATGTGCAGGTTCCTCATTTAAGTGTCTGGAATTCCCATTCTTCATAATTATTCATAATTTGTTGTTATTCACACAGTCAAATGTCTTTGCATAGTCAATAAAGCATAGATAAACATCTTTCTGATATTCTCTGCTTTCAGCCAACATCTATCTGATATCAACAATCATACATATCTCTTGTTTCATGTCCTCTTCTGAAACCAGCTTGAATTTCTGGCAGTTACCTATTGATGTATTGCTGTAATAGTTTTTGAATTAATGTCAGCAAAATTTTATTTACATATGATGTTAATAATATTGTTTGATATCATTAATATTTTAATGATTGCTCAATAATTTCTGCATTCTGTTGGATCACCTTTCTTTGAAATGGGCACAAATATGGATTTCTCCCGGGGGTTGGCCAGGTAACTCTCTCCCATATTTCTTGGCGTAGATAAGTGACCACTCCCAGCATTGCATCAGTTCATTGAAACACGTCAATTGGTGTTCTGTCAATTCCTGGAGCCCTGTTTTTTGCCAAATGCCTTCAGTGCAGCTTGGACTTCTTCCTTCAGTGCCATCAGTGATCATATGCTACCTCCTGAAGTGGTTGAATGTCAACCAATTTTTCTTGGTATAGTGACTGTATTCCTTCCATCTTCTTTTGATGCTTTCTTTGCCATTCAATGTTTTGCCCATAGAATTCTTTAATATTGCAACTTTTCTTCAAAAATTCTTTCAGCTTGGGAAATGTTGAGCATATTCTTCCCTTTTGGTTTTCTAACTTCAGATCTTTGCAGATTTCATTACAATACTTTATCTTCTCTAGCCACCCTTTGAAATTTTAAGTTGAGCTCTTTTACTTCATCATTTCTTCCATTTGCTTTAGCTACTCTCCATTCAAGAGCAAGTTTCAGAGTCTCTTTTGGTATCCGTTTTGATCTTTTCTTCCTTTTCTGTCTTTTTTATGACCTTTTTCTTTCTTCATGTATGATGTCCCTGATGTCATCCCACAACCTCTTTGTTCTTTGGATATCAGTGTTCAGTGCATCAAATCTATTCTTGAGATGGTCTCTAAATTCAGGTGTGATAGACTCAAAGTCTCATGGACTTGTTTTTGTTTTCTCCAGTTTCAACTTGGTTGAACTTGCATATAAGCAAATGATAATCTGTTCTGCTGCCAGCCTCTGGCCTTGTTCTGACTAATGATATCAAACTTCTCTCTCCCCCATGTAGTTGACCTGATTCCTGTGTATTCCATCTGTCAAGGTCTACATATATTGTCACCATTAATGTTGTTGAAAAATGGTATTTGCAATTACTAAGTCTTTGGTCTGATAAAATTCTATCATGCAATCTCTGGTGTCATTTCTATCACTGAGGCTCTATTTTCCAACTACTGATTCTTCTCATTTGTTTCCAACTTTCACATTTCAATCACCAGGAATTATCAATACATCTTTATTGCATGTTTGATCAATTTCAGACTGTAGAAGTTGGTAAAAATCTTTCATTTCTTTATCTCTAGTTTTAGTGATTGATTGGTGGGTAAATTTGAATAATAATCATATTAAATGGTCTTCCTTGTAGGAGTGTGTGTGTGTATATATATATATATATATATATATGTATTTCTGGTGTTCTCCATTCCTTTGTACAGATCCAGATGTCCACCTGGTATCATTTTCTTTCTTCCTGAAGGACTTTCTTTTGACATTTTTTAAAAAGTATGTCTGATGGTAATTAATTCTTCAGCTTTTTTATGTCTAAAATATCTTTATGTCACTTTCTTTCTTGAATGATATTTTTGCTGGCTAGAGAAATCTAGGTTTCCACAGTTTTCAACACACACACACACATACACACACACACACTGACAGCATTGTACATCAGGATAGAGCTTGAATTTTTTTTTTTTTTTTTTTTTTATGATGAATGTGACACCATTCCTCTTCAAGTTGTCATTCCCAGCATAGTAGACCATATGATTGTTTGATTTAAAATGGCCAATACTAGTCCATCTTAGCTCACTAATGCCTAGGATATTGATCTTTATGCATTCTGTTTCATTTTTGATGTCTTCCAATTTTCCTAGAATCATAGTTTGCCCTTTCCACGTTCTGATTATTAATGGATGTTTGCAGTTGTTTCTTCTCATTTTGAGTCATGCCACATTAGCAAATGTAGTTCCTGAAAGCTTTATTCCATCCATGTCATTGAGGTCTACTCCCCTTTGAGGGGGCAGCTCTTCACAACTTGTTTTTAGTGCTTTTCTTCCAACCTGAAGGGTTCTTCTTCCAGCACAATATCAGACAATGGTGCACTGCTATTCATAAAGTTTTCACTGGCTATTTTTTTTTTTTTTTTGAAATAGATTGCCAGGTCTTTCTTCCTAGTCTGTCTTAATCTGGAAGTTCCACTGAAACCAGTCCACCATGAGTGACCCTACTGATATTTGCAATACTGGTGGCATAACTTCCAGCATCAGAGGAAAACACAAGCTATCACAGTACAACAAACTGACAGATGAATGGTAGATAAATGTTTAGGATTATTATATCATTTTGGTGACTTGATCCTTATCATTATGAAATTACCTTTACCATTTATTTATTCTTTCCTCTGATTTACTTTTCCTGATATTAATATAACCATTCTTGCTATCTTTTGATTAGTATTAACATGTTATATCTTTTTCTATCCTTTTACTTTTGTTTCTTTATACATAAAATGCATTTTTTTGTGTACAGCATATAGTTGGATCTTGCATTTTTAAAGTCCAGCCTGATCATTTCTGCCTTTACTTGTTTTTAGAACGTTTTCATTTAATGTGATTATTGATATGGTTATTTTGAGTCTATCATCTTGATATGTTAATGGTTGGTGCATGAATTTAAATAAGTCATTTTTCTCTTGTCCTATATGATCTTTGTTCCTTTTTTCTCCCTTTTTGTATCTTCTTTGGAATTATTCAATTTTTTTTTTTTTGATGGTTCCAGTTTTTCTATACTAACCATAGCTCTTTATATTGTAATTTTGGTGGTTGCTTTAGGATTTTTAGTATGTATCTTTAATTTATCATAGTCTAAAGTCAAGTGGGGAGCTCTGGTAGCATAGTGGCTAAGGCACTTGACTGCTAACCAGAAGGCTGGCGGTTCAAACCCACCAGCCACTCCTCAGAAGGAAGATGGGGCAATCTACTTCCATAGTGATACTGCCTTGGAAACCCAAGGAGGGGTCGCTATGAGTTGGGTCCGACTTGACGGCACATAACAACAACAACAACAAAGTCAAGTGATATTATAGCCACTTCATGTGTTGTATAAGAAACTTGCAATAGTATATTTCAATTATTCCCCTCAGCCTTGTGTTATTATTATCATGCATTTTTCTTTCTATATATATTAATAAACCCCCAAATACTTTGTTATTATGTTTGTTTGAATAGTGAATTTTATTTTAAATATGTATAAATAATAAGAAAAATATTTACTTATGTAGTTATCATTTCTGGTGTTCTCCATTCCTTTGTACAGATCCAGATGTCCACCTGGTATCATTTTCCTTCTTCCTGAAGGACTTTCTTTTGACATTTTTTAAAAAGTATGTCTGATGGTAATTAATTCTTCAGCTTTTTTATGTCTAAAATATCTTTATGTCACTTTCTTTCTTGAGTGATATTTTTGCTGCCTAGAGAAATCTAGGTTTCTACAGTTTTCAACAGTTTTTTTTTTCCTTTCAGAACTTTAAAAATATTGTCCCACTATCTTATTTCATTGTCTTCAATGACAAATCTGATGTCATTCTTATTTTTCTTGATTCTGTACATAACATGTTTGCTTTTTAAGACTTGCTAATTACTGCTTGTTTTGAGCAGTTTGATTAAGAGGTGTCTGAGTGTGTTTTTCTTCTTATACTAGGAGTTTTTTGAGGTCTTTGGCTTTATAGTTTTCATCAAGTTTGGAAAATTATTGGTCATTTTTCTTGAAATACATTTTATGTTCTCAAATCCCTTTTCATCCAAGGACTCCAATTAACTCGAATTATGTTAGATCATTTGAAGTTATCCCATATCAAACTGATGATCCTTTTTATTTTTATAGATTTATTTTTATTTTTGGAAATATTCCATTTTGTATGGTTTCTGTTGTTGTCCTTCATGCTCACTAATCTTTTCTTCTGCAGTTAATCCAATCCATTGTAATTTTCGTATGCTTATTGGCAATTTGTATGTATTCTTTGGAGAAATTTCTATTAAAGTGCTTTTCTCTTTGTCTTGGTTATCTTTTCACTTTCATGATGGTGTCCTTTGAAACATAAAGTTTTAATTTTGATGAAGTCCCATTTATCTGTATTTCCTTTTGTTGCTTGTTCTTAACTTGATTTTTTAATTCATTCAATGTATCTATGCCTTTCTGAATCTGCTCAAGCCATTGGTGCTTTCAGGAACTCTTGGCTTTGGGAAAGTCTTTAAAATTCATCTTACCAGGCCAGTATCTTATCCACATCACTGCTAAGAAGGGTCAATTGGGCTTTAAATTTCTGAAGTTAGGAACTGCATCAGTTTATTTCAGGGAATTTTGTTTGTAACCCATAAGTTTATCATGATGATGATGACAAGTTTTCATAGAGAAATTGGATTTTATCAGTTTCTTAAGTGATGATTAGTTCTTGGAAAACAACTTGGATAAATATACTATGAAGAAAAAATAGTTTTGCTCTATGGCCAGTTTTTTTCCCCCCCTCACTGTGCAAGTGTGGGTGGGCACATACACACACAGAACACATCCTTTGCTGTACTTACTAGCTAAATGTCACAGCAATTTGATGTGGAAGTTACTATACCACTCTCTTACCACCAAGCCTTCACTTATGCTGCTCCTCAAGCCTCAAATGTCAGCATCCACATTAGTTTAGTTAACTCCTTATGCATCAGGTTTTAGTTCAAATACCACTTCCTCAATAAATCCTCTCTTGATCCCTAGAACTAATTATGATTCTCTTACTCTCTGCTCCCAGAACTCCGTTCTTCTTGTGCAATTTCCAGTTTCTTACTTAGAGTTTGCTTTTCCCATCACACCATAAACTCTTTTAGGGGAGGGATGTTGGCTGTCTTTCATGCTGATGTATATCCAATGCCTAGAATAGTGCCAGGGTAATAGTAGGTGCCCAATGAAAATAACGTCACACTGATTTAAATTTCTTTTAGATTGGTCAAGCTAATTAACTACAAAGGAAATATTTGTCAGCATTTATTTCAAAGTAGCTAATAAGATGTGAAGGCACTGAAGGGTGTGATGGAATGCATATGAGCTTTGACATCTAAAAAATTTGGGTTTAAATTGTGCTACGACCATTTATTAACTGAATGACCCGGGGCAAATTATTTGCTTTCTCTGAGCTTCAGAGCTTCAGTTTCTTTCTTTCTTTCTTTTTGAATCTTGAGATTTGAGTAATGACTTCTTAGTATTATTATAATAATCCAAAGAGTCCGCTCATGTGAAAGTTCCTAGCACCATTTTTTAAATATTGTAGGTGCTAAGGTGTTACCTTCTCTCTTTCTTCTCATTTTCCACTCCACTCTCCTCCTGCTTACTTTTTCTGCTTTATCTTAGTACTCTTTCTTTCTCGGAAGAATCCTGAGTGAGCCATTAATACTATGTCTATAGTACAGGGATGACAGAGCAAGAAGCAGCATTGCCTTCTTTAGGTCTTTGGCAAGAATCCAGATAATGAGAGAAGCAATACAGACTCACAGAGAAGTAGAGTTGGAAGAGGCCTGTGAGCTCAACATTCTCATTTGGTTGATGAAATTGAAGTCCAGAGAGCTTAAGTGACTTGGCCAGAGTCCTAAAGAAAACTGGTGAGATGGTTTTGGAAAGAACATGCCTAATAAGTAGCTCAGGGTAAGGGAATTTAGAGGTGTACTGTTTCTCAGATTAATTGCTATCGATTGATATTCTTAAATACAGTCTTATATTCATCCTGATAGATGGCAGTCACAGGGCTGAAACTGACAAACAAAATGCAGATGTTGAGACTAGTCTATCCTTTTCTCCATTTCTCACTGAAAAACTGACTCCTTTTATAAGAAAGTTCAGGCAAGGGTAGATTTCAAATAGAATTCTTGCTGTATGTTCTCTGTTTAGAGTAGCCCATCTGTTTAATTGTTACCATTAATGATAACCATAACTAATTCTGTGGTGTAAAAATGATATTGCAGGCAAATGTGTAGCATATCTACAAAGGTTGTGCCATATGTTGTACTGCTGGGGTAGGTGGATGGTGGTTAGGAAAGGGATGGTGAACTCTAATATCAGTGCCAGAAAAATAAATGAGACCCAGAGACCAAATTAAATGTTTGCCTTATCATTACGTCAAAGACAAAAGGAGGAAGATAAAAATCTCAAAGCCACATAGATTCAGGACAAAGGGGCAATAATGGCAGCTGTAACCATAGTTTGGGACTAAGAAGTGGAACAAACAGGGCTGACTTGCCGACCATCTGTTCAGAAGCAGGGGGAGCTGCAGAAAGTGCACTGGGCTGGGAGTCTAATAATGGGCTTTCACACACTTGCTCAGCTCCTCATTAGTGGGGTGACTTGGGAAAGGGAATTCATCCTCTCTAAATTTTAGTCACCACATCTATGAAATGGGGATGGTGGCACTTTTAAAAAACAAAAACAAACAAAAAAAGCAGCACTTTCTTTTATAGCTTTACCTGTTCTATGAACTACCTCTCACCATCAGCATCCAACTCTCAACTTCAGTTGCTTTCCAGGACCTCCTGTCCCTGCTAGATCCCTGCACATGGTGGGGATTACTGCTGCACTCTTGTGGAACAATACATTGCAATAATAAGAATACAGAATTCTTACTACAACAGTTCAGAGTTCTAATTCTTCCCCTGCTCATTGGAGAACTTGAAAAATTACTTCTTTGGGCTTCACTTTTCCCAAACTCACAAGGTTATTGTGAGGATTAAATAAGATACAGTGCTAACAAAGTATTTAATACAATGTCTGGCATACAGTATGATATTGCTAAATAGGTATTACTATTACTCTTATTAACATTATCAAAGTATATATCGCTAACATTCAAGAACATGATGTATCATACTAATATATATTGAATTCTTGTCAAGTATTTAACTCTTCAGTGAGGGAAGCAGCAGGACGGTAAAGCTTGTTCAAAGTGGACTAAGACAAAGAAGTACACATACTTGGTGAAAGAAAGTGATGAAACAAAGTTATGGTTACACACAAAATTGTTAATGTTCTAAAAACAAAAGTTACCTTCAAGTCCATTCTGAATCAAATCCCATGTGTGTCAGAGTAGAACTGAGCTCCATAGAGTTTCTGGTGGCTAATTTTTCAGAAGTAGATTGCCACAACTTTTTCTGAGACACTTTTATGTGGACTTGAATCTCCAGTCTTTCAGTTAGCAGCTGAATCTTCACCTTTTTCACCACCTAGAGAGGTCCCAAGGCACTTGACTGCTAACCAGAAGGCTGGTGGTTCAAACTCACCAGGCACTCCTCGGAAGGAAAGTTGGGCAATCTACTTCTGTAGTGATATTGCCTCAGAAACCCAAGGAGGGGTCGCAATGAGTCAGGTCTGACTCGATGGCACATGACAACACAACAACAACAACAGAGAGGTCATTAATCTCCTAGAAGACCAATCAAACAGAGATTATCTTTTGACTTGACATTTATTTTATCTCCACAGGACAAAATACCTCAAGTTAACTTTAACTTAACCAAAAATACCTTCTACAAGTTAACACTTAACTTTACCAAGTCTGAACCCTAATTAATAATAAATACTAAGTCAAACTAGGAGCTCTGGTAGCATAGTGCCTAAGGCACTTGACTGCTCACCAGAAGGCTGGCGGTTCAAACCCACCAGCCACTCCTCAGAAGGAAGGTTGGGCAATCCTACTTCTGTAGTGATACTGCCTCGGAAACCCAAGGAGGGGTCGCTATGAGTCGGGGCCGACTCGACGGCAAACAACAACAACAAGTCAAACTAAATGATAGCCTTAGAGAATCAGATGACCCAAATCAGGCTTGTTAGAAAATCCTCCAACATAATAATGAAAGAGTTGGCCAATGATCTCCTTGCCTTATTTCCAGGTTTTGGATAGTTTTTTTTTTTGCTTTGGGTTTAGTCAATGAATCACTGGCCGGTCTGAATCCTTGACCTTCAGGTGGACCTGGGCTTTGGTAGTTAAGCTCAAATTTCTCGCTCTTTGAGCTTTTGTAATCAAGTCAAATCATCGTAAATATCTTTGGATTTTGAAACATGGGAGGGCACTGAAAATGACAAAGGGAAAAGAAATAGAAATCTAGAAGTGGAATGGACTTAATTTTCATTTTCACATGGGTGTGATCTCTTTTTCTTGGGCACTTAGAAATGGAGGATTGTTCATGTTTGCAACAACCATCTTCATGAAAGTGTAAAATAATTATATTCATATCTGATACCTTAATTCTTAGCTCTTGTTATCCTTTCATCTCTGTCTTCTTCAAATGAATTTCCTAAGATTTTGTTTTGCATTCTTCTTTTGACTTTATTCTTTATCTCTCTAGCTCAGTCTTTCTCTCCTTTCCTATCTTTCCTGGGTCTTTATATTTACAGGTTTTTTTTTTTTTTTTTAAATCTGTTTTTATAATCCTCCTCTTTTAGGGTGGCTAGTAGTTGAAATCAGAAATGATCTACTTGTTTTCTCTTCATTCTTTTTTTCTGATTCTTTTATTTGCCTTGTTAGTATCTATCTCCCATTTGTTTCCTTTGTTGTCAGTACCCAGTCTTCCTTTTTGGCCATTTCAGACATCCTTAGGCCTTAGTGAAAAGGAAAGGAGCCCTAGTGGAGCAAATGGTTCAGCACTAGTCTTTTAACCAAGGGAGAATGATCGGGCAATTTGCTTCTGTAAAGATTATAACTAAGAAAACCCTACAGGGCACTTTTACTCTGTCACACAGGCTCACCATGAGCTGGCATCAACTCCATAGCATCCAACAACAACAACAATAAGCAAGAAAGAGAAGGACAAAGGGGGAAGTGAAACTTTTAAGATAAATCATTATACATTTTGGAGGAGAATCTCTAATTTCTATTTAATCCAGGATGCCATTTAGATCACATTCAGTACATTAAATAAAATTATTTTGTTGGTTTTTCAAAACGTGAAGACAATGATACTAAAGTTGATTTTAAAAGAAATATTTTCCGTAAGATTTCCTCATGAATATAAATATTTTATTTCTATATTTTCTCCCTGTCTTTTTTCCAGATATACATGTATATAAATTTTATATTTTCTTTATTTAAGCTTGTGGCATGCGTAGGTGCGTATCTTACAGATGTAATGTGAAGGAGATAGAAGCTAGCAATCTAAAGCCTGTGGTGCATTGCACCTTTTTGATGTGAGAAACAAAGATTAACTATAAGAAGCTAAGTCCATCCCCATTAATGGTGTCAGAGTGCTTGAATTACCTTGCTCTGCAATGTGGTTAGGAGCTCTGGTAGCACAATGTGTAAGGTATTTGGCTGCTAACCAGAAGGTTAGTGGTTCAAACCCACCAGCCACTCCATGGGAGGAAGATGAGGCAGTCTACTTCTGTAGAGATTTACAGCCTTGGAAACCCCACGGGGGTCACTATGAATCAGAATCGACTCAATGGTAGTGAGTGGGGCCCATATAGTTGGGACAGACATTGTTCCGTTTTCCACAGTAGAAAATCAGCAATGCACTTATTTTCTAAGTCATTTGGAGATGAAGGACAAGCTAACCAACAAAGGACATTCTAATAAATAAACAAAGAGCCTTTACTCTGTGTACATATTGTGTAGCAGTAAGATCTGGCCTGAAAAGATCTGGTTTCAAGTCCTGCCACTTATTAGTTGGGTAACTTGAATAAGTCTCTACCTTCTCCAAGCTTAAGCTTATTCTTTAAAATGAAGATACTAATGGAAACATTAATCACCACTTTTGAGGATCAACTAATATATGTTATATTACATTGTGACAGTATACCAAAACCAAACCCACTGCTGTGGAGTGGGTGCCAACTCATGGTGACCTCCACTGAGTTTCCAAGGTGGTAAATCTTTTTGAAAGTAGATTGCTGAATCTTCCTTCTGCAGAGTGGCTGATGGGTTTGAACTGGCCAACCTCCTGGTTAGCGGTCAAATGCCTTAGGCACTGTGTCACCAGAGCTCCTTCTGACACTATAGAGGTTATTTATCATAAATGCTGAGGAAAAGTTGTAAATCTTATGTAACTTCTGCTTACTAAGTAGGTTTGCATGTAAGAAATGGAATTTCAAGGTTTTCTAAAGGTCTGTATTATTACTTTCCTTTTTCTCAGTAATTAAAAACCTCGTGCTACTGTCAGAGGAATAGATCACTAGATTGATGAGGCAGCAGAAAGTTCAGAAATAAACCTACCTTTACAGAGAAATTTAGTACTTGATAAAGTTGGCATTTCATATCAGTGGACATTTGGTTGAAATTGTATCTGGCATGAAACATGAAATCTGACACCTTTCTACCAATGTTATTTAAAGGTAGAACTTTGATTAAGAAGAAAAGAAGTAAATTATACAGGAAAGAGAACTGAATCTTCTTCCCAATAACAGAAAAGATGCTTTAAAAACAATATATCCGTAACAATGCTGAAGAATGAGAAAGATGACTGGGAATAAAATTATAAAAGAATTTCAGGAGGATAGAAAGAAAATAGGATCAGATTAATAGAGACAACCAAGGATAAACAGATATTTAAGTAAAACAAACAGGGAAAACAAACAAAGGAAAGAAAAAACCGAAACGACCAACCCAGAAACCAAGGAGAAATTTAAGACCATACTAATCTATTATCCTTGGGACAGGTGAACAGTATAGTCTCAAAATAAGAACAGACTATAATGAAGGTGGAAGAATAAAAAACTATTCTTATAAATAAAAATCATGATTGCTATTTTTCTTTTCAACAGAAAACTTGAAGACCAAATTATGGATCTAGAAGGTGACAATGATGAAATCTCCAAAAACATAGAGAGAAAAGACAGAGAAAAAAAATATAAGAATGTAATGAAGGAAAAATTAGAAGGCAAGGAGGTTAGATGTAGTAACTCATATTTGTTTACAGTATTTAAAATAGCAGCATGGAATTCAGAAATTTATTGGCATGTCAAATCAGTGGGCACTTGGAGGCCAGGGTTCATTGGCCCATGGGAGCAGAGTTGGGACCCCTAATTATTTGTAGAATTTACACAGCTATGTCAGAAACTGTCGCAACTAATGTTTCATATAGGTAAAATTTTAATCTTTATTTTCTTTAATTCTAAAAATATACTTCACATCCCAAGGGAAGGGGAAAATGGAAGAGAGGGCAAAGGCAGATATAAGTTCTTCTGCTCTAGCAGGTGTGAACAGGGAAAATTAAACAATCTGAGGAGTTTCTCCAGTTCTGTCCACTTTCTGCTCCTTTAAAGATAGGCTATTGCTCTTTGCAGGAGCCCTGGTGATATAATGGTTAAGCAACTAAAAGATTGGCAAGTCAAACCTACCTTGTGGCTCTGAAGAAGAAATACTTGGTGATCTGCCTCCCTTAAAGCTAACATGCTAGAAAACCCTATGTATGGTGCAACTGTGCTCTGTCACATGGGGTCACTATGAGTTAAAAATGGACTCAGTGACACCTACAAACAATAGCATTGCTTTTTGACAAACTAAAAAAGATTAGGCACTAGGACTCTGATCACATTCTTTTCCAGCTTTTGTCTGTCCCTGAAGAGAAGATAGGAGCCTTAGTGGTGCATTGTTTAAAAGGACTTAGTTGCTAATTGAAAGGTTGGCAGTTTAAACCCTCCAGCTGCTCCATGGGACATTGACATTACTAAGGGGGTATGTAGGAGCTCTGGTAGCGTAGTGCCTAAGGCACTTGACTGCTAACCAGAAGGCTGGCGGTTCAAACCCATCAGCCACTCCTCGGAAGGAAGATGGGGCAATC
>NW_006921634.1:8211706-8240003 GCF_000298275.1 Orycteropus afer afer | reverse complement strand
AGATGGATCTTGGCTGAAAGCAAAGAATACCAGAAAGATGTTTACTTGTGTTTTATGGACTATGCAAAAGCATTTGATTGTGTGGATCATAATAAATTGTGGATAACATTGAGAAGAATGGGAATTCCAGAACACTTAATTGTACCCATAAGGAACCTGCACATAGACCAGAAGGGTGTCACTTGAACAGAGCAAGGGGACACTGTATGGTTTAAAATCAAGAAGGGAGTGTGTCAGGGTTGTATCATTTCATCATACTTATTCAATCCATGAGTCAGGGCTGACTCGATGGCACATAACAACAACAACAATTCAATCCATACACTGAGCAAATAATCTGAGAAACTGGCTTATATGAAGAAAAACGTGGCATCAGGATTGGAGGAAGGCTCATTAACAACCTGCAATACACTGATGACACAACTTTGCTTGCTGAAAGTGAGGATGACTTGAAGCATTTACTGATGAAGAATGAAGAATACAGTCTGCAGTATGGATTACATCTCAATGTAAAGAAAACAAAAATCCTCACAACTGGACCTATAAGCAGCATCATTATAAATGGAGAAAAGATTGAAGTTGTCAAAGAGTTCTCATTGCTTGGCTCTACAATCGATCCCAATGGAAGCAGCAGTCAGGATATCAGACAATGTATAGCCCTGGGCAAGTCAGCTGCAAGGGACCTCTTTCAAGTGCTGAGGAGCAGAGATGTCTCCTTGAAGACTAAAGTGTGCTTGATATAAGCCATGATATTTTTAATCGCCTCATATGCATGTGAGAGCTGAACAATGAATAAAGAAGACCAAAGAAGAATTGATGCTTTTGAGATGTGGTGCTGGCGAAGAATGCTGAAACTACCTACCATGGGCTGCTAAAAGAACTAACAAATCTGTCCTGGAGGAAGTGCACCCGAAATGCTCCTTGGAAGCGAGAATGGCCAGACTTCGTCTTACCTATTTTGGTCATGTTGTCAGAAGGGACCATTCCCTGGAGAAGAATGTCATGCTTGGTAAGGTGGCTGGTCCACGAGGGAAGGGAAGGCCCTCAACCAGATGGATTGAGACAGGCTGCGGCTATGGGGTCAAGGATAGCAGTGATGGCGGAGCTGGCGCGGGACCGGGCAGTGTTTCATTCTGCTGTGCATAGGGTCGCTATGAGTCGGAGGCAACTCCACGGTGAAGTGAAGGACCGAACTGGCTAATCTAAACTTGGCTAAGACACCCTGAAACTTCAAAGATAAATTCCATTTGCAGACTCCACACCCTCCCCAGCCTTGTGAAACCTCAAAGATAAATTCCACCTGAAGACCCTCCCACCCCACAGACTCCCCCCAGACCTTCTACCTCCCCACCCCACCCCCCGCTTTGTGAAAAACAACCCCACTTCATGGAAACTTCAACTCTTGCAAAACCCCTGCGCACCAGAGGTCCCTATAAAAGTGGGCAATACTTCCCCCAGGTGCGACTCTACTCCGCAACTGGCATTGTTTATGTTGCTCCTAGAGCCGCCCATCACGAGCTTTTCTTCAATAAAACCTGCTCTGATCTGTGGAGGTCGTGGTTATTTTCTCCTCTTCTTACTTTCACTTTAGCTTCTGTACTTCCATACTTTTCCTAACAGACAGCACATAACAACAACAACACAATGACACGTTGAATCATGTGTTTTTGTCTGCACACGCTATATGCGTGAGCTGTTGTTTTCCTTGCTGCCAATGTATTGATTTTTGTAAAATTTTCTGGTGTTTTAGCTACAATCATCGTGATTGTTGTTGTTGTTATGTGCCGTCGAGTCAGACCCGACTCATAGCGACCCCTCCTTGGGTTGCTGAGGCAGATCACTACAGAAGTAGATTGCCTAACCTTCCTTCCGAGGAGTGGCTGGTGGGTTTGAACCGCCAGCCTTCTGGTTAGCAGTCAAGTGCCTTAGGCACTATGCTACCAGAGCTCCCATCGTGGTGATTAGTATTCATTAACCTGTGTCAAAAGGAGCTCTGGTGGTGTAGCAGATAAGGCATTTATCTGCTAGCCAGGTCAGTGGTTCAAACCCACCAGCCACTCTGCGGAAGGAAGATGAGGCAATCTACTTCCTTAAAGATTTACAGCCTTTGAAACCCAACGGGTGTTGTTATGAACTGGAATCAACTCCTTGGCGGTGAGTTTTTTTTATTATTATTTAACCTATATCAATAACTTCTTTGTGAATGAAGTAGTAATTGAAAGAAAAGCAGAAAAAATAAAAAGGGGCTTCTGCTCAGTTACTAATAATGTTGTAATTCAATATAGAAAGATTTTATAAAATCATTTTGTTGTTTGTATTCATATAACCTAACAAACATTACATTTAAACAATTTATGACTGTGTTTACCACATATTGTTCTATGATTAAAATTGATAATAAACATTTTAAGAATTTCATATGATCTGGTCCAGGAGGAGGTCCATGGAGGGGGTTGACACCATGAGTTACTGCAGTGGGTGTTACCAACCTTAGTGATGCCACTGCCACAGGAGAAAGATGTGACGATCTGCTTCCACAAAGATTACAGTCTTGGAAACACTATGTGGCAGTTCTACTCTGTCCTATGGGATCACTATAAGTCAAAATCAACACCAGGGCAATGGGTTTTTGAGAAGAAGATGAGTCTGGCTATGAGAACATTCCCTCAACTTACATGTACTTACTTAAAGAGAAGCGCAAATGTGTGAAGAGAAAAATCAAAGAAAAGGGCATAAGTTTGCCTCAGCTGTTTTGTGAGCTGAGAGCAGAAAGACGCCATTGAGTTTATGTCTTGCTTATTCACACAATGAGAAGAGAGAGTAAAAGCATGACACAATGTTTGGTCAGAGGACTAGATTCCACCTAGTTTCTCAACCTCCAGTGTGCAAGTTCTCCTCAGGAATTCTTTTTTTAAAAAATGGTGTTTATTTTGAAGATTATCTAAACACATTAGTATAAGCACATTCCAGGTCATCCAATGACTACCTGAGCACAGTCAGGCAATTTTGGGTTGACTTTGGCATGGGCTTTTGAGTTATATCTTTATTGGCCTCAAGTGGAAAGGAAAAGAACAGAAGAAAATATAATATATAAATGAAAGCCAATGACAGCAAGATGCATGCTGTGAACAAAGATGTCATAGTAGCTTAAATGAAGAGCTGTGTGAGGAACATTTAGTTCTCTTACAGCCTAATAGCACAGGCTGCCAAATCAAAAAGCATTCAGCACTGCAGAGAGAGGACAGGGTGACTTTATTACAAGAAAGTAACATCATATGTCACATTAAATTAATAGAATTAATTTGAATTATATTGGTTCTGTAGGTTTATAGGTATGTGAGCATATGGAGTTTATATCCAGGTTTATATTTGTACATATTTAAGCATTATAAAACAAATAATTTAATCAGAAGTAAAAGCTAGAGTCATGGGTACTAGTGATTTTATCAGCCAGGACATGCACATCAAATTTGATGTAAGCAGATCCTAGTGGCTTCCTTAGGCCAGAGAGGTTGTTGCATGTGGTGGAGTTGGAAGACAGTGGAAGGCTCGTGTGACTTGGCCTCTATTTCTTCGGTAGACAAACCCCTTTAGGCTGTCCTCTTCAATTTCTAGTCAGTTCTTTTCCATGTGTTAATTTTCTATTTATGAATAAATCTCTCTTTCCTTGTTGTTTATTTAGTTGTGCATACTTCTCAGCAGACTGGGGAAGGAGACGTTTTAGAAGATCAGGGCTTGGAGTTTTCTCTGAGTAAAGATCTTTCGTAGCACCTAGCTTGCAGCTGGTCAAAACAAGGTAGTCCTACTGGAGGATGAACACTATCCCAGATAGTTCAAGAAGCCACTGAAATAATCCCAATCATCTTGTGGCAAGAACATTGCTCCAGTGGGAATTTTGACAGCAAATATTGAGCAAAATCCTTCCCTTTCAGACAAAGAGCCCACAGCTTCTTGAACTCTTATGGGGTGAATGTTAAGTAGGTGGAAAAGATGATACATAGTTTAAATTAAACTATCCTGGAATCTGTCCTGGAAGAAATGCAGCCAGAATCCTCCTTAGAAGTGAGAATATCCAGACTTCGTCTCACCTACTTTGGTTATGAGGAGCTCTGGTAGCATAGTGCCTAAGGCACTTGACTGCTAACCAGGAGGCTGGCGGTTCAAACCCACCAGCCACTTCTCGGAAGGAAGGTTGGGCAATCCTACTTCCGTAGTGATAACTGCCTCGGAAACCCAAAGAGGGGTCTCTAGGTCGGGGTTGACTCGATGGCAAATAACAGCAACAACAACAACTTTGGTTATGAGGTCAGAAGGGATATCATACTTGGTAAAATGGAAGGTCAGAGGAAAAGGGGAAGACCCTCAAGGAGATGGATTGATACAGTGGCTGCAATGATGGTCTCAAGCACAGCAAAGATTGTGAGGATGGCACAAGTTAGGGCAGTGTTACGTTCTGTTATACATAGGGTCGCTATGTGTCGGAATTAACTTTATGGCACCTAACAACAACAATTATGTTATATGCCATCGAGTCGGACCCGACTCCTAGTGACCCCTCCTTGGGTTTCCGAGGCAGTATCACTACGGAAGTAGATTGCCCCATCTTCCTTCCGAGGAGTGACTGGTGGGTTTGAACTGCCAGCCCTCTGGTTAGCAGTCAATGCCTCAGCCACTAAGCTACCAGAGTTCCTAACAACAACAATAACAACAGTTTAAATTAAAGCAGAAAAAAAAAAAATGCATTCATGATGCATATACTCACCATTTTAAGCAGATACAATTTTCCTGGTTGCTGATTAGTGCATTGTCTACCTAGAGTCACCTGTGATCAAAAGATTACTTGGTGAACACTCAGAACCAGGAGAATTACCTGGATTATCTGTCTAGTGTGATAAAGAAGATGATGGATTGATGCAGACATCTCCCTTCCTGGCACACACACTTAATACTCTTGTTCCTGAGTCGAGGGGCCCACTCTCCTGGACAGTGGATAAGTGAGCATGGCCGGAATTTCCTTCTGTGTCTGCCTTTATTTTCCCCTATGCTTTGCTTCCTGAATAGTCTCCCTCTGATGATGCATTATCTCTTTAAACATGCTAGTACCTAAATCTGGGTATAAACAAGACTTGCTTCCTATGTCTTTGTTTTTAAAGCAACCTTAGGTAAGTTAGCTTTGAGCCATTGTGTGCTGACTTTATTATTACTCTGAATAAGAGCATCTCAGATTAATTTAGGGCTCGCCTATATGAGATGGTGCCTATGCCAAAGTATGAGGCCAAAATTCCGTGGTTAATACAAAACTACTTCTGCACTGAGAATGCAGCCTGTCATTTCTGTAATTCTCCACTGTATCCTGAGAAAATTACTTGGTAAACAATTTTAGAGAAGAATGTGATTTTGTTTGTTTAAGGGTTTTGCTTGCTTAAGAATATACCCTGTTCAGCATATCAGATCCAAAACAATTCTCAGAGCAGATATACCTTAGAATTATGCATGTCCTTGCTGTGGTTATTATTCAAGGAGGGTCTCATGGTTGTTTCAAGGATGTTGTTGTTGTGTTGTTATGTGCTGTCAAGTTGGACCCAATTCATAGTGACCCCTCCTTGGGTTTCTGAGGTGATATCACTACGGAAGTAGATTGCCCAACCTTCCTTCTGAGGAGTAGCTGGTGGATTTGAACCACCAGCCTTCTGGTTAGTAGTCAAGTGCCTTAGGCACTGCACTAAAAGGCTAGATGAGCCCAATTTTGTAAGCATTATCTACATGTCAGTCAACCACTGAACTTTGGTGTAGTTCCCTGTATTTTCTTATAGAAATTCCCTGAAATATCTCTTCCTTGGATCACTTGGTTCAGCATCCTCTGGACCTTGTGATTCCCAATTTGCAAAATGTCCTACCTCTCCATAAAAGCTCTTTACTTTTAATTTCAACCAGACTCTGCCATTTTAGCTCTTTGACAACTCTTAGAAGGTAATCTTCATGAATTTATTTTCAAGTTTTTGGTATCTTACTGTTGCTTCAGTATACCACTTGTTTCTTTCTTTTACTTTACATTAATTAAAAATAAGCTCTGGTAGCATAGTGGCTAAAAGCACTTGACGGCTAACCAGAAGGCTGGCGGTTCAAACCCACCAGCCACTCCTCGGAAGGAAGATGGGGCAGTCTACTTCCCTAGTGATACTGCCTTGGAAACCCAAGGAGGGGTCGCTATGAGTTGGGTCAGACTCGACGGCACATAACAACAACAACAACAACAAGCCATGATGTGCACGTGAAAGCTGGACAATGAATAAAGAAGACTGAAGACAAGTTGATGCTTTAGAGTTGTGGTGTTGGCAAAGAATACTGAGAGTACCGTGAACTGCCAGAAGAACTAACAAATCTGCCCTGGAAGAAGTGCAGCTGGAATGCTTCTTGGAAACGAGAATGGCCAGACTTCATCTCACCTACTTTGGTCATGTCGTTAGAAGGGACCATTCCCTGGAGAAGGATATCATGCTTGGTAAAGTGGAGGGCTGGTGACAAAGGAGAAGGACCTCAACGAGATGGATTGAGAGTGGCTGCAATGATGGGCTTAGGTATAGCAAAGATTGTGAGGTTGGCACAGGACCAGGCAGTGTTTTGTTCTATTGTATACAGGGTTGCTATGGGTTGGAGCTGACTTGATGGCATATAATAACAACAGCACAACAGCATCCATAATATAAGCATGCTGTAGCATCTCTAGAATTTCCATATAGAAAGGACTTGGGGGCTGTGATTTAGTGGACATAGGGGGTAGAGGACTCCGTAAGCTTCTTTTACATAGAAAATGTATATATTTAGTGGTAGTTTAAAGCTGTGTTACATAGTAAACTTATTTTGCTTGGGTAAGATATGTAAGATTAAGATCAAAAAGAGCAATAGCAATTCAGTACCTCACAGGCAGTTCCCATTCATGGTGACCTCATGTATTGCAGACTAGAACTGCTGCATACAGTTTTCTTTGCTGTAATCTTTAGGGAAACTGATTGTCAGGCCTTTCTTCTGCAGCAGCACTGGGTAGATTCAAACTGCCAACCTTTAGGTTAGTAGGCGAGTGTAGTTTGTACCACCCAGGGGCCTAGATGTGTAAGATTAGTCCTTGAAAACCCTTAGGAGCACAGTTCTACTCTGAAACATGTGGGGTCATCAGGAGTCAGAATTGTTTCCATGGCAATGAGTTTGGTTGTCTTGTTTCTTTCTTTGTTTTCTTTTTTATTCTTTTAGATATTTACTTAGAATGATTTGGCCGATAAGGTTGATGAGAATTATCATTACTTTTTTTTTTTTTTTTAGTTTTTATCGTGATTTGGGTGAAAATTTACAGAGCAAATTCATTTTCCATACAGCAGTTCATACACATTTTGTCTCATGACATTGACTGCAATTTCCCAAAATGTAACAGCTCTCTTCCCACTTCCTCCCTGTAATTACCTCTTCCCTGTGGCCTTCACTCCCATGCATTCCTGCCCCCTGAGCTGTCTCATTGTGCATACACTGCCTTTCTGTTCTCCCATGATTGATCTCTCCAAGGAGTGTATCTACCTGATGTAAATGTTCAGCCCATATGCATGTCTATTATTTGGCTGGAAGCCATAGGAATGAGTTCAATTCTGACCTGAAGGATGGCTAAGGGCCATAGTCTTGGGGGTCTCACCAGGCTCTATCAGACCAGCAAACCTGGTCTTTTTTTAGGATTATCATTACTTCTGCCCCCTCAAGGCACCTACCTCTTGTTCGCCATTCAGTGCATGGGGTAGCTCTTCAATATGAATCATAGACTGGCTTTGTAGTATTCTTGGAGATGAAGTTAATTAATTGGCTATTTCCCAGCAGCCTCAAATTACTTGTCGCACTTTTTTTTTTTTTTTAATTTACAGATAATCTATTTTCATTTCTGTGTATTTTATGACCTAGTTTTCTAAATCTGGAAATCACTAACTTTATCAGTAAAGGACCACTTTCTTCCGCAGATACACTCTTTGTCGAAGAGTAAAGAAGCTTTTTTCTCCCCATTTGCACAATTCAATTTTAACTTCAGGCAATGCAGACAGTGCCTGTGCTGGCATTCAGTTATGCCTCAATTAACTCATAATATCAGCAACCAGTCCTTCACTGCCCAGGTTCCTCCTTGAATTCTGATAACAAGATTGAATTAGAAAGGTGAATGTCATGGGCACAAATGTAAATTGCTAAAAATGCAAGCAAATGTGTGTGTGTGTGTGTGTGGTTGCTTGGATATGTGTGTGTTCTTTTTGAATATACTCCAATCCGTTGCTGTAGATTCCAACTCATAGTGACCCTATGGGACAGAGTGGAAGCATCCCACAGGGTTTCCAATGCCGTACTCTTTACAGAAGCAGACTGCCACATCTTTCTCCCATGGAGTGGCTGGTTGGTTCAAACCACTGACCTTTCAGTGAGCAGCTGAGAGCTTAACTACTTCACCACCAGGGCTCCATATATCACAAAGCCAAATATAAATAAGTTTATATGATCAGTTTTGGGGCACTCAATGGCTTTTCTTCAACAAATTTGCATAGTGTATTAGTTTCCTATTGCTATTGTAATAAATTATCCACTATTTTGGTAGCTTAAAACAACACAAATCTATCATCTTACAATTCTAAAAGCCAGAAGTCCAAAATGAGTTTCATTGGGCTAAAGTCAAGGAATCAGCAGGGCTGGGTTCCTTCTGGAGGCTCTAGGATAGAATGTGTTTCCTTGTCTTTCACACCTTCCAGAGGCTGCCCACATTCCTTGGCTCAGGGCTCTCTACCTTTATCTTCAAAGCCAGTAAATTTGGCCTGAGTCCTTCTCATGCTGCCATCTCTCTGGTTTTCTTCTGCATCCTTCTTCCTCTTTTAAAGACTTTTGTGATTACATTGGACCTACCTGGGTAACTCAGAATCCACCACAACCAGTTGTCGTTGAGTTTATTCTGATTTATGGCAACCCCATGAGTGTCAGAGTAGAATTGTGCTCCAGAGGGTTTTTCAATAACTGAATTTTTGGAAGTAGATCACCAGGCCTTTCGTCTGGGGTGCTTTTGGGCGGGCTTGATGTTCCAACCTTGTGGTTAGCAGCAGAGTAAGTTAATTATTTGCACCAGCCGGGAATCCAATCCAGGATAACCTCCCTATTTTAAGGTCAACTGATTAGCAGCCTTAATTCCATCGGCAACGTTTATTTCCCTTTGCCGTGTGACCTAACATATTCTCAGGCTCTATGAATTAGGATGTGGACATCTTGGGTGGGGTCCAATATTATGCCTTCCACGTATAGAAAGTTAAAGCAATCTCTAAAAATTTCAGTGTGGGTACCTTGATACTACACTCTATATCTTAAAGGTGAATAGACGTACCTGTATTTATGACAACCTCCTAAATGTGTGATAAGTGCACATGAGTCGTCGTCTTCTTTTTTTTTTTTTTTTTAATTTATTGTGATTTGGGTGAAGATTTACAGAGCAAATTCACTTTCTATACAGCAGTTCACATATACTTTGTCTCATGTCATTGACCACAGTTTATCACAGTGCAACAGCTCCCCTCCCACTTCCTCCCCATAGTTACCTCTTCCCAGTGTCCATCCCTCCATACTCTCCTGCCCCCTGAGCTTTCTCCCTGTGCATAAGCAGCCCTTCCTTCTCCCATGAATGTTCTCTCCAGGGCGTGTGTCTACTTGAGGTAAATGTTTAACTCACATACCTGTACATTGTTTGGCTGGAAACCACAGGTGTGGGTTCGATTTCAGACCTGAAGGGCAGCTGGGGGCCATAGTCTCAACACATGAATCTTTTTACTGAGGTTCCTTCCAACCATAGGAAGCAGCAGCCCCTTTTGCTGTTTGATTTGGGAGTTCCTGAAACATCTTTTTGCCCTTCTTTATTTATCTCTTTCACAGGCCTGCCACAAGTGCATGGAACATCTAGCCTTCCTCATGGCTTTGGGCTAGGGAACTGTGTGTCTTCAACCTTTTTAACATGAAATTTTGAAACTTAGTATCAATCCCCTGGCACAATTTTGAAACAAGTATCAGTCTTCTGGCACAATTAAAACCTCGGCATGTATTAATCTATGAAAGAAATTAGCTGGTTACCTGGTAGGAATACAGGGCAAGTAAAACTAGGTTACTTTTGAGCTGAGGGAAAAGGAAGGGAAAATTTGGAGCTTGGGACATTGGGAAGACAAATGTGGGCAGAGTAGGAAGTTCTACTACATCAGGGGATGATATGCATGGTTAGAACAGACCTCAAGGAGACCTATTTATTCATTTAATAAATTGTGATCATTATATGTAATATCTATGCAATGCATTGGAGTTGAAATGGGAACAAATGATCACTAGTAACTTTCCTTTCAGACATTACTTTAGGAGACACTTAGAGATACCAGTGTTAAAGACGAATGCATTTATTTTTCTGTATTTCCTGGGTTAGGTTCCTTTACTCAGCATGAGGCTTCTCCACCATTGCACAGAACTTTGAATCTTGATTATAGGCCTGGCACACACTGGCTTGTACAGTTCAAGTGGACACAGTATAAGAGCATCTTGACTCTTATCAGGAACACATTACACTGGGGTTGTGTACACCATGCAAATTACCATTATCATTATTATTATATTGTTGGTATTTAACTTTGAACACTTGGTGAAATTGATGTATAGATAGTTCTTTGTTGCAGGAGACTGTCCTGTGAATTGTAGGATGTTTAATATCATCCCTGGTCTCTACCCACTAGATGTCAATACACTTTTTCAATTGTGACAAAGAAAAATGTCTCTAGAAATTGCCAAATGTCCCCTGGGAGACAAAATCACTCCCAGTTGAGAACCACTGACATGTAGCATAAAAACAGAAAAATATACAAATCACAAGGGTACAGCCTGAGTAATTCAATAATTCACTAAAGTAAATATGTCCATGTAATATCTGAAATATTTCCAGATCAAGAAATAGAACATTAGTAGCACTCAAGAATCTCTGCTTTTTATCCTTCCCGTCATTACCCAAATAGAACATGTCATCAGAAGCCTGACTCTTCCTGATTTTAGACTTTAAATAAATGTAACCATATAGAATATACTCTTAGTTTTATGAGGTTCGTTCATTCATTTTGCTGCATATTGTATTAGTTCGTTTATTCTCAGTGTTTATGTTACTGCATTGTAGTAATGCCACAGTATATTTATCTCTTGTGAGTACACTGTTGCTAGCTATTTTAATAGTTCCCAATTTTTGATATTATAAATAATGCTGCTATGAACACATACATGTATTTTGGTACAATATGTATGCATTTCTATTATGTGTATACCTCAGTGTCAAATTGCCAGGATTTGAGTATACATACTTGAAGTTTTCCAAAGTGGTGCTACCAATTTATTACTCCCACTAGTAGTGTCTGAGTGATCCACTTTATCCACACATGCCAACACTTAGTATTTCCAGTCCCCACTCCCCACTATTAGCCACTCTGATGAGTATACAGTCATTACATTGTGGTTTTAATTTGCATTTCCCATGTGACTAATGAGGTTAGCATGTTTTCATATAATTATTGGACATTTTAATATCATCTTTTGTGAAAGGTATGTCCTTTTGCCCATTTTTGTAGTTGGCTTGTCTGTCTTTTCTATTTTGATTATTAGCAAATGTTTCTATATTCTGAATAGAAGTAATTTGTTGTGTGTATATATTGTAAATATCTTTTCTCACATATGACTTCCCTTTCTGCTGTCCTAATGATGTCTTTTGATAAGCAGAAGTTCTCAATATTAATCAAATCTTATTTCTTTTTCTTTATTTATGATTGTTGTTGTTGTTGTTATGTGCCGTCGAGTCAGCCCTGACTCATAGCGACCCCTCCTTGGGTTTCCGAGGCAGTATCACTACGGAAGTAGGATTGCCCAACCTTCCTTCCATTAGTGATGTTTTATTCCAGAAATCTATGCAAAGTCATAAAGATATTCACCTATGTTAACTTTTAGAAGCATTCATTTTTTCACTTTTATCATTTAAGTTTTCCATATACCTGGAACTGAATTTTTTATGTATATGATGTGGAATAGGTTTGGAATTATTATTATTACTTTCCACATAGACAATCAACTGAATTAGCATTATTTATTGAAAAGGTTTTCAATAAATTGAAAGGTTGTGGTAAATCAAGTGACACTACATAAGAGGACTTATTTCTGAACTATTACTATGTTTCATAGATCTACTTATCTACACTTTTGCCAATATCACACTGTCTTAATTACTGTAACTTTATAATAAGATTTAATACCTAGTAGTGTAAGTCCAAAGAGTTCTGGTGATGTAGTGGATCCTTAGAAGTATAAGTCCAAGGAGCTCTGGTGGTAGAGTGGTTAAGGCATTTGGCTGGTAATCAAAAGGTCAGTGGTTTGAACCTACT
Organism: Orycteropus afer afer; assembly: GCF_000298275.1. Taxonomy (NCBI): domain Eukaryota; kingdom Metazoa; phylum Chordata; class Mammalia; order Tubulidentata; family Orycteropodidae; genus Orycteropus; species Orycteropus afer. The sequence goes on along the minus strand of NW_006921634.1, from coordinate 8,227,557 downwards.
ATCAGCTCCGTGGAAGAAAGATGGGACAGTCTGCTTCTGTAAAGATTTATAGCCTTGGAAACCCAATGGGAGTCACTAGGTTGGAATTGACTCAGTGGCAGTGAATGAGAAAAAGTCCTTCAACTTTTTACTTCTTTGAGGTTATACTGGCAATTTTTGGCTTTCTTATTTCTCTGTACATTTTGGAATTAGCTTGTCAATTCCAAAAACCTGCTGGGATTTTGATTGGGATATCTTGAATTTATAGGTCAATTTGAGAGAAATGAAATTGTTACATAGTAAGTCACCCAAGCCATAAACATATTTTGCTGTTGTTGTTATGTGCCGTCGAGTTGGACCCGACTCCTAGTGACCCCTCCTTTGGGTTCCTGAGATGGTATCACTATGGAAGTAGATTGCCCAGCCTTCTAGTACACGGTATTTAAATCTTCCTTATTTCTTCTTACCAGATCAAACTCACTGCCATCAAATCAATTTCGACTCATAGCAACCCCTCCTTGGATTTCCAAGGCAGTATCACTATGAAAGCAGATTGTCCCATCTTCCTTCTGAGGAGTGGCTGGTGGGTTTGAACTGCCAGCCTTCTGGTTAGCAGTCAAATGCCTTAGGCACTATGCTACCTGTAGAGGTCTCGCACATATTTCATTAGATTTATTCCTAGATATTTGATACTTTTTAAATACTATTGAAAATGGTTTATTTTTTAAAATGACATTTTCTAATAGTTACCAGTACACTGAAATGCAATGAATTTTTATATTATGCTTTATTTTATATTAGCATAATAGGTAAATTATGCATTAATTATAAGTTTATAGGTTCTTTTGGATTTTCCATATGCACAGCTATATTATTTATCTATAAGCAGTAAAAAAAATATTTCTACTTTTCCCATCCTTATATTTTTATTTATTTTCCTTATCATGTATCACTGGCTGTGAACTTTATTTCATGTTGACCAGAAGTTGTACTTTTCCTGATACCAGGAGGAACTTTTCTTTATTTCATCATTAAACATGATGTTTACTGTATTTTTCCCCCTTCTGGCAGGCAGTAAACTAGTTTGTTGTTGTTATGTGCCATCAAGTTGGACCCAACTCATAGTGACCCCTCCTTGGGTTTCCGAGGTGGTATCACTATGGAATTAGATTCCCCAACCTTCCTTCTGAGGAGTGGCTGGTGGGTTTGAACCGCCAGCCTTCTGGTTAGCAGTCAAGTGCCTTAGGCACTCTGCTACCAGACCTCCCAGTAAGCTAGGAACAGATCTCAATTGGAGTTAGCTCATTCTAGTCTGTGTTTCATGCCTTGTGAGGCTGGTTTATTTCTTCTTTGCTGTTACTTCAGTTAAGAACCTGGTAGGTTTAGTAGCAGACAACATTGGTGGTTCAGTGGTAGAATTCATGCCTTCTGGGAAGGAGACCTGGGTTCAATGCCTGAGCAATGCATCTTATCCTAGTCAAGGTGTCTCATGTATAGTCACAACCCTTCTGTCAGTGGAGGTTTGCATGTAGCTATGATGCTGAATAGGTTTCAGTAGAGCTTCCAGAATAAGGTGGACTAGGAATAAAGTCCTGGTGATCACCTTCAGAAAATCAGTCAATAAAAAGCCTATGGAGCACAATGGTTCTATCCATAACCAGTTGCAGAGGTGGCTTAAGATCAGGAAGGCTCACGACTGGGCAGTGTTTTGTTCTTTTGTACATGGGTTGCCATTAGCTGGGGTTGACTCTATAGAAACCAACAACAATAAGGTTAGTAGTACTCCTTTTCACAGGGACTTGAACTCTAACTTTTATCTCCAAGTATCATGAGTTTAGTTTTTTAGTTGTGATTTTCTATTTGGCTACTTGGCCTTTTGCTCCCAGGAACTTACTGTTTGGCAAATGTCTTAAGGAAGAGCAGTAGTGCAAAATATTGGCTTCATATCTCTGTGGATCTCTTCACTTTCAAGCAATCCTAGCTCTCTTGATTGCCCTGAACTACTTTTTTTTTTTTTTTTTTTTCCTCCTTAGCTACTATCACTTATAATTGGCAAATTCTTATAAGGGAAAAGCATGGGGTTACCTTTCCTTTGGTGTCTTGGTCTCTAATGCCCTGTCTTGATTAATATCCAGTGCTTTCAAACACAAGTATTTTTTTAAAAAATTATTCTCCATCTTTGATAATTATTCTCAGCAGGAAGGTGGTCTGATACAAGCTGTTCCATCATAGCTGGAAATCTATTGGTTGGTAAACTGTATTTCAAAATACTTTTAACTTAAATCTGTATAAATCTCTACTTATAACTTAAATCTGTATAAACAATCTCTACTATATTCCAAAAGTTTGTCACAAGACCAAATGTAGGTGGAGTCTGCAGCTGATGAACCAACAGAACTGTGGCAGGCAGTAGGGGTGTATGTGTAGAGATATAGGCACATTGTTAGAACAAACTTCAGCCCTACTTCTCTAAACCTTGTGTTTTTTGGACCTATTGCTTGGCATTAAAGCACCACTTTCTTTTAGTTTTTGCTATTTGACTGAATTAGTCCCATAGAGAACTGGGTTTGAAGGTGGGAGAATATGAGCATGCTGATACTTATATGTGGTGCAAATTAAATTTTATTGCGCTGTGCTTAAAGGATGCATTTCACCAAAGGATACGGAAAGAAAGCAGGCTACAGAATATTCACAGAAAGGAAATGATTGGGTATTGACCGTCATTTACTTTTTGAGGTTGAGATCCATCCAGATCATGGGCTAACCAAACTTTCATTTCACAAACTACGTCTGTCACCCTGAAACTTTAGCACACTATATGATTGCCAGTATGGTGTGGCCTTCAGCAAGCACCGTAACCTAGATCTGGTTCCAGATACAATTTCGTATAATGTCACTGGCACCATGTTGCTATATTGTCCTCCAGTTACATAAGCATGACTACAGATCACAGATGTGTGATCTTGTTGCACCTTTGTAATGACTGCTAGTTTCTGTGTATGTGCAAACACACTTCCTGAATCCGGAGGCCTAGGTGGGCCCTAGCATGGCAAACCTTCTAAGGACCAATCTCAGAATGCTGATCCCCTATCTTAGGAGCCATCCCTCTCTCCCAGTGGTTTATTGTCCCATGTCTGAGTTCCGAACAGGGCTTTGAACTAGTTCTTTTTTCTTCAGTCATGGCTGAAAAAGCAAAATTGGAACAGACTAGAATTTTTAAAATTTGGGTGAACTGGAAGGATAGCTGGAATAGGAAAAAATTACCAGTCAACAGTCTACTAGAAACTTAATTCCCCTCTTAGGAAACAAGGCAACATGTGCGTTGTATAGCAACTAAATCTCTTGACCAGCAAAGGTGAAAACATCACTGCCCCACTCAAAGATGGTGGCTATGCTACTTTGAATGTGTGTTACTCTCCATAGTCCCGGCAATAATCCAATTTCCCACATCAGGCTACTGAAAGGGCTCATTATACATTTTCCATTTCCCATTCTAAGGCTTTGACCAGTTATTTTTCCCATTTTAGTTACCGTTCTACTTCATCCAAATTTTAAAAATTTAAGTCAGTTCCAATTTTCTTTGTTGTCCATAACTGATCAATTCAAAGGTCAAGTTCAGAATAATGTCCAGGGAGGAGCTCCAGGACTAGTTGCAGGATGATGTTATCACATCAAGTGTAGCCAAGTGGTCAGAGTGGGAGTGGGCAATTTAAATTGAAGTCTCGTCTGAGACTTCCCTACTAATAAGAATCATAGGTTCTTTATTCTTTGAAATAGTCAGTAGAGTCAACTGTGTGCACACAAAAGTATACTCATGCGTACACATACACACTCACCTTTTGGATATTATGTTAATTCTCAAAACTGTTTTAAACCAATCAGATGAAAGAGCAATATTTTCTTCACTGTACCATAATTTACAAGACTTCCTCTCTTACACTGGAGTTTTCTTACTCTTTTATTCAGAAGAATGTTGGTTCCTTTCTTCCATCCTCTCCACTCCTTTTCTACTTATGCAAAAGCAACATAGATTCTTAGTGAAGGACTATTTTGTTCCCGGTTGTGGGGGAGAAAGAGGAGGAGTATAGGCATCCTCATTTTATTGTGCATTGCTTTATTGCACTCTGCAGATACTGCGTTTTTTACAAATTGAAGGTTGTGGCAACTCTGTATCAAGCAAGTCTAGTGGTGCCATTTTTCCAACAGCATGTGCTCATTTGGTGTCTCTATGTCACATTTTTGTAATTCTCACAGTATTTCAAACTTTTTCATGATGCTATTTCACACTTAGTAGACTACAGTATAGTGTAGATATAACTTTTATAAGCATTGGGAAAACAAAGAATTCGTGTGACTCACTTTATTGTGATATTTGCTTTATTTCAGTGGTCTGGAACTGAACCCTTAATATATCAATATATCTTAGGTATGCTGTAATTTCATCCTTTCAGTTACTTAATTTTCCTGTCTGGAGTTCTTTCTATGCCAGGAATTAAATAGCCATGCCATCTCTCTCTCTTTCTTTTTTTTTTAAGTTTTGGAAATCTACTTCTCTAATGTAGGAGCTCTGGTGACACTGTGGTTAAACCATTGGGCTGCTAACCAAAAGGTCAACAGTTCAAACTGACTACCTGCTCTGTGGGGAAAAGATGAGGCAGTCTGCTTCTGTAAAGATTTACAGCCTTGGAAACCTCATGGGGCAGTTCTACTCTATCCTATAGTGTCACTCTGAGTCAGAGTCAGCTTGATGGCAGTGGATTTTAAATGTTTAGGAAGCTTTGTCAATATTTTAGGATCCAACTATGTCCAATATTGTTTTCCTTGGATACTTAGAAATCCATCCATCCATCCATCCATCCAATCTGAGGAGCTCTGGTAGTGTGGTGCCTAAGGCATTTGACTGCTAACAATAAATTGGTAGTTCAAACCCACCAGCAACTCTGCAGAAGGAAAATGGGGCAATCTACTTCTGTAAAGATTTATCACCTCAAACCCAAAAGGGGTCACTATGAGTCAGAATTGATTCAATGGCAGTGAGTTTGTTTTGTGTTTTTTTTTTTTTTTTTGGTCCATCTATCTATAAATTTTACCATAAAGTTTATTAGCTGTTCTCCTTTCTCATAAATGGAATGGACAACTGTTGATAATTCTTCACAAACCAGTGGTCATTTAAGAAACTATATCCTGAGGAGGTTGTTTAAAAAAAAAAGAAAAAAAAAAAAAAACCTTCAAAAAGCAATGGAAAGCCAAACAATATTATTAATGTAAAATACCAGAGAAATTGATTTCTGAAATCATTTCTACCTTTCACTACAATTTCTTATAATTGCTCAGCACCAAGACATGCAACTCTAGTGCAGAACAGCTACGTGAGATGAAAGGTGCACAGAGAGGAAAACACACATGAATGGAGTTTTTGCCTCTTTTCTTATTAATGAAAGGAGGAGAGCTGGAAGGAAAGGCTGAGGACTGAAAACAAACCAAACAAAAACAGTAACCATTTGAAAACTTGTGGAAAAGAGCCAAACATGCCCATACTTTTACTTGGAATCTAATTTCCCCCAAAGATTTCTCCCCACAACCACCATACTCCTATTTTCAGTTCACGTGATTAAGGAAGATAAACTCTAATCAATTAATTTTAACTTATAAGCAAAACAAAACAAAAAATTAGGAGTAGGTGGCAAAAGAAAAATATGTATTTTATATATAGATGTTTCAACTTATGTTTTTGTTTCTTGGTCAAAATTACTCTCAGAAGTACAAATTTCCTTTATTCCTGAGTTATATGAAAGGTAAAATTCTTATTAGTTAATCCAATCATGTGCCAGATGCCCTAGGTTTAGGAGAAAGAGTTCCCCTTCCCAGCAAATGTTCAGATTGAGTTTCTCCTGTATCCTATGTCTGCTGGGTTTTTATCTGGTTTTAACCACAGTCTCTGGTTCTCTGGGCAGTCTCCCATTGTGCTGGATGGGTCTATGGTCATCTTGGTGAAGCTGGGAAGTATGGTTCTTAGAATTCCCTTCTCTGAATGAGTCTAGGTTAGAATTGGCTAAACAAGGAACATGCACAAGATTTAAGAGTTGGAAGTGGAGCAGAATCCATGAAGGTTTACATGGAATACTCAGAGATGCATGGTAGGTCCTAAATTGTCCTCACTCCTTCTCTATATCCAACTCTTCTTCCCCATTTATATCAGTTTCAGGCTCACTAAGGTGATCAGGACAGACCTAGAGAAACCTTCTGTCCAAAGGCAACAGCTTCCCATAGCCCTCTCCACAAGCACATCATTTGTCATACTATTTGAGGGGCTGATAACTTGGTTTCTCAGATCTCCCTGCAAGCTTCAACTTGTCCATCTGTGCCGATGATTTAGGAAGACTAGTTAGTGACTTTCCCTCTAATCCTCTAACTAACTCTCCAGTCCAGACCTTCACTTTGTCTGCTACTCCCATATTGTTAAGGTCTAGTTCCTATAATAAATTCTTTACCCTATAACACTTGTAGTGGCTCTGCTTTCCTGACTGATGTGATGGTACACTCAAAACACGTCAAAAATACTATCTCTCTTACTTATTTAATCCTCACTAAATATCCCCCTAAATTTATCTTTCTGAAGATTCAGGAAGAAAGGAGACTTGCACTTCTGAGCATAATTTTGACATAGAAACAAGAACAGATGTTGAAGCATTTTATAATTCAAAATATCTGAGGAAGGCAATATTGAACATGGCTAGATCCTAGAATATTGACAAATAATTTTTTTCTTCAGAGTAATGGAATTCTATAACTCCCAAATACTTAGTCCTTGCTTCATCAGTTAGAAGTTCTCCTTTTGAATATTTATATTTAGTATACAGTGAGCATTCTAATGCTTGTAAATAAAGCCATTGTTTGTATTTCAGTGATACTCCTATGTTTATATTAAGTTAAATCTCAAATTGACTTAATAAATTCATTCTTTTTGCATTTGTTTATAGATATCAGATTTGAAAGTTTCTTATACATCATTTTCAAGCAGTCAACCCAACATATAATCAGTGAGAAGTTATATGTAAACCCACAAGTTCCAATAAGTTTGAAAATCAGATTAAAATGAAGAAGGAAGATGTAATGGTAATGGCACATTGATGAGAATTCCATTGTTTAAAACACAGAACCAGAATTGCAAATTAGTTGTCTCATCTGTGCCAGCTCTGGTTAATAGCAGTTGCTTATAGCACTAGTTTAAAAAGAGATTTAAAGACTTTCTGGTATAAGGGAGTCCTTGGGTGATGTGAGCAGTTAAGCATTCAACTGATAACCAAAAGATTAGTAGTTTTAATCCACCCAAAAGCACCTTGGAAGAAAGGCTGGTAGATCTACTTCTGAAACACTACATCCACTGAAGACCCAATGAAGCACAGTTCTACTCTGCAGCACACAGGGTTGTCATGAACTGGAATTGACTCCATAGTAACTGGTTTTGTTTTGGCTTGGCTCATCAAGGGAGTGTTATGGTTAATTAGTGTGTGCCATGAATATGGGAGGAAAGTCACCACATATTGACTTATATTTGTTGACCCTAATATGAAAAAGATGACCTTGTAATAGATGGATAGATAGGCTGAATGATCAGGTATATCTAGGCAAAAGGGAATATACCTATGATCATATATAAGGTGGGCAGATGATATTTTTTTGTATGTGCTATCAGAATACCCATATATATAAAATAGAGCTAACAAGGGGCAAAGTTATGATAACTTCTTAGGCACAGTCAACCACCCTGATGGAGGAAGTTGTTGGACCTGTGGGCTCGGGACCATGGTTTCAGGGGACATCAAGTTCAATTGGCATGACTTACTACACAAAAACATTGTTCTACATCCTAATTTGGTGAATAGCAACTGGGGAAGGACTATACTGGTCATATTGGTCTTATTTTTGGTGTGAAGGGAAAGAAAAAAATCTGTGCCTTTGGACTGGGATTTTAAAATCTTGCAAGCAGCTATCTAGGTGCAAAAATGGGTCTCCTCAACCAGAGCAAAGAAGAATGAAGAAAACTGAAAATGCATGGAAACAATTAGTCCAAGGGACTAGTGGACCATGAGACCAGAAGAACTAGGTGGTGCCTGGCTACCATTGTCAACCCCTGGGAAAGGGATCAGTGCAAGAGATCCTGGATAGAGTGGGAGAACAATGTACAAAAAAACCTCAAGATCATAAACAAAACAAAACAAAACAAAACTAGGCTTACTGGACTGATAGAGCCTGGTGAAACCCCTGAAACTAAGGGCCCCTAGTTACCCTTCAGGCCTGGAATTGAACTCACTCCTGTGGCTTCCAGCCAAACAATAGACAGGCATACAGGGTGAATATTTATATCAGGTAGATGCATTCCTTAGAATGATCAATCATAGGCGAACAGAAGGGCAGTATTTTTACAGGGACTTAGCTCAGGAGGGCAGGAATGCATAGTAAAGGACAGGGAAGAAGTAACTACAGAGAGGAAATAGGAAGAGAGCTATTACATTGTGGGGAATTGGAGTCAATGTCACAAAACAAAATGTATCAACTGCTGCATGGAAAATGAATTTGCTCTGTAAACTTTCACCCAAATCACAATAAAAATTTTAAAAAAAGAAAAAAAAAATGAGCTTGTGTAAGGATATTCCAAGGAGTCTCTAGTTCTATGGCAGAAAGAAGGATCTCTGACAGGCTGACAGGAAGATTTGTGCTTCTAGGAAAGTATATCCTAAGAGTGGAGAAGAATGATCCAGAGCTCAGTTTGAAAAAAGAAAAATGTTTCTTAAAGCCACCAGGCTCTCTTTGCTTTAACTTACCAAACAGTCTTTTTATCTTAATTTTTTTTCAAATAGATTCCCCTCCAGAGTGAAAAATTATACTATCAGCTTACATACTTACCAATTTGTTTGGAGGTTTTATTTCTCAGTTTAAACTGATAAAGAAATAGTCTGGTTTTGATCATCTGTCTTTTGTGAGCTTCATTAGCATGAGTCTGTTGCCCAGTCAAAGCTGTCCTGATTAAATTGATCAATTGGAAGCAAGAAACGAGCCAAACTGAGGATAAGCCTGTGGTCCTGAGAGCTCTGTCAAGATAGGCCTTGATGACATTCACAATCCTTCCTTCTTCCCCTCCTCCTTCTTTTTCCCTTTTTCCTTCTCCTCCTCTTTCTTTCTTTTTAACTACAGAATGAACATGGCAGAGACTCATAGCTAGAATTTTCTCCTTTCAACATACTTTGATACATGGTTAGTGTTGTTGTTGTTGTTATGTGCCCTCAAGTAGACCTGACTCATAGCGACCCTCCTTGGGTTTCCGAGACAGTATCACTATGGAAGTAGATTGCCCAATCTTCCTTCCGAAGAGTGGCTAGTGCGTTTGAACAGCCAGCCTTCTGGTTTTCAGTCAAGTGTCTTAGGTACTACTTTACCAGAGCTCCTTACCATACATATATGATGTTTATTCATTGAATTATTTTATGAACTAATTTCTTCTTGAGATGGCTATTGGGTGAAGCATGAGTTTAATTTTAGGAAGTCTTACAGAAAAATGGACAAAGGCACAGATTTTTTTTTTTTTTTTTTTTGTGGTTGGGGTGTAAGTTTACAGAGCAAATTCATTTTCCATATAGCAGTTCATACACATTTTGTCTCATGACATTGACTGCAAGTCCCCACAATATAACAGCTCTCTTCCCACTTCCTCCCTGTAGTTATCTCTTCCCTGTGTCCTTCCCTCCATGCACTCCTGCCCCCTGAGCTGTCTCCCTGTGCATACACAGCCCTTCTATTCTCCCACGATTGATCTTTCCAAGGAGTGTATCTACCTATTGTAAATATTCATTTCATATGCCTGTCTTTTGTTTGGCTGGAAGCCACAGGTGTGGGTTCAATTCCAGACCTGAAGGCCAGCTAGGGGCCATAGTCTCAGTGGTTCTATCAGGCTCTATCAGACCAGCAAACCTTGTCCCCCCTCCCTTTTTTTTCCCCTCAGATTATTATGAGTTTTTTTCCACATTGTTCTCCCACTCTATCCAGGATCTCCTACATAGATCCCCTTCCGAGGGGTTGACAGTGGTAGTGGGCACTGTCTAGTTCTTCCAGTCTCATAGTCATGTGGGCTGAGGATCACATGGTGTACCAGTCGCTTGGACTAATTGTTTCAGTGAATCTTTGGTTTTCTTCACTCATCTTTGCTCTGGATGAGGAGAGACCCATCAGTGCATCTAGATGGCTGTTTGAAAGCCTTTAAAATCCCAGTCCAAAGGCACAGTTCTTTTTCTTTCCCTTCACACCAATAATAAGACCAATATGACCAGTATAGTCCTTCCCCAGAGGTTTCTGGCCACCTTTGTTGGCATGGTATCACCAGCAAAATAGAACCTAAATCACTTTCCTTCCTCTTAGGCTTCCTCACAAAACAGAACCTACCCCTGGGATTCTCTCTCTCCCCATTCATGCACCACCTTCTCCTCTTGCCCTTATTATATAACCACCCAGAGCCCATGTACTACTTCCACCTCAGAATGCAATGTCATCACCTTCAGCTTTGGATGTGTTCTGTATTTGGGTGCACAGGCTCCAAGGTACATTTCATCACCCCATGCTGTGCTAAGCCCATGTGGTGAATACTACTGCCAAAGGCAGAATCCCTGCCAGTGATACATACTTAGTCTAATGGCCTGTGTGGGCTTCTGGGAAACAAAAGGGCAGGTGATGGAGGGCAGCCATCAGAAATTGGCAGGAACAAGGCTCTTTTTGAGCAAAACCATTAAGGAGAAGATGAATCAAATAGAAAGATTCTCAAAGGCCCTAGAAATGTGATTGTATCCTCATTTATATCTCTAAAGTAGAAAGAATTGAAAGTGATAAGTAGGATCCTGAATTCCCAAGTCCTTGACCTCCACTGTCACCAGAACAAGAGAAAGAAATGAGCTGGGACACTCAGGGCAAAAACACTCTGTTTCTCACCCTAAAACTTTGGTTCCAAACCCTATGAAGCAATGAAGAATAAGCCAATTCTATCTTCTCCATGGCAGTGCTTTATAAATTCATAGTTGATGATCATGATTCCCCTGAGTCTTCTAATGAATATTTGAGAATTGAATTAAGAAGTTCTGAATTTCTTTGATCAATCAATTAATGTAATGTATGAGGCATGTGGTAAATTCTTGGCATTATGTCAGACCAAGAAGACTAATAATAATAATAATTAATATTCACATAGTGCTTACTTTGTGCCAAGCTCTGTGCTAAGTGCTCTATTCTCACAACAACTCTTTGAGGTATGCATGTAGTCAAGTCCTAATTGATTACAAGTACTGCAAGTATAATACTTCCTAAAAATGAGAGATGGTCTGGGCTGAAGTGAACAAGGTAGACTGAGTGTGAAGGAGTCTTGGAAATGTGCAATATTCCAGTAAGTACAGGGGAGGTGAAAGTTTAGGAGGTATTTCTGGACATTTAGCATCTCTGTCCCCACTAATTGACAGCTAATTGTCAAGGACAGCTGAGCTGCATGACAATGGCTTCCAAATCAAACTACTGCCACCGAATGGATTATGACTCATGGCAACCCTATAGGACAAAGCAGAACTGCCCCACAGGGTTTCCAAGGCTATAAATCTTTACAGAAGTAGACTGTCTCATCTTTCTCCCACTGAGCAGCTGGTGGGTTCAAACCACAGACCTTTTGGTTAGTAGCCAAATAGCCTTAACCACTGAGCCACCAGAGCTCATTGACAATGGCTTGCAAACCAAAATCCAAACCCACTGCCATCGAGTCAATTCCAACTCATAGCAACCCTCATAGGCGTAGAGCTTATTAAATCACAGACAGCTGGGCCCCACCTCCAGAGTTCCTGATTCAGCAGGTCAGGGGTAAGGTCCAAGAATTTGCAATTCTGAAAAGTTCCTAAACGATGCTTATGCTGCAAGGACCTCACTTTGAGAACCACTGGTCATGAAGCAGAAGTCAGCAGAACATGAGAGGGAGAAAAGAGTGCAGCTTCAGGGTAGTAGAAGACAAAAATGGAGTTATAGAATGATTATATAATTGTAACAGCCAACCTCAGTAATAACTTATTCTTAGCTAGGTACCCTGAAAAGCATTTAATGTTGTTTTGGTTAACTAGTGCTGGTCTAACAGGAATATACCACAAATGGGATGGCTTGAACAAATAGGAATTTATTCTTTTGGAGGCTTTTAGTCCAAGTTCAAAGTGCCAGGCTCTAGGGGCTGGGTGAAAGCCCTTCAACCTTGGGCTTCAGTTCTGCCCCCCACTCCTGGCCCACTGGAGCTAGAGGCTTTTTTTCACTCAAACAGCTGCTGGCTGCTGAGACTGGCAAGCCCAAGGTTGACAAGTAAAAAGACACAGTCCCGATGTTAACAAAGCACACAGCAGGCCATTATTTCAAGTCCATTGAAAGTCCCAAGGTTGGCAGAGCATGGCAGGCTGCTGAACAATGACACAGCATGCAGGGTTCAAGCCTGCCATAAGCTAGAGACTGTTCCCCAAGGCTTCTCTTTATATACAGGAAGCAGACCGCATCCCTAAGGCAGCTACTCAGCTGCTCACAGTAGATTCCACCATGGAGTTGATTACCAGTCTCATCATGAGGGAATACTACATCCAGCTGCCCAGCCACTCAACCAGGCCCAGCCAAGTTGACATACAAACTTAACTACTACAAATGTGTATTATCTCTTTTCATCCTTACAACAAATTAGTAGATATTAGTCCTATTTTACAACTGAGGAAATTAAGGATTAAATAGGTTATGAAGTGTCCCAAATCATATGTTCAGAAAGAAACGGATCTGCGACTTAAACCCACATCCAGCCAATTCTAGGGTCAACCACTCAACCAGTACTGCTGCTCCACAGCACTGAGAAGTGCTTTGTTTCAATGGCTTAGGAAGTACAGAACCTATGAAAGTTTCTAACCAGTGATGTAGCAAGACAAAGGTGATGATAGGGTAAAAGTCTGGTAGTGTTGTGGAGTTTAGGTCTGAGAGGACAGCTATGGCTCTTGTATGTCAATCCAGTCATGATCAAAATTTCAGGAACAAAGCTTTGTATCCTATCCAGTTTTCAAAGTGAATTACATCCCAATTGCTGTCTTCAGGAATTTCGTTAGGACTAGTTTCCTTTTTGTGTGCATATCTGAGATTTTAAAACACAGATTTTAGAGTCATCTTGGATCTGCTACTTCCAATTCATTCATTTAGCAAAACTGGTACTTAATTGCACTAAAAATTGCAATAATTTTTCTTTTGGAAACTGGTCATAATTTTGTTTTGAAATAATAAACCAAATACCAGTTAAACTCTCCTCACTGGCTGTTTTTAAAATTTACTTTTTGATTTTGGTGTCCCACTATGATATGTCTGGGTATAGATTTAATTTATTTATCATGCTCAGGTCCGAGTTAATGTCTTTCTGGAAAATTTTCCATTATTATCTCTTAAAATATTGCTGCTCTCTCATTCTATTTCCTTCTGGAATTCTGTTTAGAGAAGTTGGACTTTCTCATTTTGTCCTCCAATTCTGTTACTCTCTCTTTCATATTTTCAATATGGCACAGAGGTTAAAGCATTTGGCTGCTAGTTCAAACCTACCAGTTACTCTGTGGGAGAAAAATGTGGCAGTCTGCATCCATAAAGATTACAACCTTGGAAACCCTATGGGGCAGTTATACTCTGTGGGATAAGAGCTCTAAGAGTTGTAATTGACTTTGACAGCAATAAGTTTGGTTGTTTTCTTCTCTCTCTGAGAAACATTCTGGGTGTTCTCTTTGGACCTATCTTCATTTCACAAAATCCCTCTAATCTGCTATTCATTCATTGTTCAATTTCATTTAGTTTATTGTCACAAAGTTTCAAATGAGTTTTCTTCAGGTATTTTTTTTTAAATAGTCTCTTGTTTCTTGCTTATATTTTCAGGCTTTATTCCTTAAAGCATATTCTTATTTTATATTCAGCATCAGATTATTTTAATATCAGAAGTTTTTGTCTGTACGATTCTGCAAATTGTTATTTCTTCTGGCTCTCACTCATGTTTCTTAATTTACTTGTATGTTTGCGAATTTTGACTTTTAGGTCAAATTCGTTGGATCATTATCTGAGAGACTTCTCTTAGGCCATGTTGAAACTGCATTCCTTTAGACAGGATTTTAATTTGCTTCTTCTCATCATCTGGGGCCACTAAAATCCAGGACAGCTTTATATTAAGATTTCTACTTGAGTTTGTTTGGACCACCCAGAAAATTTGAAATTGAGCCAAAAACCAGTGTGAGGGCTGGCTTATAGTTCCAAATTCTTAAGAGAGAATTTTCTCCTCTATATCCAGTGCCAAAGTGAAAAGAGGCGAGTTTCTTGCTGTCCACTTCTAAAAAGAAATTGTATTCCAATGCGATCTCAGTTTTAGATGGGGTGTGTATGTGTTTGTGTCTATGGTTAGATTTTCTACTTAGATTTTGTCCACATTTTTTTTTTTTTTTTTGGTTCCCTTTGCAGTAGGGTTCAGAAGATTCCCTCAGGATCAAAGCTGGCTTCTGTTACTTACTTACCTCTCACCTTCACATATCACACTGTTTTTGGCTTCAGCATAGTCCATACTTGCCGACCGGCTTAGCTATACTTTCAGAATATTCTAAATATACAAATAGATACCTATATCTATCTATCTATCAACATTTTAGCTACTTGCATTAGGAACGTTATAAAGGGTATCTAATCATCTAATCTGATATATTGCAGAAAATGGAAATCCCAAGTTAAACCTAATTGTGTTTCAAAACTATATGAAAAAGGAAAGGGGAAAAAGAAGTCATTTTCCTTGAAAGATAGCATTAAATAAAAATGTTAAGTGGGCTTCCTGAGGACAGGAACAGCATATTTTTGTTTATATCTTTGCAGTTTAATATTATGCCTAAGACAGGATAAAAGCTCAATAAATAATGGATGAGTAAAATAATATAAGCATTTATATTACACTGAAGACTTCAAATGGTTTGGTCAATGTAACACATGATTAAATGCATTCAAATGAATGCATGGCTGGTTCCTAAATACTCATATTTATGTACATATGATATATTATGTGTACATATATAATGTGTATTTGTATCATGTGTACATTAATTATCATGTATATGCATTATACTTAGTAGTTCTGACATTGTAACATAATCACAGTTATTGCTAAGCCCAGCACATCTCTGATAAATTATCAGGCAAAATGGTGTGTACCTCAAAAAGGAGTACACCTGAGAAAACTTGATTAGTCCTAACTATTTCATATTCTGTATTTAAGATTGTTCTAATTTTAATATTGATTCACTTAAGTTATAAGCTTTATCCATAGAACTTCCCCTTGGCTCTGCTTCTGTGACCTGAGAGGAAGGCACATTGTTTAATATAAAATCGTGGAATAAAGTAGAACTGAAGAAGGGAGGTTTGCTGCCAGTAGCATTCCTCTTATAACTGGGGATCTCTTTAAAACTTAGTAGAAAAAGGAGTACAGAAACAATATAGGTCTCAAAGTTCTCTCAGATCAGGGTCTGAAGTGTACAGTGATTTCTGATATACTGGCTGGCAATTTATGGTGTTGGTAACTAAACTAAAAAATACAGTGTTTTTAGGTCAGAAACTACTTTGTCTTATTTAAAAGGAGTTTAGCATGATGTTTAGACAGACATTCAGATTTTTTTTTAAATTTTTTTAATTTATTGTGATTTGGGTGAAGATTTACAGAGCAAATTTACTTTCTATACAGCAGTTCACATATACTTTGTCTCATGTCATTGACCACAGTTTACCACAATGCAACAGCTCCCCTCCCGCTTCCTCCCCATAGTTACCAC
>NW_006921634.1:8186151-8210501 GCF_000298275.1 Orycteropus afer afer | reverse complement strand
TCCTAACTCTTTCTTTGTAATTCTATTTTATCATCTTGTTGTTGTTATGTGCCATTGAGTGGGCCCCGACTCACAGCGACCTCTCCTTGGGTTTCCCAGGCAGTATCACTACAGAAGTAGATTGCCCCATCTTCCTTCTGAGGAGTGGCTGGTGGGTTTGAACCGCCAGCCTTCTGGTTAACAGTCAAGGGCCTTAGGCACTATGCTACCAGAGCTCCCATTTTATCATCTAGGAAGCACAAATATCATCTCCTAAGGCATTTGACTGCTAACCAGAAGGCTGGTGGTTCAATTCCACCAGCCAATCCTCGGAAGAAAGATTGGGCAATCTACTTCTGTAGTGATACTGCCTCAGAAATCCAAGGAGGGGTCACTATGAATCAGATCTGACTTGACGGCACTGAGTTTGGTTTGTTTTTGGTCATAAGATTGCATTTATATCAAACAGACATCATATATATATAACAATTAGCCCAGTGCTTCACACAGTGTAAACACACAATAAAACAACCAAAAAAATAAACCAGTTACTATTGAGTCAATTTCAACTCATGGTAACCCCATGGGTATGAGTAGAACTATGTTCCTTAGGGTTTTCATTGGCTGATTTTTCAGAAGTAGATCACTAGGCCTTTCATTTGAGGCACCTCTGAGCGGACTTGAACTGCCAACCTTTTGGTCAGTAGCACAGATCATTTAGCATTTGCACCACCCAAGGAATCCGAACACACAATAAAAACCCCATTGAGTGGATTCTGACCCATAGAGACCCTATGGACACAATAAAATTGTTATTATATATTAAATTACTAATTATTATTTTTGTTCTTCTCTATGAAGCCTAGTGCAGTGCTTGTTGCACATTAGGACACTTAATAAATGTCTACCAATGAACCAATAAAACCAATCGTCTTTACTTGTTTAAGTGATTGTTCACCTTTATTTACTGCCTTTGAGCTTCACCATTGGCAGAAACAAGAATGAAGATGACTCTTTTGTCAATGAAAAGGGAAAAAAAAAAAAAAGCCACCTAGAGATCTGTTTACTTCAATTGCTAAAGGACTTACTAAGCAGTTAGTCAAAGAGGGAAATGAGAGCTGGTTTCTTGCCCCATCAAGGGTTGGGAAAGGTCCCCAATACCTGACTTCAGCTTTATCCTGGAGCCAGTAGCTTCCATTCTTCCTGCTTTGCCTTGGCAAAGCTTGTGGGCTTCCATTGAATCAACATGCTGACATGCAGCTCCACCACCACTGCAGCCACCACCCACATAATCTCCCTCAAGAAGCACTATGTATTCTTGCCAACTTCCAAAAAGAGGTTAGAGATAAAGACTAATTCTCTAGAGGGCTTGCTTTGTGGCTTCTGTGAGGACCTTTCCAACAATTTCCTTTGTTTGCTTGAGGAACTCCCACTTTGCTTTAACATTTTAGCTTGTTCTCAGAAAGAAATGTGGACTCCTAAAAGGAAATATCAGTAGACATTCTGATTCAAGAAGGATGTGTATAAAACTGTCCCAAAAAGCAGAGGAATATTTCTATGGCAAGGGTTTGAGAGGAATAGAGGTTTTGTGGTCAGAAGAGAAAGCCATTAATGGAATTAGAGGTTTTCTTTCAAAACCTACCACCTCTTCCTCCCTCCCATTTCTTACTTGATTTGTGACTTTAAACTAATTTCTTAGATGTTCTGGGCTTTAATGCTGTGCACTGGAAATTGGAAGCAGCATCTTTTTACAGAGGAAATTTAGTTTTCCTGCAAGATATGTCCCATACCACGTTCATTCCTTGTTGTATTGTATGGGTTTTGCTGAACTCATTTTAGAGTCTCCTACAAGATCTTAACTTCCAGGATATGTTGCTTAATTAGAGAGGGATCTTTAATAGTGCCAGGCAGAGAGTGACATGATATCTACAATTCTGCCCAATGGTGGAAACTGTTTTCATATTGAAACCTAACCATGAAATAACTCTCCTAATAAGAAAAGTAGGATGAGATATCTTCACTGTTGCTTTACTGGAGCATAAGGTACCACTTAGATGGAGAACCCAGCATTGTCAGTGTGGAAGAGAGCCAGGCACACTTGACTCTTCTACCTCCTAGCTATGTAGAGTTAGATAAATTCTTAGCTTTTTGAATCTCATGTCCTTATCTTTACATGCTTTACTGCATTGACTAGAACCTCCAGGGCAATGTGGAGTAGAAGTTGTGAGAGCAGACATCCTTGCTGTGTTCCCAACTTCTGGAAGAAAAGGCTTTCAGTCATGTGTTTTATCAGGTTGTGGCAGATCCCATCTACCCCTTCTTTCCTGAAGATGGGTGACAAATTTTGTCAATACTTTTTTCTATCTATCCATATGGTTACCTAGTTTTTCTTTTATGTTTTTATAATATGGTGAACTACAGGGATTGATTGTGAATTCAAGCCAACCTTGCATTCCTGGGATAAACTCCACTGGATCACATGTATTATCTTTTCATATTGGTAGATTTGATTTGTTACAATTTTGTTAATAATTTTTGCATTTATGTTCATAAGACACACTAATTTGTAGCTTTCTTTTCTTATAATCTCTTTGGTTTGGATATCAATGCTTTTATTTCTGCAAGCACTTGTGCAAAATTTGTACTTTTCTTCATTAAATGTTCAGTAGAATTCATCAGTGATGCCATCTGGCCTGGTGTTTT
Source organism: Orycteropus afer afer (assembly GCF_000298275.1). Classification (NCBI taxonomy): domain Eukaryota; kingdom Metazoa; phylum Chordata; class Mammalia; order Tubulidentata; family Orycteropodidae; genus Orycteropus; species Orycteropus afer. The sequence continues at coordinate 8,207,819 of NW_006921634.1, read as the reverse complement.
CTTTGTAGAAAGGTTATTAAATACAAGTGCAATTGCTTTAATAGATATATTATTATTTAGGTAATCTTTTTAATCTTGAATGAATTTTGGAAGTTTGTGATTTTCAAGGAATTTTCTATTTAACCTTAGTGGTCAAATGTATTGGCATAGAGTTGTTCATAATATTTCTTTGTTATTCTTTTAGTGTCTCTAGATCTGGAGTGTTGTCCTCCATCTCATTCCTAATATTAATAATTGGTATCATTTCTCATTTTATTCTGATTAGTCTTACTAAAGGTTTATCAATTTTAATGTTTTTTTTTTTTTTTCCCAAAGAACTAGCTTTCACCCTCATCTGGTTTTTCTATTTTTTATTTCATTGATGAGAGCTCTGGTAGCATAGTGCCTAAGGCACTTGACTGCTAACCAGAAGGCTGGCGGTTCAAACCCACCAGCCACTCCTCAGAAGGAAGGTTGGGCAATCTACTTCTGTAGTGATACTGCCTCAGAAACCCAAGGAGGGGTCGCTATGAGTCGAGTCCAACTCGATGGCACATAACCACCACAGCAACAAGTATCCTACAAATGTTATTGTGCTGTGTTTTCATCTTAGTTGAATTCAAGGTTTTTAAATTTTCCTTTTAATTTTTTGTTTAATCTATGGATTACTCATATGTGTTATTTAATTTTCTAATATTTGAAAAAATTTCCCAATATCTTTTTTTTGTTTGTTTGTGTTAGATTTCTAATTAATTCCAATGAAGGGTCAGAGAAAATAGTTTTTGATCAGTAAGATTTTAATTCCTTTGTAGATTTATATAATTTATAGAGACTTTTCCCAGATTATAGTCTATCTTGGTGAATGTTCCATATGCACATAAAAGATTATTCATTCAGGTGTTGTTACTTAGGTCAAATTTGTTGATACTGTTATTAGTCTTTTATATACTTCCTGATTTCTGTCTACTTGTTCTATCAGTTAAGAAAGGAATGCTAATGTCTCCAAATCTAATTGTGGATTTGCCTCTCCTTTTAGTTTTATCAGAAGTTCTGGTGGCAAGGTGGTTAAAGCATCTGGCTGCTAATTAATAGGTATGCAGTTCAAACCCACCAGTTGCTCCTCGAAGTTGAGGCAGTCTGCTTCTGTAAAGATTTACAGACTTGGAAACCCTATGGGGAAGTTCTACTCTGTTTTATAAAATCTTTATGAGTTGGAATTGACTCAATGACAGCGTGTTGGTTCAGCTTAAACAGTTTTTACTTCCTATTTTTTGAAGGTCTACTTTCACATACGTATACATTTAGACTTGCTAAAAAAAACTCACTGCCATCAAGTCAGTTCTAGCTCATAGCGGCCCCTCCTTGGCTTAGTGAGGCAGTATCTCTGTGGAAGTAGATTGCCCAGTTTTCCTTCTGAGGAGTGGCTGGTGGGTTTGAACTGCCAGACTTCTGGTTAGCAGTCAAGTGCCTTGGGCATTGCACCACCAGAGCTTCCAGTTGCTGTGACTCAATAATGAATTGACACTTTTATCATTATAAAATCTTCCTCTAAGTCACTCTCCATATATTCCACTTTTTAAAAAACTCTATTTTGATTGACAATAAGCAATACAGTTACCCAAGCTTTCTTATGTTTAGTATTTTCATGCTATATGTTTTCCATCCTTCCATTTTGAAATGTCTTTATATTTTAAATAGATTTCTTTTAATAGCATTTTGTTAAATCTTGTTTTTTTAATCCAATTTGATAATTTCTGCTTCATAATTACATTGTTTAGACCTTTTATATTTAATGTCATTATCAGTATATTTGGATTTAAACATACTATGTTGCTATTTGTTTTCTGTTTGTTCTATCTTGCCTCCTTTGAATTATTTGAGTAGTTTTTATGATTCTGTTATATCTCTACTAATGACTTCTTAGCCATGTCTCTTTGTTTTATTAATTCATCCATTCACTTATTTTAGTTGTTGCCATAAACAAACAAACAAAAAAACCAAACTCACTGCTGTTGAGTCGGATTCGACTCATAGCAAATACATCTTTATATTTTCAGAATCTGCTTTTAAATAATATTTTAAACTTCACACATGGTCTGAGAAACTTACAACTGTGAGCTTTCATTTTCCCTCTCCCATTCCTTTGTGCTGTTTTCTGTCAAACATTTTATTATACATATGTTATAAATTCTACAATATACTGTTGTCATTTCTCTTTGAACAGTCAATTTTCTAAAAGACATGAAATAATAGGACAAAAACAGGTATATTTACCCACATATTTATCATTTCCAGTGTACCTCATTCTTTTATGAAGATCAAAATTAGCATCGGGTATGATTTTCTTTCTGCCTGAGGAACTTCATTTAATGGTTCTCATAGTGCTTTTTGATTGGTGATGAATTCTCTCAGCTTTTTGTTTGTCTGAAAAACTGTTTTGTCTTCATTTTTGGAAGATATATATGTTGCTGTGGAATGGACTTTTAGGTTGATGGTTTATTTCAGTATGTTTTATATGTTGCCCATGTGTCTTCTAGCTTGTATAGTGTGACTAAGGAGAAGTTTGCTTTCGTTCTCCTCTGTTACTCTCTAGATAATGTGTATTTTTGCTAATCTGGGAGTCCTGGCTTCTTTTAAGATTCCCATCACTGGTTTTCAATAATTTGATTATGATGTGCTTTGACATGATCGTTTAAAACTTTTTAAATTCTGCTTGGGGTTTCTTGAACCCACCAGCCACTCCTCAGAAGCAAGATCGGACAATCTACTTTGGTAGAGAGAACGCCTGGGAAACCCAAGGAGCGGTTGCTATGAGTCGGATCTGACTTGATGGCACTGAGGTTTTGTGTGTGTGTGTGTGTGTATGTGGTGCTGAGAACTATGTACTGGGCATATAGAGATATGTGTGATCTGGTCGCTACCCTGTAAGAGCTACCTGAGCTTGTGGAAGACAAACCTTGGTCTATATGGTCACAATATGTACATGCCTGCAATTATGGGAGGATAAATGAAGAGTCATGGGAAACCAGAAGAGGAAAGAATTAATCATAACTGAGATGAGTTAGGGTCAGTGTAACATAAAACGCAACCACTGCCCTGGAGTCGGATGCGACTCATAGCGACCCCTCCTTGGGTTTTCAAGGCTGTATCACTACAGAAATAGATTGCCCAACCTTCCTTATGAGGAGTGGCTGGTGGGTTTGAACTGTCAGCCTTCTGGTTAGCAGTCAAGTGCCTTAGGCACTACGCCACCAGAGCTCCTAGGGTCATGTAGAGGGAAGATTTCACAAAGAAGATGACTCAACTGTGGCACAACTGAACAGTTTGTGTCGCACAGAACTAATAAGCAATTAGACAATTTTCCAAGATTTGGGCTGTAATTTTGTTTAAATTTTTAGTGAATTTAATAAAGTTGAATACTTAAAACTCATGTGGTAATAATATAAGGATATAACCTTACTACATATGTTAATATAGGAGAATAAAACAGTCAGGAGGTGAGGGGTAAACAAGTAATCAAAGAATTCAAGTAAGACAAATTTGTTATTGTTAGTCACCATTGAGTCAGTGCTGACTCATGACAGTGTAAGGTCAGAGATGCTGCATGGTCTTCCACCATCCTTATGATCATGGTAGGTTTGAGTCTTGCTGTGGCTCCTGTGTTCATCCATCTTATTGAGGGTTTCTCTCATTTCATTGTCCCTCCACTTCACTAAACATAGTATCTTTTTCTAGTGATTGTTCTTTCTGGAAAAATAGAATAAGTGGGATAAATTATTTTTCCATTTATCAAACTATTAAATATAGAAACAATACTGATAAGTCATGTTGAAAAGGAGAAGATATTTCTATATGCTTATGATAAGATTGTCAACTGATAGTTTTTGAAGGGCAATTTAAAAACAAATTAAAAAGAAAAGGCCCTGAAAGATTTATTTCTTTTGACTTAATTTTATCTCCTATATATATCTCAAATAAATGATCACAAATGTAAACAAAGAGCTGTTAACTAGAAAATTCATAATAGTGTTCTTTAAAACACTGAGCAGTTATAAATAACAAAATAGTCAAATTAGATAATTAAATTATTACATAGTACTTTTACTTGAGTACTATGTAGTGAAAAAAGTTATATAATAGTACAGTAAATAGCATATAATTTCAGTTATGCACATGCATACACACCCCCCCCAATATAAAGTGGCATGATTAGTGGGCCATACATTTGTATGTCACAATTTTTATTTGTTCCATGTTATATCCTCTAAAACTGCAACTGTGCATGTGGATTCTTTTTATAATTATAAAAACAAAAATTTATAAATAAGCCAATCCAGCATCTATAAATCAGACTTGAGGAAAAATGTTAAATTTAGAAAAGTATGAAATTCAAGAAAAGACAAGGCAATTAACACAAAACATAACACAATATTCTGCATAATTGTATCAGTTTTCAGGATAACATGGATAATTCAGATACTGTTATTTCTCTCCCCTCTTAATATACGAATTATTAGATATCTGAATTTTCTTGACAACTTGTCCACTTTCCCTACCTGTATCTTTTTGAAAATATCTGTGCAGATATTAAGCATCTAGATTTTAAAAAATAATTCAATCAATCACATGAAAGTTTCATCCACAAAATTCCAGGCATTCAGATATTTGGACACGTATTGATATTAAATGATGAGTGTTTCTAATTTTGATCAATCTGTATTGCTCTCCCTACACATCCCAGCTGGGAATTACCCACATCAGGCCTCTGACTGGGATGCCTGCCATGTGGACAAAGGGCTGTGGCAGAACAACAGAGAATGAAAGAGGCAATTCTAAGCTTTTGAATTTCAAAATAGGGTTTTACTGAGTAGGTTGAAAGAAAAGCCTTATGAGTGTGCTGTAAACAATAGTTTTGGGAAGAATGCTGTGTGATCTAAGAGCCAATTTTCCTGCCTTGAACTTGTAATAATTCTTCAGGCTGGGAGACAGACATTAGAAAAGAAGTGATAGAGTTAGATATTGGGGAAAAAGTTCTGAATCCTGTTCCCTTTTGCCCCAGGAATATATCCAAGTGTATGTGTGTGTATACAAATGTATATGCATGTGTGTCTGTGTGTGCATGTGCACAGACATGGAAATGACAGTAGTCAGAACAGAAGGAATATTGCAAAGCAGAGACTTGGGCTTCTCAAGGCATATGCAGCAGCCTTTCAGAGACTGTTGCAAAAGAATAGACACAGTGAAAGGGAAGTGTAAATGGGCCAGAGGAACTGGGACGTGCACCCAGATTCCCAATAACCCCAGAATGGTGGGAGAAAACATCTAAAAGGGGCAGGGATGGATCTAGTCCTGTAGGGCCTGAAGCTTACATAATTTGGGATTCCCTTTTTCAGAAAAATAGTAAAAATTATTAATATAAATTTTGAAATTGATGTGAATATTTATTTAGAAGTGGAAAATTAAATGAACAAATTAAGAAACTGAAAAATACCACAAACACCACAAAACCAGAAAAGTAGTATAACATTCATGTTGATAAACTATCTGACGTGCCTCTATCATAATTTATTTCTACAGTTCTTGACTTTATGCACTTTGATCACTTCTTCATATAACACATCCATAATGTCATTTCTGTAGGAAGAATGTAAAGATAATTCAGCACTTCCAGATGCACAAATTTTTTTTTTTTTTGTTATTCTTAGATGGGAGGAAGACTGGGCAATCTACTTCCTTTGAGATACTGCCTGGGAAACCCAAGGAGAGGTTGCTATGAGTCGGAAACAACTCGACTGCAGTGAGTTTGGTTTGGTTTTTAGTTGGGAAGCATAAAACATGTGATGCCACACACATGTACTTGCTGTTTGCAGTGCTGCTATAGATCCGTGCCCTACAAGTAATTCTGGTAAGCACAAGAATTCTGACAGATTTATTTTTCAGGTCCCATCCAAAATGAAAACAAACAGTAAATTGAGTATATAATCATATATGCTACATTATTGAGTGTATTCCTGATAGAGGACACTTTCCATTTTGACTAGCTTTTCTGTTTATAATTTTTCATGTCTGATGCCTGGAAAAATTTTCCAGGCTAGCTTCTGTTCCATGCATTTCAAATCTTTTTTTCTCCTCTACTCTACACATATTTCTGACACCGGATAAGATACATTTTATATATCCTACCAGGTAGGATATATTTTATATTGCAGTACATCTTGCACCTTGGTGTCATGATAATACTCTGTATCTAAGAATGAGAAGAAAGGATCACATTCATGTTTCTAAACTCATTGCCATCAAGTTGATTCTGACTCATAGCAAACCTATAAGACAGAGTAGCACTATCCTACAGGGTTTCCAAGGCTGCAATCCTTATGGAAGTAGGCCATCACATCTTTCTGCCATGGAGTAACAGGTAGATTTGAACCACCAATCTTTCAGTTAGCAGCCAGGCTCTTAACCAGTGCACCACCAGGGCTCCTACGGGGGGACTATGATCAATATAACTCCAATGGAAGGCAACTTGACAGTATCAATCAAATATAAAATGCAAATAATATATGACACACAAATTCTATTTTTAGAAATGTATCATATATTTGAATATATGCACAATGATATCTATATATCCATATATATATGTGGATAAAGATTGCAGCATTATTTTTAAGAGAAAATATTGGAAACAGCCTAAATAATCATCACTAAATTATAGTATATCCAATATATGTACAACATATAGGAGCTCTGTATGTTAATTTGAAAAGAACTCAAGATTTCATGTAGTTGCATGCATTTTATATTAGAAATAAACTATTTATCTTAATCATAATTTAATGAAAATAAAAACTCAGTCATATAAGCATATTGTTTAGAAATGTGTAGATCAATACCAAATTAAAAAAAAAAATCAGCTGGAAAAGTTGAAAGTAATTGCCTGTTGAAAAGAGACTTTATATTTTTATGCTATCTTTCAGCATTTTTTGTTTCCTCTTTCAATTATGTGCAGATATTAAAACCAAAAACCAGTTGCCACTGAATCATCAATTCTAACTCCTGCCCCATGTGTGTCAGAGTAGAACTGTGCTCCATAGGGTTTTTAATGGCTGATTTTTCGGGAATTTCCAGTTTTCAGTTAGCAGCCAAATGCATTAACTATTTACACCACCCAAGGATTCCATGCAGATATTACCTTGATAAAAATACTTAATTTAAAAGAACTCATGATGTAAAAATGTTTGGCCACCTCCACTTCATTCCTTCTCCCTGACCCCCATCTCACTTCTGTCTCGTATATACATTTACTCAAGAGGACAAAAAATGACTGTTTTCTTGCCTTTGGATTTTACCCATCCTTTTTTATTCTGTTTAAAGAAAACGATTTATTTCTCTAAAATCTGAATGGTTCTATCATTGTTTGAAAAACCAATGTGAAACACCTCTCAGCTTAAGATTCACATCTTAGAAGCTGCACTGTCATGAGTATAGTATTATTCTTAGAAAAGACCATTTTCATTCCTAAAGGAGACCATAGATATTGTCTGAGTGTCTGAACATACCTTGCAACCTATTATAAGAGCCACTTTTTCAGAGACAAAATTCTTGTCCTTTAACAAATACTTCCAAACCTAGGTTTTCTTGTGGGGAAAAAAAAAAAAAAAAGACTTCCTTTGCTCCACTTAACAATCATTGAGAGCACATTGACATGTGCGTGTTCTAAATCTCCTTAAAGAATATTTCTTCTGTAGTTAATGTTGATTGAAAAATAGGAGAATTTGCATTCTTCAGAAACTATTTTGATTCTTAAAAATGTAGTGGATATTCATGATAATGATAAAATAAAAATAATAATAATTCTTTATTTATCTAACCTCTACAAACATTTAATAAACTATTTGTTGTGTACCTTCCTTGTGCCAGGCATAGTGAGATATAATCAGGATATGCTTAATTATATGATTCCTCAATCAATCAATATTTATTAAATGATTCTGCTAAGAGAGATAGGAAGGAAAGAAGAAAGAAAGAAGGGAGGAAGGAGGGGAGGTGGGAATGTCTATGAATCCATTGCCTGCTATGTGTGGGGGACTCATGTCATTTTCTACACCATCTCCAGTAACCTCACAAGAAACTTGAAAAGGATAAAAAATGAAATGTTTGCATGTGTGTGTGTGTGTTAAAAGCAGTGCTTATTGCTTAATAAATAGGGCAGACAGGAATTCAGGAGAAAGCTCATTAGTTAGAGCATGGAAAGAGGGAACATACTAATGCTAATTATGCAGTCAAAAAAAAAAAAAAACCCAAACTCGCTGCCACTGAGTCAATTCTGACTCATAGCGACCCCTTCTTGGGTTTCCAAGGTGGTATCTCTATGGAAGACTGCCTTCCAGTCTTCCCTTCCAAGGAGTGACTGGTGGGTTTGAACTGCCAGCCTTCTGGTTAGCAGTCAAATGCCTTAGGCACTATGCCACCAAAGCTCCTTATTATGCAGTAGGAACTGTATGTGCATATATAAAATTAGATTCTACTTTCTCAATAACTTTATGAGGCAGGTATTATTATCTCATTTAGAAACATTAAAACACAGGTAGTTAACGAACACCTAGGAATTTAAATTCAGATTTATATGATTCCCAAAACACTTTCTCATTCTACTTTAGTGAAAGCCAAATCATGACTTTAAGGATGGAAGAATTCATGTGATTAGATGTAAGTACTATTTAAAAATATCTTTCAATATTTAGCATAATTTAGGGAGTTTAATATAGCTATACATTGCTTAACGTCCATGATACATTCTGTGAAATAGGGTTTGATTTGGACGTTTTGTGAACACCACATCTTAATCTAGTCCTGCTTTTTCTTTAAGCACTTCAAACAAGCATTGTGGAATAGCAGTGACGTCAACACACTGAGTAGGGATTCTCTTTTGTGTTTGGTCCTCAACCCATTTCATAGCCATTTTTCCATATCTGATATAGGTCCCGCTAGCATTTTTGCTTGCTTTGAAGCTTTCAGTGAAGCCTATCCTTTAGAAGCTGGAGAATTTTTTTTTTGTTTTTGAGGATAGTTTTGATTGATGAGTGTGACATGCCTAAATTGTGAGCTATAGCATTAGCTGATTTTCCACCTTAGTGTTGTTTAATAACCTTTTGTTTGATTTCCATGTTGGTACCTCTCCTTTGCCCCTTGCTGCTGCTATCACTAGTATTGGTTTTTCCACACTTGGGAGCCATGAGGCACTTTATGGTAATATGTTTGAAAGAAAATTAAACAGAAAGATAATGTTACAACACTCAAGAAACACATAATACACAAGATTGGATGCTACTGCCTATGAGTTGAAGCCTACATAGTTATATGGTAAACTTTTTAGATAGAAAGTACAGTACAGTAAATACATATTCCATTAGCATAGGCATTTATTACAACTATCAAGACATAGGTATTATAGGTTATATATGTATTGTACCATTGTATGCCCAGGAGTGCAATAGCTTTACATGTTGTGTGTGGGAAGCTGTTGCATTCGCTAGATCTCATTCTCCGATTGGGATTTCTGGACTCTATTTTAGGCTTCTCAGACCACAGATGTATATGTGGTCAGATGTTGCCCAAATGGATGTTATGAAGTGCATGACTATATATGAGAAAATTTTAATTTTTTTCAATTATTTAGTTATTCAATAAATATTTATTGAGTTCCTACTCTATACCAGACACTGTGCTAATTGATAGGATTTGAGTGTGTACAAGACACAGTCCTTTCCCTTAAGGTGCATACAGTGTGAGAGGTAAGGAGAGAGAAGAATACAGATTCTGTTAGTAAAATGTACTAAGTACTGAGATTCGGATGTGTGAGTGTGCAGAGATGCACATAGGAGCACTAAGCAGCCCAGGTGTTGGAATCCATGTAGGCTTTTGAGACAACTTGCTGAGACAGGAAGAATTGGTAGGTATTAGCCAGATGAATGAAGGTGAGTAGCAGGGACAGAGATGGTGGGGATGGTGGGTGTGGTGGATGGTAGAAATGTTCTGATGTCACAGAAGCCTCAAATGGCCTGACACATTGTCTAATACTTGTTGGAACATGGGTGGGTTGGCAGAGAGGCAGTTTTTGGTTGGAAGAATAATTGGGGAACATAATCCAGTAATTACTGTAGGAGCATGAGATGAGAGTTATTGACCCAGAAATAGCCTGTAAAAGGGCTTTCTCTGTCTTTTCAATTCCCAGAGACAGATTGTGCTGATGTCAGAGGGAAAATGTGTGCTTTTATCCCTCATATCTAAGTAGGTCAGTATTTGCTAACACTCAAGGAGTCTGCATTATTTCTCAGTTGGCTAGAACATTGTGCTAATGAGGAGCAGGTCACAGGTTTAATCCCCTTATGGAACTCTTAGCTTCGCTCTGTTCTGTGGCCACAGACAGCACCCCTAGGTCTGGGTTGTGCTTTCTCAAATGCCAGTTTCTGGCAGCAGAAGCCTGGTGAGATCTTGTGGACAGAGAGAGCGTATCACTACTCAGCACCTCAGAGGGGCACAGCTTCCAGTGAAATATTTCACGGAAAGCACATAATCAGCATAATTGTGATTTTCTAAGAATGCTTAAAACATTTAGTGTTACTCCACCACATCCCTAATCCAGCTCCCAAGGAAAATTTATTGCCAAGAGGCTGCCATCAGCTAATATTCTTCTTATTCCTCTTCAGAGGAAACTGAGAGTATTTATTAAGCATCTAGTGATATTGGGAGGGAGGATCCACTAGATGCTCTAGCAAGAGGGTCAGAAACACTATCATGCATAGTAGGTTAAGCCTAAATAGCCATGTATTTATTCAGTAATGACCTTACAGTACTATAGATTCAGTTCTGTGCTAAGTATCTGGAAGGAAACCCAAAACCCACTGCCATCTAGTCAATTCTGACTCATACTGACCCTGTAGGACAGAGTAGAACTGCCTCATGAGATTTTTAAGTCTGTAGTTCTTTACAGAAGTTGACTGCCACATATTTCTCCTGTGGAGTGGCAGGTGAGTTTGAGTAGATGATGTCCTTTTGGTTAGCATCTGAGAGCTTAACCAGTGTACCACCAGGGCTCCTTCTGGAAGAAAAGGTGCACTAATTATCATTTACGGAGTATATCCTGTGTGCCAGGCACATGGCTAAGCATTTTACAAGGATTATTTCATTTAATACTCAAAATAGTCTGTCAAAGTTCCAGCTGGCCCAACTACCAAGCCCAAACCTCACTCCTACGCCTTCCTCTTTCCTGGGAGAGGAGGTTAGAAAGTATGTATGGCCATAGAAAATGCACTACTGCCAGAAAACCCCTCCCCAGAAGAAATTTCCAGACAGTTTATTTTTATCTTTTTAATTATCTCCCTTTTCTGGGACTCCAACTATATACATGTTTTGTCTGCTTGATATTGCTTCCCAGTTCACTGAATTTATTTCCATCTTTTTCTTTTCTGTTTCATGTTATACCATTTTTCTCAAATTCACTAATTTTTTCTTTTGCAGCATCTAATTGGCTGTTGATCTTTTTTATCCACTGTGTATTTCATTTCAGGTATCATATTTTTCATCATTAGAATTTCCATTTACATCTTCCTATGTCTCCCATTTCTCTACTCACTAAGTCAATGTTTTCCTTTAAATCCTTGAGCTTATTTAAGGGACACTGTTTGCATGCCCTGTGTATCAAGGATCTGTTAATGAATTCCATCCTGATGGAGATCAGTTTCTTTTTTTGTTGTTGTTTTTGTTCTTCGAGCTACAAGTCAGCAGAGCTATCCACGGCAACCAGTTAAAATTTCATTCAAGAACTATTTGCTTAGCACTAACTCTGTATGAGCATATTGCTATAGACTTGGTTCTTAGGAATACAGAGATAAAAAGACATGAAATATCTGCCTTTAAGGAACGCACAGCCTAAAGGAGAAGACACTGTTCATAATACGCAAAAGTTGGAAACACCCTAAATGTTCAAAAACAAATGAATGGATAAATAAAATATAGTATATACAATGGAATATTATTTGGCCACAAAGAGAAATTAAGTCCTAATACATGCTAACATGTATGAAACTTGAAAAGATTATACTCAGTGAAATAAATTAGTCACAAGAGGACAAATATTGTATGACTTAACTTATATGAAATAGACAGATAGAAATAAAAGCTTATTAGTTGTTATAGGAGCAGGCAGGAAAGAGGAGAAAGGGGTATTCATTTCTTGGTGAATGCTGAGTTTCTGTTAAGGGAAATTGTGGTGTAGCAAATTACTTAGTGTGGCTTTTCTACCCATAAGTCTTTGTAAACTCCAAGGTGGGATTTTCTATGAGCAACTGAGGAGCTCCTAATTGCTGAAGGTGTCCACCTGGAGTATTCTGTTGGGAGTGGCACAAAACAATGTTCCAGGAGGTGCCCCCTCTCTCTCAGGTGCTTAGAGTTCTGATACTATGATTGGCTAGTTTGACCACCCTGCCAGGCTCAAAAGGAGAACTCCTAGAGGTAGAACTCTCCCTGACTGCTGGTTGAGGAAGACGTGCTGCTGAAAGAGACATGTGCTCCTGAGACACGTGCTCCTGAGACACGTGTTGCTGGGAAAGAGACACAAGAGACAAGCATTGCTGAGTGAGACATGGAAGGACCAGCACTGCTGGGAAAGAGACTGTGAGAGACAGTTGGCTGAGGGACGGTGGGCTGGGAGAGAGACTGAGCATTTTTCCTGAACTTGAATTGTAGCCTGTGGTGCTTCCCTAACAAACCCCATAATCTGTGAGCTCTGTGTGGCCACTGCAGCGAATTATCGAACCCAGGAGAGAGGTGGTGGGTGCTCTGGGAGGAATGGTTGGAGAAAGGGCTAGGGGGAGACAGCATGTCTGACCTCGCAGGAATAGGCCTTGGTCTATTGATGGTGATTCTGCCTTGCTCTTGTGGGATTAGAGGAGGTCAGAACATGTGGCCTCCTTGCCATTTTTTGCAGAAATGGAAAAGTTTGAAAACATAATTGTGATAGTTGAACAACATGAACATAATTAATGTCACCTAATTGTACACATGAAAAGTATTAAATGGCAAATGTTTTGTTGCATGTATATTGACCATCATTAAAAAAATAATCAATTAATTAAACATGATGTGGTAATTGGTGAAAGAAAACAAAAATCCTTACAACTGGACCAATAAGCAACATCACAATGAATGGAGAAAAGATTGAAATTGTCCAAGACTTCATTTTACTTGGTTCTACAATCAGTACCAATGGAAGCAGCGGTCAAGACATCAAAAGACATATTGCATTGGGCAAATCTGCTGCAAAAGACCTCTTTCAACTGCTGAAGAGCAAGATATTTCCTTAAAGACTAAGCTGTGCCTAACCTAAGCCATGATTTTCAATTGCCTCACATGATGTGAGAGCTGGACAATGAATAAGGAAGACCAAAGAAGAGTTGATGCTTTTGAGTCGTGGTGTTGGCGAAGAATGCTGAAAGTACCATGGACTGCTAAAAGAACTAACAAATCTGTCCTGGAGGAAGTGCAGCCGGAATGCTCCTTGGAAGCGAGAATGGCCAGACTTCATCTCACCTACTTTGGTCATGTTATCAGAAGGGACCATTCTCTGGAGAAAGATGTCATGCCTGGTAAAGTGGAGGGTCAACGAAAAAGGGGAAGGCCCTCCACAAGATGGATTGATGTGGTGGCTGCAGTGACAGGCTCGTGAGGCTGCACAGGACTTGGTGGTGTTTTGTTCTGTTGTACATAAGCTTGCTATGAGTCGGAGATGACTTGATGGCACATAACAACAACAGTAATTGGTGGAAGCCATTAATAGGTGGGAGAATTGAGGAAAAGTGCCTTATCCAATTGGAAAGGGTTGAATAGGCAAGACTGTGAAAAGGTCCAAGGAAAGTGATGCTCCACCAGAATCCTGAAAGATGAGTACAGATCTGTTAAGGGTGAAAGTAATGGCAGGGAGTAAGGGAAGTATCTGGGAAGGCCTGGAGGTATGATGAGCACAGTGCCTCTGGTGTGTGTAATTTGTTTTGACTGAGGCTTAGGGTTGATAAGGCAGAACAGGTAGGCAAGGCTCAGACCATGAAGAGGCTATTATACCTCTTGGTCACAGGAAGTCTGCATGTGAGAGCATGGGTGAGGAGGTATTAATTCATATCCATGATGGAAAAACAGCTCAAAGTACCAGGCTAGCTGCTGACAAATCAGTTGCCTCAGATCTATGTCTGATCCCAAACTGGGGGAGATGCAGAAATACGGATGACTGACTGGGCCTAAGCTCTCAGACAGTGAGAAAATCTGCTGAGTGGAAGCCTTCAGAGCCTGACTAAGTGAAAAACAGCTTTGCTCAGAACTCTACCCTCTGGGTAAACAGTGGCCTGTTTTTGAGGGGAGGTAACTCAGCTGGGGGTGGATGGTGTTGGCTTCTGAGGCAGAAATAGCACTGCCTGGGCTTGTGCAGGCTCATAGGCAAACCACAGGAAGCTGACAAATCCAAAGAAGCACAACATGGTGGAAAGAGCACAGACAGAGGCCAAGAAAATGTTTAAAACCAAAGGATGGGATAAGGACAGAAATGCCCTATGTCAATACTAACCTCAGTTCAGAAATCTCATATTTTGTATTCTTCCTCAGCTCTGTAACTATAGTGCTCAGGTGCCAGGCTTCAAGATAAGTGCTTTCCTTGCAAAATAATATAATAACTGACATTTATTTTGAGTTCTTGTATTTCTCAAGCACTGTTCTAGATACATTCTGCATTTTGCTCATTTAATCTTTGCACCTGCCCTATGAGGAAGTTCCCTGGCTAGGACAAATGATTGACATGCTTGGCTGCTACCCAGAAGGTTCCTGGTTTGTCCACCCAGAGATGCCTCAGAAAAAAGGGCTGGCAATCTATTTCCCAAAATCAGCCATTGGAAGTCCTATGGAACACAGTGATACTCAGTCACACATGGAGTCACCATAAGTCTAAATCAATGGCAACTGGTTTGTTGTTTGGAGATCTTATGAAGTAGCTATAAATATTATTTTTATCTTACACACAAGGAAACTGAGTCTCAGAAGGAAGGCTTGCCTTAATGTCACTTATGTAAGACCTAAGTAGTGGATCCAGGACTTGAAGCCAAATATTGAAACTTCACAGAGCCTATGGACCTTCCTTCTCACTATATCCTCATGAGATAAGCATCATTATCCCGAATTTTATTATGGAAAAATTGAGACTCCAAGTTGTTGGTGCTAGCCATCTGTAGCACGGTAAGCACTTAGCCACTAACTGAAAGGTTAGCAATTTGAACTCACCCAGTGACTCTGCAGGAGAAACACCTGGAGATCTGTAAAAATTACAGCCAAGAAAACCCTGGAGGGCAGTTCTATTCTGTCTTTTGGAGTTGCTATGAATCAAAAATTGATTCAGATTCTGATCCTGGGATTCAAGAAAACACACTTGCCAGTATATTTAGATTTTTTTTCACCTACTCTGGTTGGAAAGGTTCCAGGTACAAAGATTTAGCAGGAGAGGGAGCTGGAGGGGCAAAAAAAAAAAAAAAAAAAGATTCGCTAGCACCTAACACTACCACCACCAACATGGCCAGTCACTGTTAACCAAGGATGCAGCTACATCCATCAGGTAAGGGACTACAGCTGTGACCGTGTTTCCCCCCACTTTTCCTGCTCTTAAACCCGCCTCAAACGCCAGAGGAGCTAGGCCTTGCAAAGAGAATAGGGAAGGTGTCCCTGTATCAAACATAGACCACACTCTCCCTCACTTTCCAGGAGCCAGAATGGAAAAGATAAGAAAGAGTGGACCAGGCTCACTAGACTAAATGGGACTTTTTAAAATTAAAGAACAAAACAAAACTGGGCCATTATAGAATCTGGGAAGTATGGAGTCTATCCAACATATCATGAAGGGAAGGGAAAGAGATTCCACAGATCACAGTTAAAGGCAGTGAGTGGCAAATATAAAACTGTTTCATGTTGGTATCCTACTGAATTGAGACTGTTCAATAGACCAGATAAATCAGTCTTCTCCCAGCCCAGACATTCCAGCTTAGCCTGCTCTTCCTGTCATCAGCTGCTTCTCATTTTGCCTCTCTCATCCTCAGGACTGCTACTTTTGCTCTCAATGCTTGCTCCTGCAGCCATGCCCTTTTGGCTCATCGTTCTGGTTACCTAGTGCCACTCTGACAGAAATTACCACAAATGGGATGGCCTTAACAAACAGGAGTTTATTCTCTTACAGTTTGGAGGTTTTAAGTCCAAGTTCAAAGTGCCAGACTCTAGGGGCTGAGTGAAAGCTGCTCAGCCTTGGGGTCCAGCTCTGCCTCCTGCTCCCGGCCCACTGAAGCTAGAGGCAGTTCTTCACTCAGACAGCTGCTGGCTGCTGAGGCTGATGAACCCAAGGTTGACAAGTAAAAAGGCACAGTCCTGATGTTACCAAACCACATGGCAGGCCATTAATTTAAGTCCATTGTAAGTCCCAATGTTGGCAGAGCATGGCAGGCTGCTGAACAATGATACAGCTACATGCAGGGTCCAAACCTGCCATAAGCTAGAGACCATTCCCCAAGGCTTTTGCTTATATACAGGAAGCAGACCACATTCCCTAAAGCAGCTACTCAGCTGCTCACAGTAGCACCATGGAGCTATTACCAGTCTCATGATGGGGAATACTACATCCAGCTGCCCAGCCACTCAACCAGGCTCAGCCAAGTTGACACATAAACTGAACTACCACACTCATGACTGAAAATTGTTGGTATTTCTATAGGATTCATACTATGTATTTTGTTCCTCTACATAGATTTTTAAATTACCTAAGGTCAAGGCACTGTAGTTGTGCAAAGCCTAGACCAAATTTTAGTTGAGCACCAGTGACATTATGAGTGAGTGATGGAAGTAAAAACCTATTAAGCCAGCTTCCTGAGACTTTTCTCATGGCAGTGCGTGGATGGAGCCATGAGCTCTATGTCTGTAAAACTGTGTGGGGAATGATCTGCATGTCCCTCTGCAGACAGACTAGATGCCCTGTAAATCAGGATCTAATACAGCTGGGAGGCAGATGTAGGTAGCTGCTGAAATGCACAGCCTGGAGACACAGACAGAGTCAGCCCATTTGAGATCATTCTGTCTCAGTAGATGGGGAGGGAAGTATGAGACAGACTCAGGAAGACCTTGGGACTATGAAAAGGAAGAAAACCTGGCTATCTACTTCTGAAAAATCAATCAGCTATTGAAAACCCTATGGGGCACAATTTTACTCTGATACACATGGGGTGACCAAGAGTCAGAATTATCTTGATAGCAACTGGGATATACCAGGTACTTGAGCTTAAATTCTCAAGTTCTCAATCTTTCCAGACCCCTCAGGAGGAAACAGCAAAGAAGGTGTCTCAGAAAAACATAAGCCCTTACTCAAGCTGCAGAAAGATGAATATGAGAAGCACAAAGAGGGCAAGGACACAAGTTTTAAGGCAACTAGTACCTCCTGGAAGGAGCTCTGGTGTGTAGTGGATTAGGCATTTGGCTGCTAACCAGAAGGTCAGTGGTTCAAACCCACGAGCTGCTCTGTGGGAGGAAAATGAGATGATCTACTTCTGTAAAAATTTACAGCCTTGGGGACCCAATGGGAATCACTATGACTCAGAATTGACTTGATGGCAGTGAGGTTTTTTTTTTTTTTTTTTTTTGGAGTACCTCCTGGAGAAAAGAATATCCAGAGAGATGTGACTTTCACTTTTCATTCCTATCTGTCCAAGTACCAGAACCCCTAGAAGTACACTAAGTATGTTCCAGTATGGAGCCTGCTGCAAGAAGCAGGTAATATTATCTACTCATTTCAGTTCATGCTGGGAATTAGTACATCTAAATGGGACTTTTCACATGTTTAGTGGGACTAAAACCTGGGGCCCCACAGCTTACTCAGATGTCATAGCACTAGTGGTTTTTATTTTCTCTCTTGATGAAAAGTTTGTGATTTTTATGTTGCTTTAGAACAAAATCTTACAAATGCTTTAGAACTGAGGTCTTACAATTTACATACCTATTTCTGTGTCCATGAGGTACTTCTTTCACGTTTCCAAAATTTAAAATATTCTTTGGTCTGAAAATGTATTGAGGGTGGGATGAAGATTCATGTCCTATGGCTATGGGTGAGAAGAAAGGCAGAGGGAGTTTGAGAAGCAGTAATAGCTTTAAAGAAGGAATCATTCACCCTCACACTCTCTCAGCCTGTTTAGGTGAAGCAATTTGGATTGCATTTTGCTTTTAGCTCCACACTTGTGTAGGTAAAGAAGTTACTGCCATGAGCTCACTGCTGGCCCCCAGCCCTGGGCTATCATGCCAGCAAATCTAGGATAGTAGAGTCAGCACACCAAATGTCTGTTCCTCTATTCTAATCTCAAAATGAAGTAGACTCAGAAAAACATTTTGTTCCATATTATTTTTATTCTTAAACATTCAAATATGTGGATCTTCCTCTGACACATTCGTGTATATATGTGTGTGTGTGTCCAGTTAGGGAGGGAAAAAGAGGAGAGAAAAGGGGAAGGGAATGAAAAGCTACATACTCAGGTTAAAATGCTTTTGTCTCACTGGGTAGGACATGGGCTTTGTGGACAGTATTGTACAGATGTGTGTGGGCCTTTCCAACTGTGTTTTCATTATTATTAGTATTATTGTCATAGGGAGCACAGTAAATATTTGCTATGGCTTTGAGCAGAACACAAACCAGAGTTCTTTTGTGCTTCAGGACCCTCTGCAGAGCCTCTGGCCTGTTGTTTCACTTGCCTGAGCCAGCAGTTTATCCTGAAAAACAGCCCTACAACCCTCACCCTTGTTCTCCATCAAGTGAATGTGCCAGACAGCATGTTTGCTTTGCCCACGACCTCCCCACGGGACAGCAGCCCCAGTTCTTTGCTCAGTTCAGGCATCTTAAATGAAACTTGAACACTCAGCAGAGCCCCACAAAGCCACACAATGGGAATCCAGATGGGATCCTAACCCTGCTGCTTCCCTCATCTCCCCGGTCAAGCAAGTATCGCCTTGTACTCTCTAACTTGCCCTCCACCATCCCAACACTCTCCTAAGATTGGCAGCTGCAATGAGAAAGCCCCAATTGGAACCATGAACTCTCCTTGATCCCAGTTCTGGCTTGGGCTCAATTTGTTGCTACCAGTGACCCCTCTCCAGACGGAAACACTTGGAGGCACTTGAACATTGGGCTACTGAAGGAGACACCATTATGTGTCCTTTGAAAAGTCAGAGCAGGGAATGATCAGTTCTGGTTGGGGTAATCAGGGATGTAGTAGCTGAGAAAGGCATCAAAAACTGGTTGCTGCTGAGTTGCCCCTGACTTATGGCAACCCCTGTGTGTCAGAGTAGAAATGTGCTCCACAGGATTTTCAAGGGCTGATTTTTCAGAAGTTGATCACCAGGCCTTTCTTTTGAGTTATCTGTAGGTAGACTCATACTTCCAACATTTTGGTTAGTGCTGAGCATGTTAACCATTTGCACCAGCAAGGGAGTCCAGGGTGTTAAATAGAGAGAGAATGAAGACTGTTGGAAAAGAGAGGAGGAAAAAAGCTTAAAGGAGAATGAAGACCAGTCAGAAATAATCTTCTTTGATTCTCTAAACAGCTAAGACGCAGTCCTCATTGGGAGTCCTGTCAAAGCATTCTTCTTTAGCCCTTTAACCTACTGTTTTCAGACATCTCACCATGAAGGTGAGGTCCTCAGAGCAGCAACTGTACTACCTATGCAGATGTGGCACAAAGTAAGCACTTAGCAAATGCTTGCTGAAGTGAAGTGAAATGTCACCAACATGAGCAAAGCTTAGCAGGTACAAGAAAGAATAAGACAAGGGAGGAGTGGAGAAGCTGGAGGGGAAGTGGGTATTTTCTCTTCATGTAGGTCATGTAGCTGAAACTCATTTGGTTAGTCAACAAAGATTTCTGAGAACTCTTGTGTAGGCTTTGCTTTCAATGCAAGAGATAAAATGGCAAATCCCCTAGCCTCCTCCTCCTTCCCAGCAGATGACTGTACTTCTCATTTCCTGAGAAAATGGAAGCTATGAGACCTTTTTCATCTATCCATCACCAAACAGACCACCCTGCCTTCATCTGGGCCCACATATTCTGCCACCTTCCCGTACACTGGCTTCTCTCCTCTTTCATCTACTTAGGACTTTGCTTCTGCAATTATCCCCTCTCTCTTCTGCATAAACAATTTCTCCCTCTCAAAGAATCATTCCTGTCTATAGACAACTTGCTTCAGTATCCCCTGTCTTAGCTGTGACCCATTTCTTCGTCCTGTTTATAGCAAAGCTCTTCAAAGGAGTATATTGTGTTATATTATCTGTCTCTAACTCCTGGCCTCCTATATTTTCTTTAATCCACTTCCATCATATTTTTATGTCTAAACTCTGTTGAAGATACCCTGGTCAAGTTCACTGATGATTTCTCTCTTGCCAAAACCAGTGGTCTAATTGTACCATACCTTGCCTAATTTGTTCCAACCAGCCTGCTTATTCTTGTTGATCTTCAGAACAACAACCTCTTTCCTCATGTTCACTTGCTGCTTCCTTTTCCTGGGACACGCTTCTTTCAGATCTTCAGCAGATCTTCTCCTTCATGTCACTCAGTTCTCTGATCAGAGAGGCCCTCCTTACATCATACCTGACAGTTAAATCTCCAGAGCCATTCTTTAATCCTTATCGTGCTTTATCTTTCTCCTTAGCATTTATTATTGCCAGAATTATAGATTTATCTGCAAACTAGTTTGCTTGATTTCCTAGTAAAATATAAATCTTAAGAGCTTAGGGCACTGACAAAGTCCCTTCCATATCCCCCACACCCAGAATAGGGGCTGAATGATGAATATGTAAAGACACAGTCACTGCTCCTAAGGAACTCGGAGTCTAACTGAGGATAATAATAATAATACCGGTAATAAATAATACTCTTCTCTCAGTTTGTTGTACTGTGCTGGCTTCTGTGGTGCTGTAATGCTGGAAGCTATAGCACTGGTCTTTCAAAATCCAGCAGGGTTAGTCATGGAAGACAGGTTTCAGTGGAGCTTCCAGTCTAAGACAGACTATGAAGAAGGACCTGATGGTCTATTTCTAATATAATTGGCCAGCAGAACATTGTCTGATATAGTGCCACCAGATGAGCTCCTCAGGTCGGAAGACACTTAAAAATCCAACTGAGGAAGAGCTGTCTCCTCAAAGTGGAATCAACCTTAATGTCATGGATGGAGCAAAGCATTTGGGACCTTCATTTGCTGTTGTGCTTCACTGGCAAAACTCAAAGTGAGAAGAACTAGCTGCAAACATCTATTAATAATTGGAGCATAGAATGTATGAAATAGAAATCTAGGAATACTGGAAATTGTGAAAAATAAAATGGAATGAATAAAGATTGATATCCTACGTATTAGGTAGCTGAAATGGACTGGTATTATACCTTCCTAATCAGACAGTCTAAATGGAGAGAAGATTGAGGTTGTCAAGGAATTCACATTGCTTGGTTCTACAATCGATGCCAACAGAAGCAGCAGTCAGGACATTAGACAACGTGTAGCATTGGGAAAGTCAACTGCGAAGGAACTGTTTCAAGTGCTGAGGAGCAAGGATATCTCATTGAGGACTAAGGTGCACCTGACACAAG
>NW_006921634.1:8182284-8185786 GCF_000298275.1 Orycteropus afer afer | reverse complement strand
GATCGGGCAGTGTTTCGTTCTGCTGTGCATGGGGTCACTATGAGTCAGAAATGACTCGACGGCACTTAACAACAACAACAACAACAATCAGACAGTCATATAGTCTATGCTGGGAATGACAAATTAAAGAAGAATGGTGTTACATTCATTGTCAAAAAGAACATATCAAGATCTATTCTGAAGTGCAGTGCTGTCAGGAATAAGATATTATCCACACATCTACAAGGAAGACCAGTTAATATGACTATTTTTTAAATTTATGCACTAACCATTAATGGCAAAGATAAAGAAATGGAATATTTTTACAAATTTCTGGAGTCTGAAATTGATCAAACATGTAATCAGGATGCATTGATAATTACTGGTGATTGGAATATGAAAAGTGGAAATGAAGAAGGATCTGCAGTGGGAATCTATGACCTTGGTGATGGAAATGACCCTGGAGATTGCATGATAGAGTTCTGCAAGAACAATGACTTATTCATTGCAAATACCTTTCTTCAACAACATAAGCAGCAACTAGCAATTATATACAAGGACCTCACTAGATGGAATACCTAGGAATCAAATTGACTACACCTATGAAAAGAGGTGATACATAAGCTCAATATTATCAGTCAGAATAAGGCCAGAAGCTGACTGCAGAACAGACCAATCAACTGCTCATATGCAAGTTCAGGTTGAAACTGATGCTGAAGAAAATTAAACAAGTCCAAGAGAGCCAAAGTATGAGCTTGAGTATATTCTACCTGAATTTAGACACTATCTCAAGAATAGATTTCACATATTGAACACTAATGACCAAAGACAACTTGTGGGATGGCATCATATGTGAAGAAAGAAAAAGGTCATTAAAAAGACAGGAAAGAAAGAAATGACCAAAATATATGTCAGAGAGACTCTGAAACTTTCTCTTGAACATAGAGTAGTTAAAGTGAATGGCAGAAATTATGAAGTAAAAGAGCTAACCAGATTTCAAAGGGTAGCTTAAGAAAACAAAATAAAGTGTTATAATGAAATGTACAAAGACCTGGAGTTAGAAAACCAAAAGGGAAGAACACACTCAGTATTTCTCAAGCTGGAAGAGCTGAAGAAAAATAATCGAGTCATGAGGTGCAATGTTGAAGGATTCTACTGTCAAAATGTTGAACAATGTAGGAAACATCAAAAGAAGATGGAAATAATACATAGAACAACTGGAACAAAAGCAATCGTAAATCTTCAACCATTTTAGAAGGTAGCATTTGATCAAGAACCAATGATAATAGAGGAAGGAATCTGGACTGCACTGAAGGCATTGGCAAAAAACAAGCCTCCAGGAACTGATGGAATATCAACTGAGATGTTTCAACAAATGGATGCAATGCTGGAAGCATTCACTTATCTATGTGAAGAAATTTGAAAGACAGCTATCTGGCCAACTGTCTGGAAGAGATCCATATATGTGCCCATTCCAAAGAAAGACAATCCAACAGAATGTGGAAATTATTGAACAATATTATTAACATCACATACAAGTAAAATTTCATTGAAGACAATTAAAAAACTTTTACAGCAATACACTGACAGGGAACTGCCAGAAATTCAAGACAGATTCAGAAGAAGATGTAGAATGAGGGACATAATTGCTGATATCAGATGGATCTAGGCTGAAAACAAAGAATATCAGGAAGATGCTTACCTGTGTGTTATTGTCTATGCAAATACATTTGACTGTGTGGATCATAACAAATTATAGATAACATTGTGAAGAATGGATATTCCAGAACACTTAATTGTGCTCATTAGGAACCTGTACATAGACCAAGAGGCAGTTATTCAGACAGAATAAAAGGATACTGAATGGTTTAAAATCAGGGAAGGTGTGCATCAGGATTGTATCCTTTCACCATACTTATTCAATCTATATGCTGAGCAAATAATCTGAGAATCTCAACTATTTGAAGAAGTATGCAACACCAGGATTGGAGGACAACTTGCAGATAACCCAACCTTGCGTCTTGGAAGTGAAGAGGTCTTGAAGCACTTACTGATGAAGGTCAATGACTACAGTCTTCAGTATGATTTACATCTCAACATAAATAAAACAAAAATCCTCACAACTGAACCAATAAGCAACATCATGAAAAACAGTGAAAAGATTGAAGTTGTCAAAGATTTCATTTGACTTGGATGGACACTCAACACCCATGGAAGTAACAGTCAAGAAATCAAAAGACTTGTTGCATTGGGCAAGTCTACTGCAAAAGACCTCTTTGTTTTATTATTATTTTTTTTTATTTTAAGAGTTTGTTTCACATTCAACATTATGTGTACATTTAGTTTCACTCCCCATTTAGCATGCCCAACCCTAACCCAGTCTCCTCCCTTCCCTGCCCAGTAACCCTCTCCCTGTGCCCCTCATAGTTATGTACTCCTGTTTGTCCTGCATTTCCTCAGTGTGAATGTTGCCCCTCTGGTGCCCCATAGTCTATTGCTCTAAGGGATGCATTACCACAGAGTATGTGGGTGCGTCACCTTGGGTTGAGTGGTCTGCATGTACATCTTGTTAACTATTGGACTGAGAGCCAGCCTCTGGGAGTGAATTTTATTCCAGGTGCAGAATGTATTCCAGGGCCATAGTATTGAGGGTCTCACCAGATTCCATCTGGCCAGTAATTCTGGTCATTATTGAGTTTTTGGGTTTTGTTCCATGTTTTTCCTCCCACTCTATCCAGGATCTCCAGATTTGATCCTTTCCTGAGTGGTTGGCATTGGTAGCTGGGCACCATCTAGTTCTTCTGGTCTCGAGGGCCATTATCATGTCCTAGGGCTGATTGCTTCCAAATGCCTTTTTTTTTTTTTTTTCACTCTTCTTTGCTTCCAATGCTAAGAAACCACTAGCTGCATCTTAGATGGCCGTTTGAAAGCTTTTAAGACCCCAGTCGCTACTCACCAATGTAGGATGCAGAACAAGGCTTTTATGCATTTTGTTATGCCAGTTGAGTCTAGTGTCCCCCAGTACTATGGTCCTGAGGCAGTAGATTTATTGGATCTCTCTCCCATAGTGTCTGGGTGTCTGTGAGGGATTACTCTGTGTCTGTCTTCTATTGTTTCTTTGGGGATTGTAGGTATTTTGTATCACTGGTGTCTGCAAGATTAGCCTGTGCTGAATTTATCCTTGATCTAGAGTGTACTCCTGTTCACTGACCCCATCTGATCCTCTCAGGTGTTTATATGTTTATCTGTAGCCTGGTGTTTGATGTTAATGGTAATTCAGTATTGTGGGCACACTGGTTGGTATTAGCATCTGTCATCTATCTCTTATGTGCACAATTTGGTGCACAATTTCCTAATGTTATCATGGTGATCACAGACTCTTTCCATGTATCCCTCCCCTTACCCACGTCGCTGTATGGGCTACAACTAGCCCAAAATTAATCCCTCCCCTTCCCTCCCCACCCTGGTAACCTACAAAGTGAGTTCCCTTTCCCAAGCAAACCCTTCTTTGTCTTTTTACAGT
>NW_006921634.1:8174773-8181194 GCF_000298275.1 Orycteropus afer afer | reverse complement strand
GATTCTGTTCCATTGGTCTATCTGTCTATCATTGTACCATTGTATCATTGACTACTGTGGCTGTATAGTAAGTAGTTATTAAGATTCAGGAGTGTGAGACCTTCCACTTTGTTCTTCTTCAGAACTGTTCAGCTTATCCAAGGTCTCTTTCCTTTCCATATGAAGTTAGTAATTGGTTCTTCCATGTCCTTAAAC
Source organism: Orycteropus afer afer (assembly GCF_000298275.1). NCBI lineage: Eukaryota > Metazoa > Chordata > Mammalia > Tubulidentata > Orycteropodidae > Orycteropus > Orycteropus afer. The sequence goes on along the minus strand of NW_006921634.1, from coordinate 8,180,999 downwards.
AATTTTGTTGGTATCTGGATCAGGATTGAGTTAAATGTGTAGATTGCTTTAGTTAGTATTGACATTTTCACAATATTTAGTATACCTATACATTTAGGTATACTAAATGACATTCCAATAGACGGGTTCTTCCATTTATGTAGTGCCCTTGTTGTCTCTTGTAGTAGTGTATTATAGTTTTCTTTGTATAGGTCTTTTGTGTCTCTGGTGAGGTTTATTCCTAGATATTTTCTCTTTTTAGTAGCAATAGTAAGTGGTATTGTTTCCCTTATTTCTTTATCAGAGGACTCTTTGTTGTTGTAGAGGAATCCAACTGATGTTTGTATGTTGACCTTGTATCCTGCCACTTTGCTGAACCTCTAGTTGCAGTAGTTTTTTTATTGAGTCCCTTAGGTTTTCTATGTACAGGATCATATCATCTGCACACAGAGATAATTTTAGTTCCTCTTTGCCAATTTGTATGCCTTTTATTTCCCTTTCTTGCCTTATTTCCCTTGCCAGGAATTCCAATACAATGTTAAATAGAAGTGGTGATAGAAGGCATCCCTGTCTGGTTCCCATTCGTAAGGGGAATGCATTGAGTCTTTCTCCATTAATAATGATGTTGGCCATTGGCTTTGCATATATGCCCTTTATTATGTTGAGGAATTTCCCTTCTATCCCTATTTTGCTGAGAGTTCTGAACAGGAATGGGTGTGAAATTTTATCAAATGCCTTTTCTGCATTGATTGATATAATCATATGGTTCTTTTGTTTTGTTTATGTGGTGGATTACATTGATTGTTTTTCTGATGTTGAACCACCCTTGTAAACCTGGTATGAGTCCCACTTGGTCAGGGTGTATTAATTTTTTGATATGTTGTTGGATTCTGTTGGCTAGGATTTTGTTAAAGATTTTTGCATGTATGTTCATGAGGGATATTGGTCTGTAGTTTTCCTTTTTAGTGGTGTCATTCCCTGGTTGTGTTATTAGTGTTATTCTTGCTTCATAAAATGAGTTTGGGAATATTCCATTTTTTTCTATGTTCTGGAATAGGTTGAGTAGCATAGGTGTCAACTCTTCTCTGAATATTTGGTAAAATTCTCCCGTGAAGCCATCAGTGCCAGGACGTTTGTTTATGGGAAGTTTTTTTTTATGACCTGCTCAATTTCTTCTTTTGTTATGGGTCTGCTCATGTATTCTATCTCTCAGTGGGATAGTTTAGGTAGGTCTTGTGATTCTAGAAACTTATCTCTTCTAGGTTCTCAAATCTGTTGGAGTATAATTTTTTATAATATTCTGTATCTTTTTTATTTCAGTTGGTTCTGTTATGATGACACCCTTTCGTTTACAATTCTTGTGATTTGGATCTTCTCTTTCTTTTCTTTTGTTAGATCTGCCAATGGTTTATCAATTTTATTAATCTTTTAGAAGAACCAGCTTTTTGTTTTGTTGATTTTCTCTTTGATTTTTTTGTTTTCTGTTTCCTTTATTTCTGCTCAATCTTTATTATTTCCTTGCTTCTAGATAATGTAGGATTCTTTTGTTGTTCTTTTTCTAGTTGTTGGAGTTGATGAGTTAGAGTGTTGGTTTTGTTTCATTTCTCTTTTGATGTATGCATTGATTGCTATAAACTGTCCTGTGAGTACTGCTTCTGCTGTGTCCCATAGGTTTTGGTATGATGTATGTATACTCATTTTCATTTGTTTCTAGGAATTTTTTTTATTTTAGTTTTTATTTGTTCTATTATTCAGTAATTTTTGAGCAGTGAATTGTTCTACTTCCATATGTTTGATGGTTTTTCCTTGCTGTTCCTATTATTAATTTCTAATTTTATAGCATTGTGGTCCAAGAAGATGCTTTGTAGTATTTCAATGCTTTTTAATTTATTGAGGCTTGTTTTATGTCCTAACATATGGTATATTCTGGAGAAGGGTCCATGTGGACTGGGGGAGATTTTAATTGTGCTTTGGTTGGGTGGAATGCTCTGTGTATGTCTATGAGATTGAGTTGGTTGATTGTCTTGTTGAGTTCTTCTGTATCTTTATTGAATTTTTTTCTAGTTGACCTGTCCCTGTTAGAAAGTGGTGTGGTAAAGTCTCCTACCACTATTGTAGAGTTGTCTATTATCCCTTCTAATTCAGTAAATATTTGCTTCACATATTTTGGAGCACTTTCATTGGGTGAATAAATATTTATTATTGTAATGTATTCTTTGTCAATTGACCCTCTCAGTATCATATAATGTCCTTTTTTGTCTCTTAATGATGTTTTTCACCTTAATGTCTATTTTATCAGAAATTAATATTGCTACTTCTTCTCTTTTTTGATTACCATTGGCTTGGTATATTTTTTTCCACCCCTTAACTCTTAATTTGTTTTTATCTTTGTGTCTAAGGTGAGTCTCTTGTAGGCAGTATATCGATGGGTCTTCTTTTCTTATCCAGTATGCCACTCTCTTTCTCTTGATTGGTGCATTTAGTCCATTCACATTGAGTGTAATTGGTGATAGATATGAATTGATTGCTGTCATTCTATTTTTTTTTTTTTCTCATGTTATTGGTGTTCCCTTGGTCCATATACTTTTCTGTGCTGAGTTCGATTTGTTACCAAATGCTTCCTTTCTTTTCTTCTTTATTGTTGGTTTTGTGCTTATTAAACCCATATGTTTTCCTTCCTTCTGGATTTGCTTAGGGGGATTGTTAATTTTCTCTGTGGTTACCTTGGAGTACATTCTTGTCTCTATATTTTTAGAACAGTGCGTTCTGTGAAGACATTGTCCTGTTTTCCTCTCCATTTGGAAGTTTGTACCTAGAATTTTTATTCCCTCTAATAGGTTAGTTGCTGTTGTTGTGTGCTGATTGGCTTCCTTGATTTTTTAGAGTATAGTGCTTTATGGTCTTATTTTGAGCTTCTGTTTCTGATTTGGTTTTAGTGTTGATGTCACATATCCTGATATTGTTGATCTCTGTTGTGGGTTCTCTATTGGAAGAACTTCCTTAAGCATTTCTTGCAGAGTTTGTCTGGTTTTCACAAAATCTCTTCATTTCTGTTTGTTTGAGAATGCCTTGATTTCACCCTCATATTTGATATCTGGTAGCATAGTGCCTAAGGCACTTGACTGCTCACCAGAAGGCTGGCGGTTCAAACCCATCAGCCACTCCTCAGAAGGAAGGTTGGGCAATCCTACTTCCATAGTGATACTGCCTCGGAAACCCAAGGAGGGGTCACTATGAGTCGGGGCCAACTCGACGGCAAACAACAACAACAACAATTTGATGGATAATTTGACTGGATATAGGATTCTTGGTTGGAAGTTCTTTTCCTTCAGTTTTTTATATGTTCTGTCCCATTGCCTTCTGGCCTTCTGGCCTATGTGGTTTCTGCTGAGTAATCAGAGCTCAGCCTAACTGTTTGATTATTATAAGTAATATTTCTTTTGTCCCAGGCAGCTCACAAAATTTCTTTGGTTTTGGAGAGTTTGATTATAATATGCCTTGGTGTTTTTCTCTTGGGATCTATCTTGTGTGGGGTTCTATGAGCTTCTTGGGCAAATATGTTTTCTTCCTTCATGGTATGGGGATGTTTTCTGTTAGTATATCTTCCACAATTCTCTTGGTGGTTTTCTTTGCCTCTTCTTGTTCTGGAATTCCAGTGAGGCATATGTTGTTTCTTTTCATGTCATCCCATATAACTCTTAAGTTCTCTTCATTTCTGTTAAATCTTTGTTCTGATTTTTCTTCATACAGGCTGGTGTCCAGGGATTCATCTTCTAGTTGCAATATGCATTCTTCAACCAGTTCTATCCTACTCTTTTGTGCTTCTACTGTATTGTGTAATTCTGTAATTTTGATATTCATCTTCTGGATTTCTAACTGCTGTTTTTCTATGAGTTCTGATTGTGCATTAATCTTGTTATTTTGTTTTTGTATGATTTTCCTGAGTTCTTCCAGGGAACTGTCTTTGTTCTCCTTGCTTCTGTTTGGGGTTTCCTTAGGCTCTTGTAGAGCCCTATAAACATATCTTCTAAATTCGTTCTCAGATAATTCTATTGCCTCCTCTTCCTCCATGTTTACTAAGACCTTTGTTTGGGGTTTTGCTTCTAATGCCTTGTCCTGTTTTTTTCTTTGATTTGAGGTTGCCCATTGTTTCCTAGACATTTTGAGGTTGTCTTTAACTGTTAGTTATGTATAGATTTGTTTTGTCTTGGTTTTATGGTTTAATATTTTGAAAAGGTAGAGCTGGTGTATTTTATTTTTGGTTATTAATTCAGGTGTGCTGGGTTGCTTTGCAGTTTTCTTTGTGGTGATGGAATCTCTGTGTGGAATGTGGACGTAGGCCTCTGTCATAAGGAGGGTTTAGAATTTGAGCCGGCAGGTATTATGGTGGCTGATTGTGATTTTTCTATTTGATGCGTGAGTATATAGGCAGAGAAAGTGGGAGGAGAAGAGTGAAGGAAGGGAAACTCCATGTTGCTAGGGGCAGTTTCTAGGGCTGTAAGAGGATTGTTAATGATGACATTGTACTGTTATTCATAGGCCCACAGCTCATGTTCAGCAAAGACTCCAATTGTTAGGTGGTTGCCACTTTCCGCCAGGCTCAGACACATGCAGAAACCCCACTCCCAAGGCCCCTCAGTGTCAAAAAGTCTACCCAAGACAACTTCCTAGCTTCACAATCCACTGTGGGAGTTCCTCTCAGGGCCTGCCCACTTGCAGTGCCAAAGATCTCTCAGCTTGGGTTTCAGCAGTGCTAGAGTCAGGGAAATGCCCACTTGCACCCAGTGGACCCAAAATTACTGACAAAGTCAACTACAGGCCCCTCAGTGCCAAAAGCTGGCCCAAGCCTGTTCACTGATCTGCTGTGGGAGCTCCTCCCTGGGCCCACCCTCTTGCAGCACCAATGGTCTCTCTGCTCAGGTTTTAGCAGTACTGGAAGTGCCTGTTCACTCCCAGCCAACCCAAGTTACCAATAAAAGCAGGTGCTGAAGGTAGATCCTTGAGGTGATCTCTGGTATGTTGGTGTGATTGCTGGTATGCTGGTGTGGTGTGTCTTCTTCCTTAACCCAGGGAGGTCTCAGATGGCCTTTCTTGCCTGCCAGTTGGTGCTCTGCAGGTAAATTTCCTGTTCTTGTTATTTTTATCCCACTGTCCCTTTCTCCTCTCTAATCCTACTTCCCTGAGTTTGGTACACTCTGACTCACTGAGCTGTTCAGAGCACCAGACTCCTTAATTCAAACTGCTGTACCTAGTTTTTCAGGCACTAATATGCTAGAGGAAATTAACATGGGGACTACTGACACGACTCCATTTTGAAACCCAAAAGACCTCTTTAAAGTGTTCAAAAACAAAGATGTCACTTTGAGGACTAAGGTGTGCCTAACCCAAGCCACTGTCTTTTCAGTAGTTTTGTATGCATGTGAAAATAGATAATGAATAAGGAAGACTGAAGAATGTTGATGCCTTTCAGTTATGGTGCTGATGAAGAATATTGAATATACTATGAGCTATCAGAAGAACAAACAAATCTGACTTGGGAGAAGAATAACCAGAATGCTCTTTAGAAGCAAGGATGGCAAAACCTTATCTAACATACTTTAGACATGTTATCAGGAGCCACCAGTCCCTGGAGAAGGACATCATGCTTGGTAAAGTGGAAGGTCAGTGAGCAAAGGAAGACTTTCAATGTGATGGATCGACACAGTGGCTGCAACAATAGGCTCAAACAGCCACAATTGTGGGGACGGCACAGGATGGGTAGTGTCTCATTCTGTTGTGTATAGGATCACTCTGAGTCAGAATTGACTTCACAATATATATGTATATGTCTATATAAGGAACCCTGGTGGCATAGTGGTTAAACACTCAGCTACTAACCAAAGATAAATAGTTCAAATCCACAAGATACTCTTCGGGAGGAAGATTTGGCTGTATGCATCTATAAAGATTACAACCTTGGAAACGCTATGCGGTAGTTCTATTCCGTCCTATAGGGTTACCATGAGTCAGAATTGACTCTACAGCAATAGGTTTGGGTGGGTATATATAAATTGTTATATATCTGTCTCTGTGTGTGTACACACACACCCACACACACATGTTGTTGTTAAGTGCCGTCGAGTCGTTTCTGACTCATAGCGACCCCATGCACAGCAGAATGAAACACTACCCGATCCCGCGCCAGCCCCACAATCCCTGCTATACTTGAGCCCATCATAGCAGCCACCATGTCAATCCATCTCGTTGA
>NW_006921634.1:8119901-8171678 GCF_000298275.1 Orycteropus afer afer | reverse complement strand
ACCACAGTAGGACAAACCGACAGACAAGTTTGTCTTGCTGTTGGAGACCTCTCGTATCACCCCCACTTGGGTCCCTGTGGCTGACTGTACCTCTGTCTGGCTTCCTGGCTTTTAATCCCCTTTCTCCTGCTCTTCTGGCCTGCTGCTTTTGGCATCCCTGAGTTGTCCTTGGGGCTGACACACACATATACACATACATAAGGACCCCTAGAGGTGCAATGGTGAAATGTTTGGTTGGTAACCAAACCAGTCAGTGGTTTGAACCCACCAGTGGTTCTGTGGGAGAAAAGACCTAGTTATCTGCTCTAATAAAGAGTACAGACTAGGTAATACTATGACACAGTTCTACTCTGTATGAGGTTGTATGAGTCAGCATTGACTTGAATGTACACAATAACAACAACATATATATGTTGTTTGTGTTGTTGTATGCCATTGAGTCAGTTCTGACTCATAGCAACCCCATGTACAACAGAATGAAACACTGCCTGATCCTGTGCCAACCTCACAATGCTTGCTATTCCTGAGCTTATCGTTGCTGCCACTGTGTCAATCCATCTAGTTGAGGGCCTTCTTTTTTGCTGACCCTCCACTTTACCAGGCATGATATCCTTCTCTGGGGAATGGTCCCTTCTGACAACATGACCGAAATAGTGAGATGAAACATATATATACATATATATAAATATTCATGTTATTGTGTCCATTTTATAGATGAGACTGAGGCTTTGGAAATACTACCTAGTTGGTCTCAAGTTATACAGCTGGTCAGCAGGCAGAGCTGTGACTCCAACATAGGTTGTTCTGACTCCTGAGCTGTACTCTTCAACCTTGAACTCTTTGACCGCACAGTCTGACAGCATGTTGAAAGGTCACTCAACTGCTTAGGTTGTCTTAATGTGGCTATAGCAGTTCCTCCTACTTGTGAAAGTGAACACCCATTTATGCTTGCTTTAGTAGAAAAGAGTGCTGACTTTACTCATTTTGCTATAAAAGCAGTCTCTATGCCAGATGCCAAAATACACAGGGTCGGTAAATATTTTGTACTTGGTTATAAGCAAAGACCCAAATCCAATTAATGTTGCCTCAATGATATATGGTAATTTGCTAATTTTAGGAAATAGGTATGTAGGTTCCATTCCAATTTGAATACATTCCTTGGTCATGTTTTGGCTGATTGTTTCAGGAAATGAAAAGTTTTTGATCCATTTATACTTGTTTCTGAGTTCAGCACAGTTTTTTCCCCATTATGGTTTACAGTTAGGTTTGGTGCAAGGCCCTGGCTACTGGATTCTGCCATCTGGGTTTCCTGTGGGCCCATCACCTGCATCAGTCAGTGTGGAGATGACTAAGGAAAGTTCTGTCTCAAGATTATATGTATGGAGAGTGATCTCAGTAGAGTCAAGCCTGGAACAATGGGCTCCGTCTTGTCCAGTCATATTTGTAATTAAAAAATTTCTAGAAACCACATTAAAAAGAAACGATGAAATTAATTTTAATAATAGATTTTATTTAACCCAGTATATCCAAACTATTATAATTTCAACATGCATTTATATAAAGAATTATTAAATCCAGGCTATTTGACACTTTCAACACATTTCAGTTTGAACTAGCCACATTTCAAGTGCTCCACAGCCACCAGGGACTGGTGACTACAGTTTTGAACAGAGACTCTCCAAGCCTTAGAGCATGTTTTTTTGCTCCCCCTGGGAGTGTCTTCTCATCTTTGCCTAGAACATTTCTACTCATTCTGTATATTTGGTTTTAGATAGCACCACTTCATTCAGGTTAGGTATCATTCTTACGGTTTCCTCAAGAGCTGCATAAACCAAAGCAAAGACCAAACCCGTTGCCATTGAGTTGTTTCCAGTTCATGGTAACACCATGCATATCAGAATAAAAGTGTGCTCCATAGAGTTTTCCATTTTAGGCCTGACAATCTGCTTCCAAAATATCATCGTCTCAAGAACCCTATGGAACAGTTCTACTTTGCACACATGAGGTTGCCATGACTCAGAATTGACTCAATGGCAACTAACAAGCAATCTTAGAGAAGGACATCATCAGGACTTTCTTCCACGGCACTGCTGGGTAGATTCGAACCACTAACCTTTCTTTAGGTTAGCAACCAAGCTCTGTTTGTGCCATGGAGGGACATTTAGTGCTGCATACTGCCCCTCAGAATAGCAATTATCACATTCTTTTTAAATTTTCTGTGTACCTGCCTATACGTCTTACTAGAGTGTGAGCTCTCTGAGCACAAAGATTGACACTGTCATATCCTATATGTCTAGCAAAGTGATGCTCAATAACTATTTTTGATTAAATAAATAAATCTTCATGACCATATCCTCATTTTACAGATGAGAAAACTGAAGCTCAGAGAATTTAAGTAAACATGCTAGGGTATAGAGTAAGAGGCAAAGCTGTGTTCAAGGCCAGAATTCTGAGTCTGGATCTAATGCTGTCATCATGATTTCAGTTACACATGCTTTCCATGTATACAATCTGAGGTCAAGTTCCTTAACATACTGACTTTACAGTCTTAGTGGAGATGATTAAAAATTCATTATCATAAGAGCAAAAGACAATAGGACTGGTTTCTAGTTACACTAGAGTGTTAAACGCTAATGTCAGAAGATCTAGAAATGAGTTCTGACTTGAAGGGGAGAGTGAGTTTCCTGTTCTTGCCACACAAATCTTTAGAAATCGTTTTTGTCAGTCTCTCATTTTCCTGTAGTAAGTGCTTATTAATTAATTAAAGTATGCGGCTTCCAAGCTGTTAAACAAAAATGACCGTCCCTTCCACCTGTGCTTTGTTCTTTTTCATATGAGTCAACAAGTCAGATATAGTTATTTTAAACAGTATTATTTTTCTACTTAAAAAAATAGGTATACTTCTTGTTGAATATTTGAAAAATAAAATTTTAAAATCTTATCAAAGAAAATAAAAATTACCCTCAACTACCATATGTTTTTTATCTTTTATGCTTATACATTTCCCTCAATTTGAGGTGAATGCTCTTTTTCACTCAACATACTGGGAAATTTCTTTCTCATTAAATATTCCCAACTACATGATTTTTAACAATTGTTTCATTCTCTGGATGTACTGTAAACATATCTCATCAATTGCTTACTTGGATACTTAGGGTTATTTCCAGATTTGAATTCTGTAAAATAATGTGGCAATACTCATCCTTGGGCATTAATCTTTACACACATGACTGATTAAGGAGAGATTTATTCCACATCTAAAGGTCATATGCTGTGCTGAGCATTCGTAGGATAAAAACTCCCCAGAATTGGGCCCTTACCTTAAAGCGCTTATGAGATTTTGTCTAGATTGACTCAAGGATTAGAATTCCTGCCTCCTGAGTACCCTGATTAGATTTGGCTCCTTATGGTTCCTTTATTGCTTTCCTCGTTTTCCCATGGCATTGTAGAAGCAGAGCTCAAGGCTGGAGCTACAGGCCTCTGTTTCAGAGCTGAACCCCTTATCTCTGCCAGCAGCACACCTCAAGGTCCCAACATCAAGCTAAGAAAGAAGAATCCTATTAAGGACAAGCAGAGGTCATCTCTGTCCCAAAGGTAATAGTAAGACATAGGCAGGGAGAGGGAAAGAGAGAGAGAGAGCGAGAGATAACTCAAGTTAGAAAAAAAGCAAGATGCATCTATCCTGTCTTTTGAAGTGTTTTTAATTTATTTTTTTAAACCCAAGCAAGGAAAGAAAAGTAATTACCTAAGTTAATACTGCCCTGGGGGCAGCCTGAGTGGGCATGACTTGAACTAAGTGGCTTGTCATCCTACTGACATTATGACTCCAGCAGAGTCCAAGAAAATGCATGGATGAACTCACTGAGTTGAACAACTTGCTCAGTGTCTTGAGAACAAATAGACTTTTCTTTGGTTTAGTTACAAACATCTTTTCTTTCCATTTATTCAGTCTAGTTCTCCAAGAAGCAAGAGCTAATCTCCTGTGTTCAGGGGACAGGCATGTGATGCAGCTCCAAGCTGCCTTAACCACATGCCCAGGGAACGCTGCTAATGGCCCTCAGAGGGCTGCCTCCATCTGGCCCCACCCTGCCCTGTGTCTGGGAGAACAGAGCCTAAGTTTTTTATCTGCATGGCAGAAATAGGAATAGTCCATCCAATTGACTACACTGATTTTGAATTCTTTCATTTCAGATGGATTAATTCATATGTGTATATGAATATATACCGCCTCGGAAACCCAAGGAGGGGTCGCTGTGAGTTGGGTCCAGCTTGACAGCACGTAACAATAACAACAACAACAAGGTATATAGCACGAGCTTGTGCCAGGCACTAGGACAGGTGCTGAGGTCACAATAGCACAATTTCTGCTTCTGAAGAATATAGTGGGAATCCTAGACAACAAATGGGCAATTTTGTTGTTGTTAGTTGCAGTTGAGTCAATTCTGACGCATATTGACTTGGTGTGTGCAGAGTAGAATGCTCCATAGGGTTTTCAAAGCTGTGACCCTTCTGAAGCTGATTGCCAGGCCTGCCTTCCAAGTCTCCTTAAGAGAGGAGAGTGTTTTGTTTGTTCTATATGTAGTGATACTTCCTTGGAAACCCAAGGAGGGGTTGCTATGAGTTGGGTCTGACTTGAGGGCACATAACAACAACAACATATGTAATAACAAAGAAATTTATGTTATTTAAGATGGTCATGTTAATTCACATTTAATTCATCCAACAAATGTTAACTAAGCACCTATTCTGTGCAGGCACTTATCTAGAGCTGAGGATGCAGTGGTGAACAAGACAGACACAATCCTGTGGTTATAGAATTTCATGGGACTGCACTGAGGCATTTCACTGCTAACCAGAAGGCTGGTGGTTCAAACCCACCAGACACTCCTCAGAAGGAAGATTGGGCAATCTACTTCCTTGGAAACCCAAGGAGGGGTCGCTACGAGTCAGAACTGACTCGATGACAGTGAGTTTGGTTTTGGTTTTGGTTTGCACTGAGAGGGATGGCGAAAAGCAAGGACTCTGCAGTTAGACAGTGCTGTGTTCAAATCTTGGCTGTACATCTTACGAGTTTGTGAAATTCATCCACTCATTCATTTAATGCATACTTATTTTCAGATAGTGTTCTAGTTGCTGGAGATATAGACAAAACCCTTGCCTTCAAGAAGCTTATGTTCTTGTAGGGAAGCAGTTAATATTACATACATGTAATTATCATAAGCAAGATAATTCCAGATGGTATAATAGCTACAAAGAAAGTGAAATGACGTGATGTGTTGGAAAGTGATCTACTCTGGCTCTTATTAGAGGGTGTTTTTCTACTGGTGGCTCATTGGTGGAATCTCCTCCTTCCATGTGGGAGACCTGCTTCAGTTCCTGGCCAGTGCACCTCATGCACAGTCATTGCTTCTCTGTTAGTGGAGACACATGTTGCTATGATGCTGAGCAGGTTTCAGTCAAGCTTCCAGACCAAGATGAGCTAGGAAGAAAAGCCTAGTGAGCTGCTTCTGAAAATCAGTTCGATACCTAGCCTTGATGTTGAGAATAAAAATGCATGACTTATTCTTGAGGATGTTATAGTTGGCGTGGGAGATACACTTATAAGAGGAAATACAGCAGTAGATGTGTGTGCCTTCTTTCTCTTTCCAATTCTCTCCATCCTTAGGTCCATGACTGAGTTAGGACTGCCAGCATCATTTACCTGAATTCCTTTTAGAGCCTTCTAACTAGTCTCCCTACTTCAGGTCCTGCTCTTCTCCAAAACATTTAGCATTTAGCACACAAAACATTCTTCCTAAAATTCAAATGTGTTAATTCATTCAAAAGTATTTACTATGTGGGGAAAAAAAAAGTATTTACTATGTGCCTATAATGTGTCAGGCTCCTTTCTATGTGCTTGTGAAATATTGGTAAACAAATTATCACTCGCCTGCTTAAATCCCTCAGTGCTACCATATTGTCCTCAGGATATAATGTAAACTCCTTAGCTTGTGAAATACAGTCCCCAGGCCATTTGAAGAGCCAAGCATAATGGTACAAATGGAGATCAAATACCATTCCAAAGGTTATAAATCAAGCTATAAAACTGCTGAAAATATGCTCTAACTGAATGCCTTGATAAATACTACTTAATAAGGGCCTAGAAAGCCAGGTTCAAATCTGGAATTCTTGAACTCCTTAGAGCGCCAGACAGGAACATTGTGGTACTGAAAGAGCTGAAGCTCTCAACCTGCTGGTTTTCTCCCCACCCCCCTCATGTCCATACTACACACAGAGAACCTGTGTGTCAGCGTGTGGACAATCCACCTTTCATGTCCAAGATCTATCTGTTATTCCCCAAAATAACCTCTCCTTGGTTACCTTTCAGGCTCAGGGGTATTTCATCAGGGAATGTCAGGTCTTAAATATCGAGACACTGGTCTACAAGGGGACGTGTATTGGCTCTGCAGATTCCTCACACCATGGGCAGGGTTATGAATAAATGAGGTTCCAAGAAGGGCCTTTAAAGTTTGTAGCCCAGGGTAAGGTCCCCTCTTGCCCTGTTCTGATGGCCCTTTTCATATGGCTGTTGTTTACCCCTCCATTACTCTCTCTCCTACTACAACTCCTCAAAGTTTTACAAATCCCTAGCTCTGGTGGCATAGTGCCTAAAGCATTTGACTGCTGACCAGAAGGCTGGCAGTTCAAACCCACCAGCCACTCCTTAGAAGGAAGGCTGGGCAATCTACCTCCCATAGTGATACTGCCTCAGAAACCCAAGGAGGGGTCACTATGAGTTGCATCTGACTCAATGACAATGAATAGTAAGCATGGTCCAGGTTTTACCTCTTCCTCATACCTGCCTTGACCATCTTTTCCTATTCATTTCTAGCTCTTCATATAATTTATTTTCTTTTGAAGTTTTAGCTTTGATATCCATTTCTGTGGAAAGGTCTTCCTTGTGGCCACTGTGGCGATTTTAAAACGTGTCTGCAAATTCTTTGACACTGCTCTGATTGAAAGGTGGAATCTAAGTCCCCTCTCCTTAAATCTAAGTTTGTTTGTGATTGCTTTGACCAATGTTGTTGCTGTCAGGTACCATTGAGTCAGCTCCAACTCATAACTATCCTATATGTACAACAGAACAAAACACTCCCCAGTCCTGCCCTGTCCTCACATTTGCTATGCTTGAATTCATTGTCACAGCCACTGTGTCAATCATCTTGTTGAGGTTCTTCCCCTTTTTTACTGACCCTCTATTTTACCAAGCATGATATCCTCCAGGAACTAGTGCCTTCTGACAACATGACCAATGTAGGTGAGACAGAGGTTGGCCATTCTCGCTTCTAAGAAGCATTTTGGCTGTACTTTTCCAAGGCAGATTTGTTCATTCTTCTGGCAGGCAATGTTATCGTCAATATTCTTCACCAAAACCACAGTTCAAATGCATCAATTTTCTTTGGTCTTCCTTATTCATTGTTCAGCTTTCACATGCATGTGAGGCTATTAAGAAAACCATGGCTTGGGCCAGGCACAGCTTAGTTTTCAAAGTGATGTCTTTGCTCTTTTACACTTAAAAGAGATCTTTTGCAGAAGATTTGCCCAGTGCAATGCATCATTTGATTTCTTGATTGCTTCTATGGATGTTGATTGTCGATCCAAATCACATGAAATCCTCAACAACTTCCATCTTTTCTCTGTTTTTCATGATGTTGCTTATTGGTCTAGTTGTAAGGATTTTTGTTTTCTTATGTTGAAGTGTAATCCATACTGAAGTCTTTGATCTCCATTAGTAAATACTTCAGATCTTCTTCACTCTCAGCAAGCAAGGCTGTGTCATCATCGTATTTCAGGTTATTGATGAGTCTTCCTCTCATCCTGATGTGTGTTCTTCATATAGTCTACCTTCTCAGATTATTTGCTCAGCATGCAGATTGAATAAATATGCTGAAAGGATACAACTCTGAAACACACCCTTCCTGATTTTAAACCATTCAGTATCTCCTTGTTCTGTTGAATGACTGCCTCTTGGTCTATGTATAGGTTCCTCTTGAGCACATCTAAGTGTTCTGGAATTCCCATTCCTCGAAATGTTATCCATAATTTGTTATGATTCACACAGTCAAATGTCTTTGCACAGTCAATAAAACACAGGTAAACATCTTTCTGGTATTCTTTGTTTTCAGCCAAGATCCATCTGACATCAGCAATAATATCCCTCATTCCATACTTTCTTCTGAATCTGGCTTGAATTTCTGGTAGTTCCCTTTCAATATACTGCCGAAGCTGTTCTAGAATTATCTTCAGCAAAATTTTGCTTGCATGTAATATTAATGCTATTATTTGATAATTTCTGCATTTTGTTGTATCACCTTTCTTTGAAACTGGCATAAATATGAGTCTCTTCCAGTCAGTTGGCTACATAGCTGTTTTCCATATTTCTTTGCATAAATGAGTAGCACTTCTGGTGCTGCATCCATTTGTTGAAACGTCCATCAATTCCTGGAGTCTTGTTTTTTGCCAATTCCTTCAGTGCAGTTTGGACTTCTTCCTTGCACTGGTTCTTGATTATATGGTACTTCCTGAAATAGCTGAATTTCAACCATTTTGATAAGTGATTCTGTGTATTCCTTACATCTTTTTTTTATGCTTCCTACACTGTTCAGTTTTTTTTCCCCATAGAATCCTTCAATGTTGCAACTTGAGGCTTGAATTTTTTCTTCTGTTCTTTCAGCTTGAGAAATGCTGAGCGTGTTCTTCCCTTGTGGTTTTCAAACTCCAAATCTTTGCACATTTCATTATAAAACTTTACTTTGACTTCTCGAGCTGTCCTTTGAAATCTCTTCTGCTCTTTCATTTTGTCATTTCTTCCATTTGCTTCAACTACTCTCCATTCAAAAGCAACTTTCAGTCTCCTCTTACATCTATTTTGGTGTTTTCTTTCTTTCTTGTCTTTTTAATGACCTTTTGCTTTCTTCATGTATGACATTCTTAATGTCATCCCACAACTGTCTGGTTTTTGGTCACTGGTGTTCAATGCATCAAGTCTGTTCTTCAGATGGTCTCTAAATTCAGGTGGAAATAATCAAGGCCATATTTTGGCTCCTGTGGACTTGTTTTAATTTTCTTCAGCTTCAGCTTGAACTTGAATGCAACCAGTTGATGATCTGTTGTTCTACAGTCAGCTCCTGGCCTTGTTTTGACTCATAATATTGAGCTTCTCGATCACCTTTTTCCACAGATGTAGTCAATTTGATTCCTATGTATTCCATCTAGCAAGGTCCATATGTTTTGTCACTGTTTATATTGTTGAAAAAAGGTATTTGCAATGAATAAGTCATTTGACCAATGGAAATGGCAATATATGGCTTTTGAGGTTAGATCATAAAGCTATACATCTTCTACTTTGTTCCGTGGAACATTTTCTCTCAGAAATTTAGGTAATCTGAAGCCCAGTCTTCCAGCAATCTCTACCAAGGCAACAAGTGATGGAAGCCATCTTGGATCCTACATATCAAGGTCATTTCCCATATAATCACTCTCATTATATGTGACCTTCATTACATGTCTCATATATTCTCTTAGTTAATCAAAAAGGTCTCTAAGGTCTCTAAGAATCTTAAGGGTATGTTTCATAAAACTTCTATGTTCAACTATAGTGTTTTTGAGACTCCTAATGTCTTTTTCCCAGAGTACCCTCTAGGATAGAGATTTATGGTGGCTGCTGAATTAATTTATAAATTGACACAAGAGGAACCCAAACATTTCTGAAAGAGTTTTATCAACATGGACTAAAACAAGACACAGACAGTATTTTTTTTTTTTTTTTTTTTAAAGGAGAAAAGTCTTGGATCCTTGGATTTCTGTTAGTGAGAAGCAGGTTTCGAAAATTACTTAGCTATAAACAAGGGCAAGAATTGAGGATGAAATCACAAGCCCAGAAAATGAAGCCGAGGGTCATAGAGATTTCCCAGGGAGTTTGATTAAGTCCCAGTAAAAAAAAAAAAGAAAAAAGAAAAAGAAAAGGCAAAATGCTCCTGATTGAATTTTAGAATTGCTGTGAGCCAGAGACAGCTTTGTGCCTTCTATTGCTGGCCCCCTTTTGTAACAGGAGTCTCTATTTCAGTTTCCCTACCCCTCTATATTGTGTATTTGTGATGTTAGTGGTGGGTGGTGCATAAAAATTGTCTCTTCAGTTTATAAGTCTTCAGATTGAAAGAAAACATACCCAGGGAACTGGGCCTGAGGAGACATATCTGCATCTGGATCTTATTTGGATGATGAGATCCTAGATCTCAAGCCTGAGTCTGATGCCTTAATAGGATGAAACATTTAAAGGAGGAGGTGACTGTATTTTGCATATAGGAGAAATTTAAATTATTTATGATAATAAGAGAATATTGTGATAGTTTTGAAACATATCTTTAAAATTTTTAACACTCCTTCTAGCGGGAGGTGGAATGTAAGTCTCTTCTTTAAATTGAGAAGGCTTGTGACTGCTTTGACCAATAGACTTCAGGTATCCCCACCAGGCAAATGAAAAAGTTAGTGAAGTCATCTTGGATCCTATATAGTAATCAATCTCCCAGCTGAATACTTCTGTGTGACCTCCATTAACACCATGTGAAACAAAAGAATCACCTAGCTGAGTCCTACCCAAAGTCCTCATCCACAAACTATGAAATATAAATAAATTGGTGTTGTTTTAAGCCACTAAGTTTTGGGGCAGTTTGTTACACAGAAATACATAACTAAAACATCACTTAAAGCTGACTATAAATACCCATTTCTATGTTTCCACGGAACCCTGTGTTTTTACCATGCTGTATTATAATTATCTATTCACCTGTCTTTTCACCTATCTGGTGAAAGTTTCCTAAGGCCAAGGATGGTGTTCCCAGCATCAAGAACAATGCTTTACATGGTAGGCACCCAATCTCTCTCTTTCTCTCTATCTCTCTTTCTTTATATATATATATAATATATATATATATATTATATATATATATACATACATACACATACATGGGAGCTCTGGTAGTGTGGTGCCTGAGGCACTTGACTGCTAGCCAGAAGGCTGGTGGTTCAAACCCACCAGCCACTCCTCGGAAGGAAGATGGGGCAATTTACTTCTGTAGTGATACTGCCTTGGAAATCCAAGGAGGGGTTGCTATGAGTCGGGTCTGACTCGACGGCACATAACAACAACAACAACAAATATATATATTTTACTTTTACTTTCCCTACCCAAAGACTTGCTCTAATTAGCTATAGAACCAAGGCTATCTATTGATGGGGATTCTTAAGCATGTCCTACCCCACCCCTGCTCTCCTGCCCCCAGCTTCAGCAGACTGAGTTTGGGTCCTCTAGTTTCCATGATGTCCTGCAGGCCTAGTCTGTCTATGGATATTTATATGTAGAGCATCCACTAAAATAAGAAACAGGTCTAGGGTAGTTTGTTCCTCTAGAAATACACATGGATTTGAAACCAGAATGGATAATTACTGTACAGAAACATGTTTTGAGTTTTGCCTTTCCCAGAGCCTTTGAAAAATAGAACATAAAGTGTAGCCAAACCTCAAAGACCCCTGGGTTTGCACATCTCCAGTAATCCCATCCAGATACATTTACTTGCACATAATTGATTTCTGGTTCCAAGATTTTTCCATTATGACAAACAACTCCAAGAGATATTAGCTCTTCTGCCTGCCTGATACTCTCATAGCTTCATGTCACCCCAGACATTTCCTAACCTGACCCTCAACGTTCCTATTTCAAAATTGCTCACTTTATTTGAATGCAGGATAAGTCTACCTACTGAGAAACCTGGTATCAACCAGGTTTGAACCCCAGCTCTGCCGCTCACCCCTCATGCTGCTATCAAAAAGTTTATTTAATCCCTCTAAGCTTTATTTCCGTATAAGTACAAGGAAGGAATAATCATGCTTGCCTTATAGGTTGCTGCAAGCATTAGTGGAGATACTATATACAGAACATTCAACCAAGTGCTGGCCCATACAAGCTCTCAATGATTGCATGAATGCGAGTTGTTGTTAGTATTATTACATTCTCCCTCTGCTATGCTCTCTCAAGAGAAAATTATCAGATTGAATGGGGCTTAAATCTCCTTTAGAGTGACTAGCTGTTAAAAGACATTGGATTGGTCACAATTGCCCTGGAAACTCACTGGCTTACTTCTGTTTTTTATAGGAAAATGCTGGGCCATCAGTTGGAATAAAGTATGAGAGGAGCAGTATCCTAAAGAAAGAGAGAAAAATATCCCAGTTTATTTTTCTTTAGCTCATGACCTGTCCCATTTTCCAGTGAGCTCTACTTTTTACCCTGTTGAATACAGACTTCCCTAGATACAATGACCATACAAACAGAAGTGTTCTTAAGGGGGCAACATGTCTCAGTATTTTAAATTGGGACAGCTCTGGAGAAGTGTAGGACATATGGTGACCATACCCATAGTTCTCAAAGCCAGCAGCCGACTGGCTCCAAGAGAAGAAAACCAAAATAATCAGATATCTCTTCTATTTGCCAAAACAAATCTTCTGTCTCCCCCAATGTTATTGCTGTAGATATCTTTGTTTGAATTGGGCCTATGCACCAGTTCCATTTCTGCTACCATCTCTGGGGATGAGGGAAAGAAAACACCTTCGTGTTCACTCATATTAATAAGGAATTCTTTTTTGGGTGGCTTATAGGAGTAAAGGAAATTGGAAAATCTTTTTTTTTACCTTTGTGGTTTCCTTTTTTCCCATTTAGATAGTCTTCAGCTGTAACTTTTCCTTCTGGTCCCATACTGATGAACAATAATAGTAGTATGCTATTATTGTTATTAGAGAACACATTCTATGTAATGGACTTTATTACCCCATTAACTCATGAATACCTTTAAATGAACTTGGAAGATAGGTGTCCTTGTCCCCAGTTTACAGTTTAAGAATCTAAAGATTCGAAAGGTTAAGAAACTTGTCTAAGTTCCCAGAAGTAGTAAGTGATATAATAAGTATTTGTACCCAGAAATATTTGCCTCAAAATTTTTCTTCAATCTGTGTTGTTGTCTCCCTTGGATTGCTTTGCAATAACATATTTAAATTCATATAACATGTATGGAGCATCTACCAGGTTCTATGCTAAAAATATTGAATAATCTTATATTTAATGTTTAATCTGATGTTCATAGCAATCCAACAAACTGGGTAGCACTATGACCATTTTTGAAAGTAAAACATAATCCCAAGAGACTGAGAAATTTCCCCATTGCCATCTAATTTGTAATTAGTGGAGCTAGGAATCAAATCCAGTTTGGTTTTTTTTTTTTTTTTTGTATTCCAGGTTCTAAATTCTTTCAAAATCCCAGTAGGGTATCTGGTAGCAGAAGTACAAAATTGGGTATGGTAGAAACTTGAGACTGGAAGGAAGCAGGCATTGAAAGTGGGATCAAATACTCCTCAAAGTCCTACTCCTTAGAGTAAATCAATTTATCTTTGATAAGTAGTGGGAAGACGGATGGAGAGTGGGGAAGAAAGTAGAAAGGAGCAGAAAATTGGAGAGAGAAATAACCAAGGTCAGCTCAATATCACTTAACTTACAGCACTAGGTTGTTGTTATGTGCCGTCGATTCCGCCCTGACTCACAGCGACCCCTCCTTGGGTTTCTGAGGCAGTATCACTACAGAAGTAGGATTGCCCAACCTTACTTCCGAGGAGTGGCTGGTGGGTTTGAACCGCCAGCCTTCTGGTTAGCAGTCAAGTGCCTTAGGCACTATGCCTTTGCCATTTTCAGTAATCTCCATTCTAATCAAGAGTACTTACTAGAAAAAGGTTCAAGTGGCTGTTTCAGTTTTTGGATAAAGTAAAAACACAGAGTAGGACCCAGGGACTAGAAAAAAATTTGTTATCAAAAGGGTAAATATCAGAAGGTAGAATCATTTTTTATTTTGGTCTGAAAAGCAAAGAAGCTATTTTTAAGTAATTCAATTGTAAATGAGAGACAGAAAAAAAAATGTTAAAAAGTTCAAATATTAAGTAACTTCCAGCTGAGACATAGAGCTATTCCACCCTTACAACATTTTGCTCTACAAATACATTTGACTGTTGCAGGGCAAGTGTAGGAGAAATAATAACACTCCCTTGTTCATTTGACCTCATGGACCTTTATTCTTATTTTCTAAGTAAACTCCCACCAGTTTCCAGTTATAGAAATAATACATGTTTATCAGAGTAAAGTATATAGATAAGTTAAGAGACTAAAATAAAAATATGCTACTGTCCCACTTACCTGACATTGCTTACAATTTAATATAGTTCTACTTTGTTTTTCTATTTTTCATTCTATGATTGAAATTATAAAAAACACATCTCTCACTCAAAGTATATCATAAGCATTATTGAATGACATTTGTGTTTGAGGACACAGATTTTAATCACAGTCTATACTAACATCTAAGGAGCTCTGGTAGGGCAGTGCCTAAGGCATTTGACTGCTAACCAGAAGGTTGGTGGTTCAAACCCACCAGCCACTCTGCAGTGGGAAGACTGGGCAATCTACTTCTTTAAAGATTTACCACCTCAGAAAAACAAAGGGGGTCACTGATTTGGAATTGAGTCCATGGCAGTGAGTTGTTTTTTTTTTTTTTTTTTTAATATATACTAACAATGGGCGTTCTGGTAACATAGTGCTTAAGGCACTTGACTGCTAACCAGAAGGCTGGAGGTTCAAACCCACCAGCCACTCCTCAGATGGAAGATGGGGCAATCTACTTCCGTAGTGATACTGCCTCAGAAACCCAAGGAGGGGTTGCTATGAGTCAGGGCCGACTCGACGGCACATAACAACAACAACATTGTTTGACATTTAGATTGATACAAATTTTATCAGTATAAATGTGGTGTTCTTCTTCATATGTAATTATTCCATAACCCATACCTCTTTTAGCATATGTTTTTCTCTGTGTTTCTCAGCTTTTATTCTCTAATAACAGACATGCTTGATGATCTTTACATATGAGACTTTTTCTAGGGTTATGTCTTAGACTTCTTAATATTAGATCCAATTTATCTTCCCGTCAAGAAAGAATAGATGAGTAAGGGTGAATAAAAGTGATGTAAGGGATTTCCACAAATCTGCTATATGTTATAAACAATTTATAAATTTCAGTATTATTAGTAATGATTTATCCAAGTATATCTTATAGTTGCTTGTGACCCCTAACTGGAAAACCACTGGTTAGCTAACCCTAGAGAGTACTCGTGCATTCTCTGAGTGGGTTGGGCATGCACTTTATTATTAGAGAGCATATCTACCTATGATTCCTGTCTTTAGGAAAACATGAACTCATAAAGGTAAATTGTATACTGTAGACAGAATTAGGTCCTCATTTTGAGAAGGCAGTAGCTTAGGCACCCCTTAGGGAGTGGTTGAATAAGAGTAAATGGATACTTCTCACTCCTGTGGCTTCCAGCCAAACAAAAGTCAAGCATATGAGCTGAACATTTACATTAGGTAGATACACTCCATGGAGAGATCAATCATGGGAGAATAGAAGGGCTGTGTATGCACTGGGAGACAGCTTGGAGGGCAGGAGTGCATGGGAGGGAAGGACACAGGAAGAGGTAAATATGGAGAGGAAGTGGGAAGAAAGCTGTTGCATTGTGGGAAATTGCAGTCAGTATCTGAGACAAAGTATATGTGAACTGCTGTATGAAAAATGAATTTGCTCTGTAAACTTTCACCCAATTCATAATAATTTTTTTAAAAAATGAGTGAATCGATACTTCTTTTTTAAAAAAATAGTTTATTGAAATATAATTTATGTACAGTGAAATACACAAAACTAAAGTGACATAGGTAAATGCATTTTTTTTCTTTTTTTTGCAGAGTTCCCTCCCCTCCCCTCCCACCTCTGGCAACCAACAAACTTTCCTTCCACACATAAACCTTTCCTTGACCTTTTACAAAAAGGAACTAATACTATATTTGTCCTTCTGTGATTGACTGATTTCACTCAGCATAATGTCCTCCAAGTTCATCCATGTTATGAGGTGTTTTACAGATGCTACATTATTCTTTAGTGTTAGTATTCCATTTTGTGTATGTACCATAGTTTGGTTATCCATTCTCCTGTTGATGGGCACATAGATTGTATCTATCTTTTTGCTGTTATAAATAGTGCTGTGATGAACATGGGTGTGCATATATCTGTTCTTGTCCTGGCTCTCACTTCTTTAGGATATGTACCTAGTAATGGGATTGCTGGGTCAAATGGTATTTGCAAAAACGGCAAGGAGACCACATGTTCTGACCTCCTCTGACCCTACAAGAGGAAGACAGGATTACCAGCAGTAACCCAAGGCCTATTCCTACAAGGCCAGACATGCTGCCTTCCTCCAGCCCTTTCACCAACCGTTCCTCCCAAAGCACCCACCACCTCTTTCCTGGGTTCGATAATTCGCTGCAGTGGCCGCATAGAACTCACGGATTACGGGGTTTATTAGTGAAGCACCAGGCTACAACTCAAGTTCAGGAAGAACGCTCAGTCTTTCTCCCAGCCCACCATCCCTCAGCCAACAGTCTCTCACAGTCTCTCCCCCAGCAGTGCGTGTCCCTCAGTGTCTCACTCAGCAATGCGTGTCTCTTGCGTCTCTTTCCCAGCAGCGCGTGTCTCTTTTAGGAGTGTGTGTCTCTTTCAGCAGCACGTCTTCCTCAACCAGCAGTCAGAGAGAGTTCTGCCTCTAGGAGACCTCCTTTTGAGCCCAGCAGAGTGGCCAAACTAGCCAATCATAGCATCAGAACTCTAAGCACCTGAGAGAGAGTGGGCACCTCCCAGAACATTGTTTTGTGCCACTCCCAACAGAAATACTCCAGGTGGACAACTTCAGCAATCAGGAGCTCCTCTGTTGCTCATAGAAAATCCCACCTTGGAGTTTACAAAGACTTATGGGTAGAAAAGCCACACTAAGTAATTTACTACACTGCAGTATTTCTAATTCCAGCTTTTTAGGGAATTGCCTTATTGCTTTCAACAGTGATTGTGTCATTTTACATTTCCACCAATAGTGTATGAGAGTCCCATTCTCTCCACATCCTCACAGCATTTGTTATTTTCTGTCTTGTTGAACTTTGCCATTGGTGTTGGGGTGAGGTGGTATCTCATTGTTGTTTTAATTTGCATCTCTCTGATGGCTATTGATCCTGAGCATTTCTTCATGTATTTGCTGGCCACCTGAATAGCCTCTTTGGTGCAGTGTCTATTCATGTCTTCTGCCCACTTTTTAATTGGATTGTTAATCTTTTTGTTGTTGAGGTGTTGGAGTTTTCTATAAATTTTAGAGATAGTTCCTTGTCAGATAAGTCATTGCCGAATATTTTTTCCCAACCTGTAGGTTCTCTTATGACTCTTTTGGAGAAGTCTTTGGAAACACATAAAAATTTAAGTTCTAGAAGGTAGATTTTTTAGAAGGTTAATTTTTCATCTAGTTTATCTTCAGCTGTTTGTGCATTTTGGGTTATGCTTGACAGTCTTTTTATGCCATAAATTAGGGCCACTAAATTTGCCCCTATTTTTTCCTTGAAGAACTTTATGATTTTAGGTTTCACATTTAAGTCTTTGATCCATCTGGAGTTCGTATTTGTATGTGGTGTGAGGTACAGATCTTGTTTCATTTTTCTGCAAATGGATATCTAGTTTTGCCAGCACCATTTGTTAAAGAGACCATCTCTTCCCCTAAATGGACACTTCTTCAATGTACATCCTTTCTTCACCCTAGCCCAGAGATTCTGATGCAGTTTTCCCGGTGACAACCCTTCTCTGTGCTCCTTGGTTCTAAATCACTGCTTTAGAGGTTCTAACTAAGCTTTAATTCAGCTGCTTAGTTCTTCAGCACTGAGCAGATAAAGCCAGGATAAATTTTTCTTATGTTGGGAACTGTGCAATCATTTAAGAGAACTAAAAGTTGGTAAGTTAAGGTACATGGATGGTAACTTGATATTGTCTCCTCCAGGGAAGGTGACTCACTTGAAACATTTATAGGATATGATCTTTTCACAGTCGAGAAGGACATTGCTGTATTTGGTGTTGATTTTGGCAAATAAGCCCATCTTGAAGAGTTTGAATGTTACATTTTATAACCATCTACTCTGGTAGCTAGTGTCTAAGGCACTTGACTGCTAACCAGAAGGCTGGTGGTTCAAACCCATCAGCCACTCCTCAGAAGGAAGATGGGGCAATCTACTTCCATAGTGATGCTGCCTTGGAAACCCATGGAGGGGTCGCTATGAGTCAGGTCCAACTCGACGGCACATAACAACAACAACAACAACAACAGCAACTCATAAAATGTTGTGGGTTGAATTGTGTCCTCCCCAAAATATATGTTGAAGTCCTAACTCTAGGTACCTGTGAATGTGAACTTATTTGGAAATAGAGTCTATGCAGATATAATTAGTTAAGTTAACATGAAGTCATATGGGAGTAGGGTGTGCTCTAATCCAATATGACCGATGTCCTTATAAAAAGAGAAGAGAGACAGACAGTCACAGAGGAAAGATGGTCATATGAAGATGAGTCAGAGGGAAGTTCTACTGCCACAAGCCCAGGAGTGCCTGGGTCTATCAGAAACGAAGAAACAAGGAAAAGTCCTCCCCTAAGACTTCAGAGGGGATCATGACCCTACTGACACCTTGATTTCAGACTTCTGGCTTCCAGAACTGTAAGAGAATAAATTTCTGTTGTTTTAATGCACATGTGGTTGGTATTATGTGCTGTCAAGTCAATTCCAAATCCAAGGCTATAATATTTTGTAATAATTTGTCATCATGTCTTTCTCCCATAAATTCTTTTGATTAGCAGCAGAGTGCTTAACCACTGTGCCACCAGGGCTTCTCTTAAATGCACATCCAAAACCAAAACAGTTTGTTATGACCACCCTAGGAAACTAACCCAATAGTTAAAAGGACATTTACCTACTTGACTCTTGACTGCAAAGGCAGCATTAAACTTGAACTAATTTTTTTAAGAGAAGGAATTAATTTTGCTTAATCAAAGAAACTGCTTAACAACCGAGTTCTGAGGACAGTGATGCTGCTGGACAAGGGAACAATTAGAACCAGTGTTGTATGTGATATGAGCTTACTCTTGCACTTTATCTCCCTCTCACTCTTTCTCCACCTTTGTCTGGGCTTCTCTCCACAGAGAGACTTCATTCATTGTCTCTCTCTGCCACTGAGAATTAGTTTTATCCACACTGCTGAAAACATAATGGACATAGTTCCAAGTGTCATGTCTTAACAGTTTCTACCTCTGGGAAAATTGCCATATTTTCTATTGTCCCAAATCTATAGGAAAAAGACTGTTTAGCCAGTTCAGGTCTGTTGTTCTCACCAGGGCCAATTGATTGTGGACAAGGAGATATTCTAAGAAAACTGCTGGAAAAATGGAGAGGAGTTTCTCCCAGAAGTGTTTACTCCATCAGGCTACACAGAGGCCATTTCATATTCCAGATTATTTGCTGAAGAAGGGAAAGAAAAAATGGTTGACATTAGAGAAAATAGCAAAGGAAATGAGTATTATATATTTGCAAGTCATTTGTTTTTGCCTCCCAAAAAAAACAAACTCACTGCTGTCAAGTTGTTTTTGACTCATAGCAAACCCTCCTTGGATTTCCAAGGCAGTATTTCTATAGAAGTAGATTGCCCAATCTTCCTTCCAAGGAGTGGTTGGTGGGTTTGAACCACCAGTCAAATGCCTTAGGCACAAGGCCACCAGAGCTCCCTTGTTTATACTGGAGGTCACGAATCTCTTCCCCTTCTCCTTCAACTCTCTGGCACTGTAGTTCACAAAGAGAGGCCAAAAGGTCATCTTCTAGGGCCTAGGGACATAGGAGCTGGGTGTGTTTTGTAGGCTATCAGCTTTCCCTGGCAGGTTCCCACTTCGGAACAGCAAAACTACTCTTTCCCACACCCTGGCATTCTATAGACCACTACCTTTCATTGCAGCAAATTGGAAATTGTACACTAATGGGAAGCATATATGTAAGCATTCAAGCCAGGATTTTTATTAAATGATCACAGTGCTAGTTGGTATTCAATTGAATAGCTTCCTAGGGTTGCCTGTGGACTACATGTGCGTGTGTTAAGAGTTCTCTATGCATGTCATGCTGTTACAGAGTTCTCCATTTGCCACACAATTCAGCTCCATTTATCACAGAATCCAGGCATGTTTCTGCTACCTTTGGGTTGGAGGGTAGATAGGATATTCAGACCTTCAGTCTTAACTCATCAGGGCATATGACTGTGGTTGAAGAACAAATATTCTAACCTCAATTTGTTTTTTCTTACATATGGAGAGAGTTCAAGCTCCACTTCTTTGGAGAGAAAACTTGGATAGAATGGGAGAGAAACACAGAACAGACTCAAATTCTTAAAATGTCCAGTCTTACTGGACTGGTTGAGATTGCACTCAACTGTGAGTTTTGCACTCCCTGAGGTACTCTTTAAACCTTGAACCAAAACTATTCCCTAAGGTTACCTTTTAGCAAAATACCAGATTGGCACAAAAATAAAGGATATTATCCATGAGTATGGGGCTTCATTAAAAAACAATCTATATGAGACCAAAAAGTCAGCAATTACTCTAAAACAAAGATGAGAAGACAAGAGGGCAGAGGAACTAGTGTACTGTAAACGAAACAACCAGAATACAATTAATGAGAATGTTGACATATTGTGAAGAATATAACTAATTTCACTGAATAACTTGTGTAGACATTGTGAAATGAGAACCTAATTTGCGGTGTAAAACTTTCACCAAAAACACAATAAAATATTAGAAAACAATCACCTTGGAAAGCATTGCATGCACTGATGGTTAGGAGTTGCCTAGCTAAGCCACATGGTACAAGCAGTAGGCCCTGTAACAGACAAGTATGATACCAGTCTCCACTAACTGACACCATTTCTACCTGAGGTTTCATCACAGGAAGTAGAAATTGGCATGCACCAGTTGCCATCGAGTCCACTCTGACTCAAGTGATCCCATGTATGTTAGAGTAGAACTATGCTCCATAGGCTTTTCACTGACCAATTTTTTGGAAGTAGATTTCTATGCCTTTCTTCCAAGGAGCCTCAGAGTGCACTCAAACTACCAATGTTTCTATTAGCACTTGAGCATATTAACTGTTTACATTGCCAAGGGACTCCTACTGGCAGGCACAATCTTCCGTAAAGGAGCACACCACTCAAGTCCATGCCTGGGAGAGCAGGTGTGACATAGAAATAGGGCACTGGGCAGCTGACTTCTGGGTCTGTGCTTTGAATTCTAGATTAATGTTATTCCTTTGTTTTCATTCTTATCGCTGGTGGAGGCAACAAACTCAAAAGGCTGCAGGTGCCAGACAAATTACATAAAAAATGTGATGTAGACTGACTGAAGGAAAACCCCGCACTAAAGCAGAGACCTTCACTTATGCCAAAAGATTATTGTTATTGCTCATTATTGCCAGAGCTGCTTTCTTTTTTCTTTTAAGAGAACCTGTAAATCTTGCCTTTTCAAACACAGACTGAACATGGTTGCCCAAATGCATAAATGAATTGTTTTATGGTCCTTTCACCTATACAACCCAAATGTCCAGCTGTCTCCCCTATTTTCGGAGTCCTGGGCTTTGGGACCCATTTGGCATTGTGTGGTTATTTTTTTGTCTTTGGTTCATAGTGAGATTATCTTGTTTTTGAGCATGCTATGTCTTTTTAACTTTCATTCCATATTTTATTTTTATTTGTTTGATCTTTCTTTGTTGTGCTTCAGCTGGAAAGAGAACTCACAGAATCAATTTGGCAAGAAGTCTTGGTACTTGTTCTTCCAACTACATCATATACCCTTGGTTGTGATACCTTACTTTATTATAATTTAGTCATCTCATTTGCCAAGATTGAAATTGTTAAATCTCTGCTGAAATTCACTTAGCCTATCTATCAGTCTTTTCCTCTGCTACTCTAGCAGCACCATGAAGAGAAAAATTAGGTTAGTTCGTTGTTGTTGTTATGTGCCATTGAGTCAGACCTGACTCACAGCGACCCTTACTTGGGTTTCCCAGGCAGTATCACTACGGAAGTAGATTGCCCATCCTTCCTTCCGAGGAGTGGCTGGTGGGTATTTTTTTCTAGTAACTCAATGCTGCTTTCAAGTGATCAGCACCTTCTTTTCCAATACTATCAAAACTTATATTTAATAATTTATTTTAAAATTTTGCCAGGAATTAATAGCAATCTCCTTGGCCTACCACTTATTAGACATTTTTTTCTCATCTTTTCAAAGTTAGAACAGCATGTACCTATAAACTTTAAAACTCTGTTTATTCTTGTAATTATTAAAACCACAGCCTTGTATCCATGACACAAAACTGGAGGGAAAACTAAAATGCTTAGGAGTAGCATCAGGATCTGAAAAAGATCTTGGCGAGTTAAAACAATGAATCCCATCTCATGAAATACATTTTAGAAGGTAAACACCTGTAAGTAAACACAAGAGTTACAAAAAAAAAAAAAAAAAAGGCAAAGATTTATGGAAAGAAATCACAGATTTTGATTGATTGCCAACTCAGTAGGAGTCACAAAAATGAGGTGACTGACCAAAAACAAACAAAAATAACGTCCTGCAACTTGAAGAATAGTACAATGTTCAAGAAAAAAAGAGAACAAAAGGGAGCTGGTATTTTGTAAAACATCTGGCTTGATAAAAGCATAAATATATTGATCGATAGAATTAAGATCTACACTGGCTGGAAATACAGAATTTATCTAACAAAATATACTTATTATTAAAAGAAAATCTAGGATCCTTCATTGGGGTCCCCCCCAAATTGCACAAAACAAACTTGCTTGAAGAACTTGCTTGAAGGATGAGGAGAGCTGAAGGGATATAAATCAAGATCCCTAACAACTTTATTTTATTTCAATGCCAAACTAACATTCTCTCCAATCCCCCTCCTCCTCCTCTTGTAGTATTCTCTCTCTCTCTCTCTCTCTCTCTCTCTCTCTCTCTCTCCTTGAGAAGGGCACCAACAACACCAAGGTGTTCTCCTTTACATTCATCCCCAGTGCTCAGTCAGTCACTGGGCCCAGTCACATCCCCATCTCCATGTATCTGGAATAATTGCACCTCTGAGGTATTTCCATGACACCTGCACAGATTCTTACCTAACAGCTATCACACAGTTTTGACTTCCCCTGTTTATTTGTTTCCCTCTCACCCATCCCCACCATGACTGGTCTGTAGGCATCATGGGCAGAGTCTAGCTCCTTCATCACTGTATTCCCATGCCTGTGACATTGCTCAACTCAAAGTAGTTACTCAGTAAATATTTGAAGATATATCTATATATATATCTATATATATATCTATATCATGTGAGGCTGGGGGCTATACCACTGGTATTTCAAATATCAGCAGAGTCAACCATGATGGACAGGTTTCAGTGGACTGTCCAGACTAAGACAGACTTGCAAGAGGAAAGGAGCCATCCATTTCTCAAAGAATTGGCCAGTGAAAACTTTATGAATAGCAGTGAAACACTGTCTGATATATTACTGGAAACTTTATGAATAGCTCTGAAACTTTGTCCAATATAGTGCCAGAAGATGAGGCTCTCAGGTCAGAAGGCACTCAAAATATGACTGGGGAAGAGCTGTCTCCTCAAAGTAGCTTCGACCTTAATGATGTGGATGTAGTACTGATTTTGGGACTTCCATTTGTTGATATAGCATGACTCAAAATGGGAAGAAACAGCTGCAAACATCCATTAATAACTGCAACATGAAATGTGCAAAGCATGAATCTAGGAAAATTGGAAGTTGTCAAAAATGAAATGGAACTCATAAAGATCAATATCCTAGGCATTAGTGAGCTGAAAGGACTGAATCAGACAACCATATGAATCTACTATGGGAGCTCTGGTGGCATTGTGCCTAAGGCATTTGACTGGTAACCAGAAGTCTGGAGGTTCAAACCCCCCAGCCACTCCTTGGAAGGAAGATTGGGCAATCTACTTCCATACTGATACTGTCTTGGAAACCCAAGGAGGGGTTGCTATGAGTCAGATCCAACTCAACTATGCTGGGAATGACAAATTGAAGAGGAATGGCATGACATTCGTCCTCACGAAGAATGTTTCAAGATCTATCCTGCAGTGCAATGCTGTCAGTGATAGGATAATATCCATACACCTACAAGGAAGATCCATTTAATACTACTATTACTCAAATTTACACACCAACCACCAAAGCCAAAGATGAGGAAATTAAAGATTTTTACCAACTTCTTCAGTCTGACATTGACCAAACATGCAATCGAGATGTATTGATTATTACTGGTGATTGGAATGTGAAAATTGGAAACAAAGAAGAATCACCAGAAGTTGGAAAATATGGCCTTGATGATAAAAATGACGCTGGAGATTGCATGATAGAATTTTGCAAGACCAATGAATTATTCATTGCAAATACCTTTCTTCAGCAACATAAACAGCAGCTATAGACTTCCCTAGATGAAAGACATAGGAATCAGATTGACTACATCTGTGGAAAGAAACAATGGAGAAGCTCAATATCTTCAGTCACAGTAATGCCAGGAGCTGACTGTGGAACACCATCAACTGCTCATATACAACTTCAAATTGAAATTGAAGACAATTAAAACAAGTCCATGAGAGCCAAAATATGACCTTCATTATATCCCACCTTAATTTAGAGACCATCTGAAAAATAGATTTGATGCATTAAACACCAATGATTGAAAACCAGAGGAATTGTGGGATAACATCAAGAACATCTTCCATGAAGAAAGCAAAAGGTCATAAAAAGACAGGAAAGGAAGAAAAGACCAAAATGGATGTCAGAAGAGACTCTGAAACTTGCTCTTGAGTGGAGAGGAGCTAAAGCAAATAGAAGGAGTCAAAAGATAAAAGAGCTGAACAGAAGATTTCAAAGAGCAGCTTGAGAAGACAAAGTAAATTATTGTAAGACATATGCAAAGACCTGTGGTTAGAAAACCAAAAGGGAAGAACATGCTCATCATTTCTCAAGCTGAGAGAACTGAAGAAAAAATTCAAGCCTTGAGTTGCAGTATTGAAAGAATTTATGGGCAAAATATTGAATGAAGCAGGAAACATCAAAAGAAGATGGAAGCAATACACAGAGTCACTGTACTAAAAATAATTGGTCAATGTTCATCTATTTTAGGAGGTGACATATGTTAAGAACCAATGGTATTGAAGGAAGAAGTTGAAGCTGCACTGAAGGAATTGGTGAAAAACAAGGCTCCAGGAATTGGTGGAATACCCATTGAGATGTTTCAACAAAAAGATGCCTTACTGGAAGCACTCACTTGGCCATGCCAAGAGATGTGGAAGATAGCTACCTGGCCAACTGACTGGAAGAGATTCATATTTGTACCCATTCTAAAGAAAAGTGATCCCACAAAATGCAAAAATTATCTAACAGTAATGCATCAATATTGCATGCAAGTAAAATCTTATTGAAGATAATTAAAAAATGATTGCAGCAGCATATTGATAAAGAACTTCCAGAAATGCAAGCTGAATTCAGAAGAGGTTGTGGAAAGAGAGATATCATTGCTAATGTCAGATGGATCTTGGCTGAAAGCAAAGAATACCAGAAAGATAGAGTGTGTCAAGGTTGTATCCTTTCACCATACTTATTCCATCTGTATGCTGAACAAATAATCCAAGAATTTGGACTATGTGCAGAGAAACACATCATCAAGATTGGAGGAAGACTCATTAACACCCTGTGATATGCAGAGGACATAACTTTGCTTGCCGAAAGTGAAGATGACTTAAAGCACTTACTGATGAAGATTAAAGACTACACTCTGCAGTATGGATTACACCTCAACATTAAAATAATAATAATAATAAAATCCTCACAACTGAACCATTAAACAACATCACAATAAATGGAGAAAAGATTGAAGTTGTCAAAAATTTCATATTACTTGGTTCCACAATCAACACCAATGGAAGCAGCAGTCAAGAAATCAGATGATGATTTGCACAGGACAAATCCATTGCAAAAGACCTCTTAAAGTGCTGAAGAGCAAAGATATCTCTTTAAAGACTAAGGTGCACCTAACCCAAGCCATGGTGTTTTCATTCACCTCATATTCATGTGAAAGCTGGACAATGAACAAGGAAGACTGAAGAAGAATTGATGCTTTTGAGTTGTGGTGTTGTTGGCGGAGAATACTGCAAGTACCATGGACTGCCAGAAGAATTAACAAATCTGTCCTGAAGAAAGTGCAACTGGAATGCTCCTTGGAAGCGAGAATGGTCAGACTTCTCACCTACTTTGGTCATGTTGTTAGAAAGAACCATTCCCTGGAGAAGGATATTGTGCTTGGTAAAGTAGAGGGTCAGCCAAAAAGGGGAAGGCCCTCAATGATATGGATTGACACAGTGGCTGCAATGATGGGCTCAGATATAGCAAGGACTGTGAGGCTGGTGCAGGACCTGACAGTGTTTTGTTCTGTTGTACATAAGGTCACTATGAGTCAGAGTTGACTCAATGGCACCTAAAAACAACTTGTGTGTATATGTGTGTGTGTGTGTGTGTGTATGTATTTTTGGTTTAACCTGGAGAATTCATGAATGATCTGAAAGGTGTCTTCAAATATATCTAAAGAAATATATCAAAGTGGTCTTAGACCATATGAGACTGAGAAACATTATAATATAGTGATGAAAAGTGCAGGCTCTGGAGTCTACTTGGGTTCAAATCCTACCTCCTCTATTAACAGATGCATGGCATTAGGCAAATTATTTATCCTTTCCATGATTCATATGTTAAAAAAAAAAAAAAAAAAAACACTGATCTCATTGACAGGTTGTGAATAGTAAATGAGTAATACATGTAGCACATTTCAAACATGGCTGATATGAATAAGGAAGATTTTCACACACATTAGCCATTATGCTAATCATGATTCCAACAGAGACAGTTTTTATTTGTGGTATCACCCCTCTTTATTCCATGATAGTATATATCCCCTCAAAAGCAGGATTTGAAACAAAGTTCCCACATAGGTACTTTATTTGGGGAAGCAATTTTAAGAACAGGAGTTGGTTGGTGGAAAGAACAAGACAAGAAGAGAAAAAGCTTCTAACCTGGAATTCCAGTAAGATGACAGAATAAGCAGACAGACTGCACAGACCCTCTTCAACAAAGAAAAGGGGAACCAATTAATACAGATACCGAAGCTAATCTTGGAGCCCTGAGCTCTGAAGGGAAGGATATAGAAGTGGACTAAACTCCAACTAGTAGAATTTGCATGAAAACACCAAAAAAGGAGACATACAGAGCTGTGGTCTGTCACCAATCCTGATGGCACAGACAGCTTGGATATTGCTGAGTGGTGTTAGGACCTAAGAATTAACCTAAAAATTGGCCCTGCTAGCCAGGGGCTGCATGGAGGACTGCACTGGTGGCTGGGGAATAAAAGGGGAAGTAGTGAAGAGGAAGGTGGGCTGAGCTGTGGACTTTTACCTGTCTGGAGGACGCAGCCATTTTGAATGTTTACAAGCATTTCAACCATTTTGGATATTTAAAATGACAACATTCTTCCAGATTCTAGGGCCTTAAGAATAGGTTCCACTTGCCAGGAACCACAAGGACACTCTGGACGCCAATGACTGGAAAGGTACAATATTCCCCTTGTTACTCTTATACCCCACACCCTCTTGGTGAACAGAGGAGGGGCCCTCCCTCACTCCCAACCACCTTCTGGGCCGGCAGGAATTCCATCCCAGTGTGTGTGCTCAGATGGAGCCTGGGCGCCCTGCTCTGCCCTGCTCTGTCCAGATTTTTTTTTCCTTTTTTTTTTTTTCAGTTTGTTTGTTTTTGTCTGTTTTAAAGTTATTATTATTATTGTTACTGTCCTTTTTATTATTACTTTTTATTCTTCCCT
This sequence comes from Orycteropus afer afer, assembly GCF_000298275.1. Lineage (NCBI taxonomy): Eukaryota > Metazoa > Chordata > Mammalia > Tubulidentata > Orycteropodidae > Orycteropus > Orycteropus afer. The sequence continues at coordinate 8,143,713 of NW_006921634.1, read as the reverse complement.
TCCCAGGTTCTACTTTGCAGCTTTTTCTTTCTTCCCTGTTCCTGGTTCCCAGTTTTTTCTTTCTGGTAGTTAACCCCATTCCTTGTTTCTCTTTTTTGTATATTTTACATTTTTTTCCTTCTTTATTCTCCTACTCTACTTTTTTTTCTCTTATTGCCCTCTCCCCAGATATTGTGTGGGGGAAGGAGGTTCTTTCTTTTTTCTTTTTTTTTGGCTATTGTTCGTATGTGCTTACATGGTGTGTTTTTTGTTCACTTGCTTTTACTTTTTTGATAGTTATTCAATCTACTGAGGAGGTATCTCTATGGAAGCAGATTGCCCAATCTTTCTTCCGAGGAGTGGCTGGTGGGTTTGAACCACCAGCCTTCTGGTTAGCAGTCAAATACCTTAGGCACTACGCCACCAGAGCTCCCCCTCAATCCCTAGAGATGAATATTTGACTTAGAACTGAGCAAACAGAATCTTCCATACTCATGGCTACAGTAAATGACATAGAAATGTCGGCAAGACGCACATTAGGTCAGTCTTCCCAGGACCTTTGAATTGTTCGATCCAACTATGTCTAATCAACTCTGGGGGATATTTCAATAAATTCATTTTGTTCAAAAAAATTAAGAGTTTGAGTTGGAGAGCTGTGACTTGCAACTAAAAGATTTATGACTCATATTCAGCTGAAGAAACAATATTTCCTAACACTCAGAGCTGTCCATGAGTGGAATTGATTATTTTAAGTTCCCTTTCCCTGGAGGTTACCCATAACAGAATACACAAATCCACATGAAATGTATTCACTTGCTGCCCAAAGGGGAGACAACTCAAAATCCTGCACAGCTCCAAGTCCATAAACTGTGGATGATGTGTCGTTCTTTCCATCAAGTGTCAATGACTCCCCATGTCCTGAGGGATGTGTTCCCAAGGGTTCCTGAATGAGGAAGAATGGGTAGGGATGATAGATGGGTAATTGATAATATGAGCTACAACAACTGAGCAGGGATTTTTGTGATTCATAACTTATACATTCTTTGAGGTCCCGTTCAAACTTGAATAAACATCACCTTAAAATAGTGATTTTCTGAGTTTATTTTGTACAGATTATCTCTTCTTGCCTATTCCATCTTTGTAGGTAGTTGCTCTAACCCCGTTTTCCATTGGACATGAATATATTACCACTTTATAAATGGGAAGTGGGTGTTGGGATTTCTCAAGCTTCATATAAATGGAGATAGCTTGAATTTATCTATTTTTTGGCCTAGATTACAGTATAGAGTACAGACTTTTTGTTGTGAAGCATCTGTATAAAAACATTTTAATTTCTGAAGCAATTTAGATTGCAAGAGGCTGAACATTTCCTTCTGCTGGTCTTTAAAAAAATAATAGTCATAATGCCTGTGGCTTGTGAAGTTTTATGGGAAGCCATGAAGAGAAGCTATAGTATGAAAGGATGCTTATTAAAATCCTTCATACATTATGTATGAATCTGCACTTTTTTTGACCTCCTCTCCTGGAACTGTCCCAATCCAGATTACACCAAGCTGAGCTGTGAAACTCAGAGAAAACTGTAAACCTCTTTAATTGGGGCATTAGGAAATTTCAGAACACCAGTTCAAGAAAACCTCTCAAAGCTTTAAGTTTCTCGAAATACATACACCAAGTCCTTGTGCAAATGCCATGTTCTACTCTGAGAAAGATAGCTGCAGTCAGCATTGAGTATGTCAGCTTGGCAACCTGTCAAAATCAGGGATCAAAACTCCTATTTTAGAGTCTGTATGGTCCAGAAAAATTAGGAAATTAATAAACACTCTGAAGAAGGTTCTTCTTTGGGCTTACAAACAGTAGGCTAGATTCTCCACTTATCAGCCTTAGCAGGCGTAAATGAATAGGTGCTTCCTGTAAAGGGAAGATAGAAGTAATGTGGAAAGAACAGATGCTTTTTATAGGCACATTTAAAATTCTCAGAACCAGCTGGTTGGGAATTCTGGAAGGAGCCCTAATCTTTTGATCTGGTGAAAGGCATCTTTGTAGCTTGAAAGGTACAGAGACAAAAGGGGCTGCACGTCTTCTCTGATAGCTGAAAGCTCTCATTTGGTGAGAAGGGGATGGTTTAAATCAGGCATGCAAAAATAAATTACTGAACCACCCACCTCTTCTCCTACCCAACTGCCTGAGCCAGGAGTTCAGGTTGGCAGGCACCCCCCACCCTCAGAGAATAGCTCAGGGAAGCTGCAGCTAGGAAGGAGAGTGGAAAAGCAAGGATAGTGAGGGGGACATGGTTTGTTGCACATAAACCTGTGCCCACCCTTGGGCAATGGGAAAACTTTTCCTGGAGACCTGAATAAATAAGAATTAAAGGCTGGCATCAACTGTGTGAAAATAGACTTAAGAAAAATGTGTTTGGCTTTTCTGCAGATCCCAAAGCATATTTGACCCAATTCCTTCCTAACATCATTATCCGTTCAAACTTTTATATACAGCTTATTTCCTCTTCTAGGCTTTTGCTTAGCAAAAGTGTTTATGGAGAAATTCATTCCATCTTTTCTTTTCAGTAGAATTACTGAAAATGCCAGGCACAGATATTAACCGATGTATTTATGCCCTCAAGGAATTAGCAATTCAGTGACAAAAAACATAAACACAAAAATAACTAAAGGTTCTAGTTAAAAATTGTTGACTGACACCTTGGGTTTATCTCCTCCCCTCGCTCAAATGATAGGAAAGACATTGTTGTGGTCATCATTGTTATTAGTTGCCCAGTCAACTCCTGACTCATGCCAACCCTGTGTACAATGGAACAAAATACTGCCTGTTCCTGAGCCATCCCATGATTGGTTGCAGATTAGACCATTGTGACCCAAAAGGTTTTCATTGGTTGATTTTCAGAGGTAGATTGTCAGGCCTCTCTCGTCCTAGTCTGTCTTAGTCTGGAAGTAACACGCAGGCCACTACTGCATGTGGCTGTGCATATGGTGCATTGGCTGCGAATCAATACCTCGTATCCCTCCTGGAAGGAGAGAATTCTACCACTGAACTACCACCGTCTTAGGAAAGGAATAGAAGGAGATATTAATCTACAAGGACAAAGCAATAGGAGAAAAGACAATAGCAAGTGAGAAAATTCTTTGGATAAAGAAAGCAGATAGGGAAATAACATTTAGTGGAACAGAAGAAGTTACAACCCAAGGGCTTCCTGAGGGAGATACCAAAAGGCAGTGAGCTATTTGCCCACATATTGTTACTAATGCATTTTGGGGTTTGGGAGGTGGGGATGCTTGACATGACCACTAATCTTACTTTAAATTCATGACTACCAAACACTACTTTGAAATTTTCAGTCCTAATAGCTTTGGGTGATGGCTAATCATATATCAAATGAATTCCACCCATTCTAAGCCCAATGAAGCAAAAATGTGGGGAAGCAGATAAAAAAGTTTGAGCATTGGCTCACAGGACAAAAGACACCTGGCTCCATTTGTGTCTAAATTGAAAGTGAGCTGATTTAGATTTCAGCTTCCAAGTGTCCCATGGTTGCAGCAAGCCTTAAGAGAAAGGACTGTGGAGAAACATGTTCTCTTGTTAGCATAAAATAATTAGCTAAGTATAAATGGGAAGCAAACCAAATGGTGAGGGAGTTCATGTTGTTTACCTCCTTTCCAATTCTGGACTGTAGTTTCCAAAAGCAACAGGAAGGCAGTTTTGCCCCAAGAATTTTCAAACCACATAAACCACTCCAAATTCCCTTTGATATATCCCAGCTACCCAGCATTTTCCAAACACTCAGCTCAGTTTGCTTTGCTTCCAGAAGTCAGAAAGAAGTAAAGAAGCTCTAAATGGAAAGATAAGCTGTCACCCTGTGAGCCCAGGAAGACTCTGACACAGCAAGATAAAGGACGCACAGTTTTGCTCTGACTTTTTCTTGTGACCCCAACCATGAAATATGAGAATGTTGAGTTATGCAACCAGAGCTGCTCAGTGGGTGGAGTTTCCATTCTTGCTTTTTGGATAATTCAATGGGAAACAGATTAAATATTCATGACTCTGCCCTCAGTCTCTTTTTGTGAAGCCAAAAGCTGTCAGACTGTACATTAAGATAAACACACTTTTGCCAAATGTCCGTGGTGAATTTTCCAAGAGTATGGAGGTGATGTAGGCACTAGACCAAATCGACATTAAAAAATGTTTCTTTTCAGTAAGATATTTTTTCTAATTACATATTCATTTCAGATACTTCGGGAAATTCAAAAATATATAAAGAAGGAAGGGTTGACAATTGCTTGATGATTAATTTATAGGATGTATGTGATGAAAAAAAGACAGGAGATAGATTGAATGGGCAGATTTTTCACTGGAACAACCTGGCAGATGGTGAGGCCATTAAAATAGAGAATACTCCAAGAGGAACATATTGAGGTGAAAGATAATAAATTATCTTGGACATTTGAGCTTGTAGTGCAAGAAGAACATCCAAACAGTCAAGTCCGGTAAGAGGTTTGAGCTCAAGGAAGAGGTAATTGAAGACACAGTTTTGGAAGTCCTCTGCAATCATATGGTAATGGAAACCATAGGAATGAATGAGGTACCCCAAAAGTAATGTAAATGGTAGGAGTCCCTGGATGATGCAAACGGTGAACGAACTAGGCTGCTTATTGAAAATTTGGAGGTTCAAGTCTACCCAGGAGCACCTGGAAATAAAGATCTGGTGATCTGCTTCCAAAAAACAACCACTGAAACTCCTGTGGAGCACAGTGTTACTCTGACATACATGGGGTCACCATGAGTTGGAGCTGACTCAATAGTCACTGGTTTTCAATATAAATAGTTGAAAGAAGAGAGCTCTAAGGAACACCAACAATGCAGAGATGAGCAGGTGAAAAAGGAATTCACAAAGAAGTCTGGAATGAGCAGAGTGAAAAGTCAGTCTGATGTGAGAAACTAAAGCCAATTACGTAGATACCATTTTTAAGAAATTTAGTTGTGAAGAGGAGGGAGGAGATGATACATATATGTGGAGTTGATTTAAGAGATAGGAAAGGGCATCCTCTACTCAGTCCTCTTGGTTAATACAGAGTAACTGAAATACTGTAACTAATTCTATGACATTAAGCCTCAGCTCCTTTTTCATATCTACTTGGAAAAATTACCACATTGTTTAAATCCAACACACTCTCCTTAACACTTCACACCATCTCTTGTGTATCTCAATATTGCTAGAGAAAAACACAGAACTGAGGTGATGGGTTTTACTTTGCTGTTGTTGTTAACGTGCCGTCAAGTCAGATCCGACTCATAGACACCCCTCCTTGGGTTTCCAAGACGGTATCACTACAGAAGTAGATTGCCCAACCTTCCTTCCGAGGAGTGGCTGGTGGCTTTGAACCACCAGGCTTCTGGTAAGCATTCAAGTGCCTTAGGCACTATGCTACCAGAGCTCCTGGGTTTTACTTTAGTATCATGAAAATTATCTTCAAGTGGGTTCTTAGTGCTGCTGAGCAACATTTCCTCATGCCCCTACTTTCATTTTCTCTTTCTCTCACAAGATGATTTCATACATTCTGAACCATCAATGACTGTTCTGGAGAGTACCTTCTTCCTTATTCTCACTCTGAGCTGGTGACCTGGCTTCATATATCCTTGAGGAAATTAGAAAATAATTTCCACCAACTCCAGATCACATTTGCCTATTGTGCATAAACCCTGTCTTCTCTCCAGTTGGTCTACATGATGAGCCATGCTCCTGTCCAACTCCTCTTCTTGAGCTCAAGATCTCATCTCATCCACCTGAGACCCTCCTCCCAGTTTCCTATAATCAAGTATCTAAGGGGATAACCACTGTCACTACAAGGTATATACTGGATCAGTAGTCATTCTGACAGGTTGGTGCCCAAGCTGTCAGTCACCAACCTTTTTCAATATTACCTCTGGTTACGGCCCAGGCTTATTTCTCAAGCCCTATTTTGATTTGCTCTCCTGCACATGATTTGTGCTTTAACAATATTAGGTATCTGGTTTCTTTTCTGGGTACCTTTGCTTCTACATTGTCTTCTACCTGGAATGATGCTCTCTATGCCTCATTCTCTGATACCACCTTACCAAGTTTTCATTCTTTGGCTAATTTTTTAACTGTCTTTAATATGACAGTTCATTCATCCATCCCACAAATGTTTTCCAAGTTCATATTAGTTATCAGGCATTATGCTAGATATTGGTGAAACAGTAGTGAGCAAGAAAAACACAGTTTCAACTACTTCAAGACAATTTCCAGACTCCCTAGACTAAGCTAGACTTTTCTTCTATGAGGTTCTTTAATATATTTTGCATATGTTTATCCATCATCTCCTTTTTGTAATATATTGTCTTTTTATGTTTGGGTCCCACTCAGTATATCTTGAGCTCTTTGAGGCCAGTATTCATCTTTGTTGAAAAAAACTAACTATGAAAATTGAGTTTTCATCAACAACAGTGGAAACCTGTTGGGCAGTTAAGAACAATGAATGGAAATTTAAAGTATATATTCTACAAAAGCAAAACCATGAATTCCCCTGTTACTGTTGCAGTTACATTTCCTGTATTTTCCACAGCAATTCTAATTTAAACTATACTCTCCCCTTCATTTTCAGAGTATACAACTAGTCAAGTATACTGATTTATATTTTTCTTTGTGTTAAAAATATATACCCCAAAATATTCACCAGTACAACTTCCATATTTATGATTCAATAACATCAATTACATTTTTATGTTATGCCACCATTGTCACTATTCTTTTTCCAAAATATTTCACCACCATTAATATAAACCCAATGCCCCAAAACAAAAATTCCCCCTTTCCCCTTCCTTTCCAGCCCTGGTAACCATGAATAATCTTTGATTTTTATGTATTTACTTATTTAATATGTGAAATCGTACAGTATTTGCCGTTTTATGTCTGACTTTTTTTGCTCAGCAAAATGTTTTCAAGCTTTCACCCATGTTGTGGCACAAATTAGAACTTCATTTCTTTGTGTGGCTGCATAATATTTCATTGTCTGTATATGCCACATTTTGTTTATTTATTCATCTGCTGATGGACGTTTTAGTTGTTTCTGTCTTTTGGCTATTGTGAAAAATGCTGCAGTGAACATTGGTGTACAGTTTCTGTTTGTGTTCCTGCCTTCACTTATTCTGGCTGAATACCTAGGATTAGAATTGCTGACTCATATAATAATTCAATGTTCAAATTTGTAGGAATTGCCGAACTGTTTCCTATCGCTGCTGCTGATTTCACATTCCCTTCAGCAATAGATAAGCGTTCTAGTTTCTCTACAACCTCCCCAACACATTATTTTCCAAGTATATTGATTTTTATATCAAAAAATACATTCTCTTATATGCTTCAGTCCCTTGTGAAGACTTTAAGTATTATCATTACTTAAATTTATGAATTCTTCTAGGGTATATTTAGTATTAATCACTTTTATAGGTTTTCTGAACCTTCATTTTTAAGAAACCTGTAAAAATGGGGATGATAATGCTTATCTCGTAGTTCTGCAGTGAGAATTAAATTAGATGTACAAAGCACTTAGCACAGTGTCTGGCACACAGCTATTACTAGATAAATGTTGGTTCCTTCTCCCATACTCAGTAGCTAAATTATTTGTGCCAAATACTTTAAACAATCAGTAAATTACTTGTGAGTATTTACTGTAGCTGATGCTGTGGAACCTATGAATACAGAAGGGCACACTAAGATTTTCACAACCTCAGTGGAAAAATGTAGGATAAATAGTAGGCAAATAAATGCTAAATGAAGATGAAGAGTGTCAAATGTAATTTAGAGAAAAGAGATAAGAGATAATAGAGAATCAGTTTGAGATTTATGTTGAGTGAAAGATAATACTAGATGATAAAAGATGATACTGGAACTCAATTTTTTTCACTGAGTGGAAAGCATGCCATTAGAAAATCATTCTAAGAGAATAGGTTTCATTTCATGTGCCTCCTCTAAGTAATTAGCAGAAAAGGATGCTAAGACCAAGCTGAAGTCCTGAGAGAAAATGCTCTAATTGATTATTAGTGCCTGTCGTGATTATGGGATGGGCTTCTGCAGGACCAGTGCAGCTGCCTTTTTGCCAAGCCCTGCCCCAGAGCATCCTGGAATTGTGAAGAAAGAAAACTATTCTTAGCTGTTCCCTTCAGAGGCTTTCCCTCCTTTCTCCACTTTTGGTTTCCTCAGATGCTGGCTTATAAATCACTGCACTCTCTGACAGGCTGGTTGGGCAGGCTTTGCTGCATTCTGGAAGCTTGGCAAGCTCACCATCACAGTTCCTACAACTTACAAATGGCAAGAGTTCTGTCGGGTGAAGAGCTAGGGCTTATGAGTTTGTCAGTGGTCTTTTGGGAAGCACCATTATAAAGTGTCTGGCTGTCCCTGTCCTAAATATGCCACATTGTGAAAAATGATGGCCAAGCTATTAATCCCAAGAAGGTTTCCCTGGGGTCCCTGATATGGAGTAAACTGGGTTACCGAAATGAAATGATAATTCTGCCATCAAAACCTGCATGCTCACAGGCCTGGGGCATGAAATATTCTGCCATCTTTTAAAGCCTGTTCTGATGATCTTCCAAATCATGATATCCAATCAGAAGGCTTTTGTGAGAGGAACCAGATCACTTCATTCACACAGCTAGAAGGAACCTCAAAGGATATTTATCATTACCCATTGCCCTCGAGTCAGATCCGACTCATAACGACCCCTCCTTGGGTTTCCAAGGCAGTATCACTACGGAAGTAGATTGCCCAACCTTCCTTCCGAGGAGTGGCTGGTGGGTTTGAACCGCCAGCCTTATGGTTTATCATTAAGTCATACCAATAAGGGAGGAATGAAGTCTTTTCTAAAAATCCTAGATTTTCTATTTTGATATCTCTCTAAATGACCTTTGCACCATCAGTCTGTAAGGAAAACAGATTTGGCCCTCTAAGAAAACTAAGCGAACAAGAGGCTGACAGACCTTCTTCTATGACTTTGCTAAGGGTTGATATTAATTCACACATGCATGCATGGAGATGCTCTACATCTGCAAGGGCCTGAGTTCTCCTCCCCGACAAACTGCAATCAGGAAACAATTTAGTCAACATACTATTATGATTTATCAAGGTAACCTATTATATGTCAGTGTTCCCAAGGCAAACCCAAAAGAAATAATGGTCATTGCACAAACAAAGTGTTAGAATGCTGTGGGAGAAGACAGAAAGGAATATCTGATGTTCTGCTGGGAGCTATGATTGAAGATGTGAAAGCACAAATTACCAAGTAGAGCTTGGAGTGGAGTGTAGTCTATATTCCAGACCAAGGAGCAGCCTGTGCAAAGGCCTGGATGTGTGACAGTACACAGCCTTGTTTGTCAAAGCTGCACAAAGCTGGAAGTTGTGAGATGAGACTATGGAGGGTGTTTGGAGGTACAGGCATCTCAGAAAATAGGAAGCCCAGAAGTCATTCCTGCTTTGTCATAATGATAAACGAATTGTTCCCTTTCTCCTATTCCCATTGCTCTGTCTCCACTACCCATACCAACTAGTTTCTGCCCAGCAACAGTTCCTCTTTCTTTTAGTAGCAGCAACCCAATTTTCCCTGTAAAGCTGTCCATTTCTCAGTCTAACATGTGGTTTGGGTGTAACTGAGCCCATCTCCTAATTTGGGACTGGACTTGTGATTCATAACTAGCCAATCAGAACATGATATTTTCTGGCCATTGCAATAGGTTTAGGAATGAGCATATGACTCTAGCTGAACCAATAAGACCTAGTGCTGGGAATTTTGCTGCATTTATAGAGAAAGCAGCACTCACATTCCCTTGGCGTTAGTGAATGGAAAGATGTAAGCTTGGAGTTGCTGCTGGTTATATTTACCACCACTTGGAGAACTGGCTAGAGAACAAAACCAACATGGAGGACAATAGATCTAAGAGATGAAGAGAGACAAATCACTTTTGAGCGCTCAGATCTAGCTGTGCTGGAAGCCACTTCAACCTTTGTTTTTTTCAGTAACCTGAAACAATAAATTCCTTTTAACAATTAGATACATGCTACTTGCACACAAAGACACATCTGAGGCCCTAAGTTCTGTCACTTCAATGACTCACGGTGCTTTGGGCATAAATTTACTGGATTTGACTCAACAGCTTTAGTCTTAGAAATCTTTAATTTTCTGAAGAGGGCAATTACTCAAATAGGAAATGTTGGACTGCCCTGCTTTTAAATATTATTAACTACTCTGACTTCCCATCCCCCATTGGATTTTTAATAAATGTTTGTCAAAGACATTCACACGGAAGAATGGTCCAGCTCTGGGACTGAATGGCCAGGCCCCTTCTGAGGATTCAACTATCACATAGCAGCTCTAGGGGGTCCTGTTACTCTTAAGTAGCCCTGTGGTCACTTTAGGCCTAGCCTGTTTACTTTATTGTTGTTGTTAGCTGCTCTCAAATTGACCACAACTCATGGTGACCCCATGCACAACACAATGGGACAGCTGGGATCAACCTGGTTCTCATTGGCTGCTTTTTCAAAAATAGATCCTAGACCTTCCTTCCTAGTCTGTGTTAGTCTGGATGCTCTGCTGAAGCCTATTTAGCACCATAGCAATATAGAAGCCTCCACTGACAATTGGTGGATATGTGTGAGGTGCATTGGCGAGGAACTGAACTTAAGTTCCCCTCATGGAAACAAGAATTCTATTACCAAACCACCACTGTCCCCCAGCTGTTTACTTTACCCTACTCTAATTTCCTTGTCTCTCCAAACAACTCAGCTATCCCCACTGGAACATCTTACCCATTGGATGACAGAAGCTAACACTCAAATCTGCTCAACCCCTGGAGCTACAGAGGTTAAGATGATTTGGAATCAAACAGATCTCAGTTCAAATCTGGTTTCATTGTATACTTGCTAGGTGAGTTTGGGCAATTACTTGCCCTCTACGAATTTCAGTTCCCTTGCCCATAAAGTGGGACAAATAATTAATACTCAACATATAGAATTGTTGTTTGGATTAAATAAAACTTAAACAATAATAGCAATAATACATCAAGCCTGTCATTCAAATTCATCCATAATCTGACTTCAACTTACTTTTCTGATCTTTTTTTTCTATATCCCTTCCTCATTCCCATGAAAAGTCAGTCACATATCTGAATATTCTTAACATGCCTTCATTGTTGTCCCTGTAGCTATGTAGCTCCTCCCATCTGGAATATCCTGTTGTCCATCTTCAAGATACAGCTCAGAATTTTACCTCTTCTATGAATCTTTTGCCTCCTCAATTTCTTACTCTTTGATCTCTTGGAAAATTCCTTGCTGAAAGCTATGTATTTTACCATCTTGTATTGAACTTTTGTTTTTTCTCTCTTATCTTTTATCTCCAGTTAGATTATATCTAAACTTGTTTGTAAACTCACTAGTGTCTTACATATAGATGGTACTCAAGGAATGTTTTCTGATTGCTTTATCTTCCTTCCAATCATTTGTAATTGGGTAACACTGAAATTCTAATAAGCAACTTTAAAAAGACGACCCACCTCCCCAGCTCCATAACCCCCCACAAAAGGCTGTACAGCTTGAGTTAAGGCCTGTCTTCTGCTTTTGAATTTGCAATTGGAAACATATGGTGTTTTGGAAGCCAGCCATTTTTTCTTCTTTCTTTTCCCGCCCCCCCCCCAAAGAAACCTTTAAAACCTCACTAAATATGTCAAGAAACAGCAATGAAAATGTCAAGAAATTGTAATATTGCTTATTGCAAAACACACACACACATCACTGCTGGTGTGTTTACAAAGTTCCAAGTTGAAAAAACATGTGCTAATTTTAGATTTTGGTTTTTTCCTTCAAGTCATAATAAGAAAAAATAAAAACACCAACTGAAACCCCACTGCACAAAACCTCTGAGTCATACCCACCAGGCACTTTCAGAAACCAATTTTCAAGAGAAAGAATTCTAATTCTTAGATCGTTGAATCATGAATCCTGGTGCCCTGATGAATACAAGGAGTTGACAGCACCACCAATGGAGTCTTGCCATCCAATCTTGAATGGAGATGTCAAAGATGGAAGCCATGTTATTTTTTAACACATTGCCCAGCTCATTGAAACCCTGCAGTGCTTATGATCCTTCTCAAATCCTAACCCAGAAGGGAATGAACAACCCATGTCTCATTCATAGCAATGCCAATCTTTTGACATCCCAATGATTATCACAGTAATCAGGGTTGAATCAAGTACTGAATTTTTTACTTCAGTAGGATATTACCAATTGGATTAGATGCATCTTTTTAACTAAGCTCTAGCTTTCTAAACACTATTAGGAATAATAGCCCGGTTCTCACTGCAGTGAAGGAAGACAGATTTGGGGGTTGGGGTGGAAAGTGACAAGTCTTTTGACTATCTTGCTTTCTCCAGAAGGAATTTCTGAATCCTGGATCACTGATGTTCCCTTCTCCATTATCATCTCAAGGGACTGACATCATCAGACCCTTACCCTTTGTTTCTCTTCTTCCCTGATTCCTTACAAGCATCTGTAAATGTTTTGAGGCCAAAGCAAACAATCTTCAAAAAGCTGCCAGTGTATCATGTGATCATTGGTCATTTACATTTTTACTGGAACAAGCTTTCTTACTGTAATCACTGGGGCTTTAGTGATAAGAGATCTTCATTGCTAGCCAAACCATTATTCAAGAACCAGTCCAAATTTCAGACTGTTTTTGAGACCTTCCTTGACCACCCCAGTCCTGTGAGAGCCTTCTCTCTTCTCAACTCTTAGAAAACTTATTGATTTATCTTCATGTGTTATTCACTATGAGTTTCTTTTTTTATTTTCTTGCAGACAAGACTCATCTTCCCAAGCAAACTGGCAGTGTCTGGTCTTATTTTAGTGTGGTGTTTTGGAAAACTCTAGAACCATAGAACCTGAGTTCTAGTGTAGCTCTGCCACAACTCATGCATGTTACGTTGGACAAGTTTCCTAACTTCTCTGTGCCTCATTTTACTTTTCTGTGAAATATGGATAATAATAGTATCTACCTCATAGAAATACCACAAATACTAAAGCAGTTAATGTATGTGAAGTGTTTGGAAATAGTAAAAATATATAAATATATAATAATGTTTATATTAACTCCCCAGTACCTCTTTTTTATTATTATTATTTTTATTGTGACTTGGGTGAAAATTTAGAGAGCAAATTAATTTTCCATCTAGCAGTTCATACACATTTTGTCTCATGACATTGACTATAATTCCCCATAGTATAACAGCTCTCTTCCCACTTCCTCCCTGTAGATACCTCTTCCCTGTACGTTTCCCTCCCATGCACTCTTGCCCCCAGCGCTCTCTTTCTGTGAAAACACTGCCCTTCTGTTCTCCCATGATTGATCACTCCAAGGAGTGTATCTACCTGATGTAAATGTTCACCCCATATGCCTGTCACTTATTTCCCCAGTACCTCTTATGGCAGTCCACACCATAATCAGTTCACTCATATAATAAATATTTACGGTATGCTTACTATATTCCAGATACTATTTTAGGGACTAGAAATGCAAGATTGACAAGATTATCCCTCACAGAATTTACTTTTTAGACAAATATTTAAGTAAATAGTGTAACATAACATAGTAGGATATGATTTCAGGTGATGATACATAATTTGAAGTAGAATATGCAGGATGAGGAGATAAAATATGATGGGGAAGTGGTGTTGGTGAGAGAGTGGGAACTTATTTTAAGTAATCAATACATATTTAATTGTCAGATGAGGATAAAGAGTCTCACTGATTATCCATTGCAAAGCTTGAAACTATGCACTGCTGAGTCTATTTCTGAATATCAAATTGGACAGTGGACAGTGAAGAATGAGGGAATATGGTAAAGTTGGCTAAATCTGTCCTGGATAGCACATCTCCTGACTCCATTTTATCCACTACTTCTTCAAACATTCCTGTTTATAATAACTGTCCAGAGATGATGGATGAAACTTAGTCAGTGATTTAATCTCTAAAACTTTCCTTTCAGACCCCATCAAAATTTACCAGTCCTAAATCCCCTTCACTGAGGCCTCTAGTTCTCTATTTCAATATTACAGTTGAATGAGATATTCCAGGAATGTTTTCTAGTTGTGTTTGAATAAAGGGAAAAAGCATTGTTCTCAGGATATATTCTTTCTTTAATGGTGATTTTCTGAAAATGTGGTCCCAACTCAAGAAAGTTGTCTGATAATAGGAATTTTATGGTAGCAAGATTGGGGAGTGATATCATAGGGCAGGTGTGACCTTGTGATACCTGCAAAAAATCTCACAGTGTGTGCTGCAGCCTCATTTTAGGAAGTATGTTTTTGTGGTTAATTGGAATCACACAAACTTGGGTTCAAACCTTGCTCTGCCAATTACTTTGGTATGTGATTTTCAGAAAGTAACTTTTTTCTCATCTTCTGTTTCTGTAAAATGGGGAGAATAACACTACTTCCCATTTAGGATTTTTAATGAGGTTTAAATGAGTTAATGTAGTGTTTTAGGGGCAGTATCTAGTATATTTGAAGTACACAAGCACATCTTCCGAAAAATCTGTTTATGCAAATACAAAGTCTCTTTGTTTGCCCTGTTGTTAGTTGCTGTTGAGTCGGCTCCTACCCATAGCAACTTTATGACCTAAAGATGAATTAATTTACACAGCTGCTCTTTAGAAAGAAGCTTTTGATAGCAAATCTGAATAAAGCTCCTTTCCTGAACTGACCCAGGGCAGGAAACTGTTTCTTTAGGTTGGGCATGTTGGAATTGTGGTAAATCTGTATAACCTTATTCATAACATGCTGTGTTTTGTTTGGTGGTTTTAAGATATTCAAAAGCGAAGAGTCTGACCCACCAAGAAGCTAGGTTACCAATTAATGAGTAACATAAGAGAAAGAAATACTAAGGGACACTCCATTTAAAACACAGAGCTATATGACTGAGATGGCAGAAGGGGATTCAAGGTGACTTTGAAGAGAAATTATGGATGGTTTGTGTTTGGGCTTAACATGGGTTGGACCTGATGGGGGAAAAACATTCTTTATCTGATAGCTATATGGGGATGGACTAAAGTACACATGATTGGAACTGGGAAACGTTGTGTAACATTTCTGAAGAGAGAGAACTATGGTTGCCACTCTGCATAAAAGGAAACCAGAATTTTCAGTAGCTAATGGAAGACCCAGGTATTTCACTTACTCTGAGATGTTTATATTTCCTTTAAAAGGGCCACCTCTCCTACAAGTCTAGCAGCACCATTCACAGAAAAAGGAATTCAATTCCATTGCATATTGTGTCATTGGTGTCTCCTGGAGCTGTGCAAGGCAACAGCCCTGTCCTTACACTCTTGCTCAAATCACATTATTTGTGTTGCACATAAGAATCAGTCATTGTGTTACTTTATTAGTAAAATGGTGTTTGCCAGCCCATTGAAATGAATTGGTGATTCTCAAAATGTGGTTTCTGGGCCATATGCATCTAAAATCATCTGGAGTATTTTTAAAAATACAGGTATCTGGGTCTCACTTGGATCTTCTGAGTCTACAGGGATGGAACTTGTTATGGATTGAATGTGTCCCCCCAAAATATGTGTTGTAACCCTAATCCTGATACCTGTGAATGTAATGCTGTTTGGAAACAAGGTGGTATTTGTTGTTATGGAGGCCATATCAGGGTAAGGTGTGTCCTAAACCTAATCACTTCTGAGTTGTAAGGAGCAGCATAGACACAGAGAGGAGCTCTGGTGGCATAGTGGTTAAAGCACTTGGCTGCTAACCAAAGGTCGGTGGTTCAAACTCACCAGCTGCTTCATAAGAGAAAGAGGAGGTAGTCTCCTTCTATAAAGATTTACAGCCTTGCAAACCCTGTGGGGCATTTCTACTCTGTCCTAAAGTAGTGCTATGAGTCGGAGTTGATCCAGTGGCTGTGGGTGTTGTTTTGTTTTATTGACACAGAGAGAAGAGAGCACAAACAAGGGAAAGATATATGCCATGTGAAGACCATCAAGGAACCGAGGAACTACAGAAGCTAAAAAGAAACAACATCTTTTTCCAAGCAGACAGAGAGTGCCTCCCTTAGAGCTGGTGCCCTGAATTCAGACTTATAGCCTCCTGAACTGTGAGATAAAAAATTCCTGCTCTTTCAAGCCACCCACTTGTGGTATTTCTATTGCAGCAGCACTAGGAGACTAAGACAGGGCCCAACAATCTGTTTTTCATAAGCACACCAGCTTATTCTAAGACACATTAAAGTTTGAGACCCAAAGAAATAGAAATTGTTTGTCAGGAACCTTAGAGTGAATTCAAAGCATGAAACAGAACAAAACAAAATGCATGATTAAGACAGTTTGGCACAATTACCCCTGTTTCCTAAACTTCAGAAGTATGTTCATTATAGATTTCCTCAGACCAACTTCTGAAACTAGTCTTTAGTCATCATTGGGTTTAGAAAAAGTATTTCTTTTAGATAAACCTTCCTATGTCCTAATGGTGTAGTGCCTAAGGCATTTGACTGCTGACAAGAAGGCTGGTGGCTCAAACCCATCAGCCACTCCTCGGAAGGAAGGTTGGACAATCTACTTTCGTAGTGATACTGCCTCAGAAACCCAAGGAGGGGTTGCTATGAGTCAGATGTGACTGGACGGCAGTGAGTATGTCCTAGATCCTGAAGTAACCAATCCTGTATTGAGGGGAGTCACTTAAATGAGAGGCTCCATTTTAAAGGCAGGGATTTAGAGTGAAAAGAGCTTGCCACAGCCTGACAAAGAGAAAAGAATTTCCACTTCCTAAGTGGGAAACAGATAAATTAAATAAACAACAACAAAAATCAGGACCAAGAACAAAGATTCTCTTTGAAAAGCAGCTGTTGGTACTAAGCTGTGGTACTTAGGACATTCTTGGGTTGTCCTGAGTGTCTGTGATGTTGGTTCAAAGCAGGAAGGAGAAGTTTTCCATTCCTTCTATGTTTGGTGAGAGAAGACTAAATTCAGTCCCTCTTGAGCTTTGAGTCTGTGGTGGACTCTGTGATGCCTCCCAGTAATGACCAACTTATTTCCCCAGCTGCTGGGAGTGCAACTGTCTAGATAGCCCCAGGGCCTCTGTGGGGGCCATCTCTGACCAAGTACACTGCAAGGCTCAAAGTCATACCCCTTTGCAAGGCAGCAACACATCCAAAGACTGATCTAAGACTGTCCCAACTTGGGACACATCTAAAGGATCATTCCAGCTTAAGAACTCCCTTTGGGGTTGGCTCAGGCCTCCAATGAGATGGAATTGCAGCTCAATTTCTCCCTTTGTTCAATCCTACTTGCTTCTTGTCCCTTACATAGGTGTTGATCTAATATGAGTACCCAGTACCAATTGCCATGTAGTCAATTCCAACTCATAAGGACATCATGTGTGTCAGAGTAGGACTGTGCTCCATAGGTTTTCAATGACTGTTTTTTTTTTTTTAAGAAGCAGATCACCAGGTTTTTCTTATAAGATACTTCTGGTTGGACTTGAACCTCTAGCCTTTAAGTCAGCAGCTGCATGTGTTAATCATTTATACCATGCAGGGACTCCTAATCCTGAAAAAAAAACCCAAAAATCCAAGCCTATTGGTGTCAAGTCAACTACAACTCATGATGTCCCCATGTGTTCCAGAGTAGAACTACTTCATAGGGTTTCCTTGGCTGTAATCTTTAGAGAAGCACATTAGTAGGCCTTTGTTCTGCAACACTGCTAGGTAGGTTTGAACAGCTATCCTTTCTTTAGGTTAACAGTCAAGTGTAAACTATTTGAACCATCCTGGGACCTTCTACTCCTTAATAAACCTTCTGCATGTTAAACTTTATCTAAGAATCTGTTTCCTAGGCAATCCACTCTATAATAAGGTTTCCATGGCTCCTCTTCGGTAGTCAGGGAGAGATGAGGGCAAAGGCAAAGAGGAGAAAGAAACACATCTATGTTCTTTTCCTTTACTAACTCTGATCCTAGAAGAATTTAAGCATGTTCCTAGTGAGCCAAGTAAGGTTCTATTGCATTGGGAATGTTTAATCAAGACTTCATTCTTAGCATCAAATTACCTGAATAATTCCATCTGTCACTGGAAATCTACCCCTAGAAATCTTGCCCTAGAAAGTTCATCCTGCCCTCCCCAATCACCATAGATATTCTCAAGAAACACAATCAGGAGTTTCTGTTAGAACTACTAAATGGGCTGCCTTTATGATTTTGAACCTATGGCTTAAAGCAGGCAGGGTTTCCTTTTATCAGAAATTAAAAAATATAGCTCCTGTTGACTGACTGACTGATTCATTTACTCATTCAGTCATTCAATAAATTTGTTTTGGGTGCTCACTATGTAACAAGCACTGATGCAGATTCTGGAGACAAAAAGCTGAATAAAAAAGATTACTTTGGTTAATAGTGAATGCTATGAAGATGACAAAAGCAGGTAACATGATAGGGAATTACACCAGGTGAGGGCAGGATGTGGGGAGAGTTACTTTAGATACAGTCATCAAGAGAGCCTGGGTTGAGTATTTGAGCAAAGTACTAAATGGGAAGATTTAGAGAGAAGCAATAGGCAGTTCAAAGCCTCTGAAGAGGGAACAAACTTAAAGCGAAAAAAAGCCCCAAGTGTCTAGAGTATGGCAAGAATGAGGTATAACATAAGGTCAAGGAAGAGGGCAGAGATGAGATTATGTTGGGCATTGGTAGCAATGGTGAGAAATCAGAATTATATTGAAGGGCAATAGAAGACAACCAGGGGGTTTTAAGCAGGGGGATAATTGATTCTATTTGCATTTATTCTATACTATGAGTCAGAACCAACTCAAAGGTCCACAAAAATAACAACATCAGGAAGATGCATTGTAAGAGAGCAAAAAGGGATCAGATAACCAATTAGAACTAATCAGAAGATAGTCTAATTAGAAGGGAGAAAATGTAGAAATTATCAGGCAATATCATTAATATCACATACAAGGTAAATTTTGCTACTGATAATTCAAAAACAGTTGCAGCAGTATATTCACAGGCAACTGCCAGAAATGAAAGCTGGATTCAGAGTAGGATGTGGAATGAGGGATATCCTTGATGATGTCAGATGGATCTTGGCTGAAAACAAAGAATATCAGAAAGATGTTTACTTGTGTTTTATTGACTGCAAAAGCTTTCAATTATGTGGATCAAAACAAATTATGGATAATATTAAGAATGGGAATTCCAGAAGACTTAATTGTGCTTATGAGGAACATGTATAGACCAAGAGGCTGTCATTCAAACAGAACAAGGGGATACTGCAGTTAAAATCAGGAAGGGTGTGCATCAGGGGCTGTATCCTTTCACCGTAATTATTCAATGTGTATGCTGAGCAAATGATCTGAGAAGCAGAACTATATGAAGAACAACACGTCATCAGAATTGGAGGAATACTCATTAACAACCTGCAATGTGTAGATGACACAACCTTGCTTCCTGAAAGTGAAGATGACTTGAAACATGTGGTAGTTAAGGTTGTATGTCAACTTGGCTGGGCCTCATTGAGGGGCTGGGCAGCTGGATATAGTTATTCCCCATGGTGGGATTGGTAATTAACTCCATGGTGGAATCTACTAAAGCAGCTAAATAATGATTTTAGGGATGTGATCTTCTTCCAGTATATAATAAGTAACTTTGAAGAAGGTCTCCAGCTTATTGCATGCTTGAACCCTGCATGTAGCTGAGTCATTGTTCAGCAGCTTGGTATGTTGCCCTGCTGATCCTGGGGCTTTTTCTGGCCTGCCATGTGGTTTGGTAATGTCAGAACTGTGCCATTTTATTTGTTGGCCTAGGGCTTGTTAGCCTCAGCAGCCAGTAGCTGCCTGAGTGAAGAGACAGCTCTAGCTTCAGTGGGCTGGGAGCAAGAGGCAGAGCTGAAGCCCAAGGTTGAGGGGATTTCACCCAGCCCCTAGAGCCTGGCACTTTGAACTTGGACTTCTAGCCTCCAAAACTGTAAGAGAATAAGCACCTGTTTGTTAAAGCCACCTATTTATGGTATTTTTCTGTTAGAGCAATACAGAGATAACCAAAGCAAAGTACTTACTGATGAAGAGCAAAGACTACAGAATTATACCTCAAGATAAAGAAAATCCTCACAACTGGGCCAATAAGCAACATCATGATAAATGGAGAAAGGATTTAAGTTGTCAGGGATTCCATTTTACTTGGATCCATAATCAACAGCCATAAAAACACCAGTGAAGAAACAGACAACTTATTGCACTGGGCAAATCTGCTGCAAAAGGCCTCTTTAGGGTGTTAAGGAGCAAAGATGTTACTTTGAAAACGAAGGTGTGTCTGGCATGGTATTTTCAATAGCCTCATATGCATGTGAAAGCTGGACAATGAATAAGGAAGATAGAAGAATTGATGCCTTTGAATTGTGATGCTGATGAAGAAAACTGAAAATACCAGGGACTGCCAGAAGAATGGGAGCTCAGGTAGCATGGTGCCTAAGGCACTTGACTGCTAACCAGAAGGCTGGCGGTTCAAACCCACCAGCCACTCCTTAAAAGGAAGATGGGGCAATCTACTTCCGTAGTGATACTGCCTCGGAAACCCAAGGAAGGGTCGCTATGAGTCAGGTCTGACTTGACAGCACATAACAACAACAACAACAAGCCAGAAGAATGAGCAAATCTGTCAGCCAGAATGGAAGTGCAGCCAGAATGCTTCCTGGAAGCGAGAATAGCCAGACTTCACTCTCACCTCCTTTGGTCATTTTGTCAGAAGGGACCAATCCCTGAAGGATATCATGATTGGTAAAGTAGAGGGTCAACAAAGAAGGGGAAGGCCCTCAACAAGATGGATTGATACAGTGGCTGCAACGATGGGCTCAAGCATGAACAATATTGTGAGGATGGCACAGGACTTGGCAGTGTTTCATTCTGTGTACTAGGCTCACCATGAGTCAGAGCTGATTTGACTGCACCAAACAACAGCAACAGAAGGTAGTCAATCTCAGTAGCCTGGTAAGAAATGATGATGGCTTGGACCAGCATAAGATTTTCAGAAATAAAGATAACTGGATGGATTCAGGATGATTTAGGAGATACAGAAGACAGAATATGTTATTGGTTTGGATATTGTCTATAAGAAAAAAAAAAAAAAATCAAGGATGACTCCTAGGCTTTTAGCCTGAGCATTTGAGTGGGTGCTGGTCCCATTTTCTGAGATGAAAAGACGACATTTGAGTACTCATGTAAATGATTAATGTGCTTCACCTCGAGCAGCCACTGTCTATTTCTGACAAAAGGACTGACAGGGACACTGCTGGATTTTTCATCCTTCTAACAGCTCCACCTGCCTACCCTGGGGTATTGTATATACCACGGAGAGCCAATCTGCACTCTTGCCAGAATTTCTCCCCAAATTTGTTATGCTTCAGTGTTCCAGGACACTTTATTATAAATGAGTAGCTAAAGGCAAAGTGTAATTAGAGACAAGGGTATTGGGGCATATGAAGTTGGCATTACTACGAGCTCAGCGTTTCTGTACAGGTGCTGGTTCTGTATAATACTGGCATTGCTGCTCAACTGCCACATCTACCACTCATCCCAAGGGTGGGGGACAGATAGGCCAGTCAAGTATGATGTTTTCTTGATCCCAAACTGGGTAATACTTATCCCAATCACGGACCATCCTTCGTATGGCACAATAGAGGACTAGATGATTAATTGGTTTTATCAGGTTCAAGTGTTTCTTCCAGGTCAGTAGCTGAAAGTAGTGTTTTAATTGATTAATGGAACTTGCAAAATCTTTCTATATGTATTTAACATATAAGCATTTTTTCAAATAGGATTTGGTATCTTAACTGTGGAAAGATTCTAGAACTTTTTATGATTTTTTTTTTCCCATCAATCTACTTTTTCTCTGTTGTTGTTATGTGCCGTCGAGTCAGTAGTTAATAGAAATCTTATTTTCCTATTATCTACTTACATTTTGTGTTGCCTTGAATTTAATTAAATTCTCTCTTTTTCCATGTTGTTAAAGCCAGTGCATAAAACTTGGAGGCATACCTTTAAGGATTAATATCATGGTTGGTTTTATTATATGTTACTACCCTTGTTTTCCTAATTTATCATTTTTCTTATTATTTTGCAAATATAAATATGAATAATATAAATATTTGAAACTACCTTAAATATAGCAATGTCCTGCTGATAATTATATTCATATATATGTTCATTTGGAGCTTTGGTAGCATAGTGCCTATGGCTCTTAACTGCTAACCAGAAGGCTGGTGGTTCAAACCCACCAGCCACTCCTTGGAAGGAAGGTTTGGCAATCTACTTCTGTAGTGATACTGCCTCAGAAACCCAAGGAGGGGTCACCATGAGTTGGGTCCGACTTGACAGCACTTAACAACAACAACAACAACAACACATGTTCATTTATTTATTGCCAAGAATTCATGGGGAGAGGGAGGGTTGGTTCCAAAGAGCAGGTTGTAGGGCAGGTGATATTTCCAATGGAAAGCCACTATTCTCAAATTGGGCTATACAGCAGTATTCTGGTAACGAACAAGCAAACATGAAATCCTAGGAAAACAAGGCTTATTTCCTAGCATGTTAATTTTAATTGGTACATTAGAGGACATCATTTTCATATTAAAAAAGTAACAAAATACTGGGGTCTTAATAGCTTACAAGTGGCCATCTGAGCAGCAACTGTTGATCTCTCCTCATCCACAGCAAAGAAGAGTGAAGAAAATCAAAGATGCATGGAAACAGTCCAAGGACTAAGGGACCATGAGAACCTCAATTTTTAAGACCTTGAGACCAGAACTAGGTGGTGCCTGGCTACCAATGTCAACCACTTGGAAAGGGATCGTAATTGGAGATCCTGTATAGGGTAGGAGAAAAATGTGGAACAAAACTCAAAATTATAAAAAAGGGCCAGGCTTACTGGTCTGATAGAGACTGTGAAATCTTTGAGACTATGACCTAGAGTCACACTTTGATCCTAGAATTGAACCCACTCCTATGGCTTAACTCTCAGCCAAACAATAGACAGGCCTGGGAGCTGAACACCTATACCACGGAGATGCACTCCTTAGAACAATCAACCAAGGAAGATCAGAAAGGCAGCATTTGCATGGGAGAAAGGTGGGGAGGCAGAAATGCATAGATAAGGACATAAAAAAAGGGTAACCACAGGGAGGAAGTGGGAGGTGAGATGTTACACTGCGGGTAATGTAACCAGTATCACAAAACAAAATGTGTATGAACTGTTGAATGTAAAATGAATCTGCATTGTAAAATTTCACCCAAATTAAAATAAAAAGTTAAAAAAAAAGTAACCAAATATTGAAATTACATATTTTAAGGATTAAATATGAAGCTTATCACAGCTGATGAAAAATAAGGATCCTCTACCTGCCATACCTCCAAGCTAACTCTTACTTAAATTCTTTATTCACAATAAAATAGAAGATTCTGGTTCTCAAGAGATACAGATTGATGCTATTCTCTACCAAAGGTCAGATTTTTTCAAAAGTTCAAATGGTCTGAATCCCTAAGCTGACATTGTCCCCTTGGTTTTTGGAGGGACTTAGAGGGTTTGTCATGATCTGCAGATAAGCATCCTATATGTAGCCAGATTACAATATCAAAGAGCAGAGGGGTTCTGATCCTTGTTTGAACATACAGGTCACCTAAAATGACATCTAGTCTTAACTTGCCACAACCCAAAAGAAGCACAAAACAGGAAACAAGGATAATCTCTTTAAAAAAGGATTTTAACATAACAAAAAAAAAAAA
>NW_006921634.1:8118037-8119801 GCF_000298275.1 Orycteropus afer afer | reverse complement strand
CGTAGTGATACTGCCTCGGAAACCCAAGGAGGTGCCACATGGCAGATGCCTAATTATATTACTGGTTGAATGAATGAATAAGTTAACACCTACATGACTGTTTAACATAACAAAAAAAAAAAATCCAGAAATTATGTGTTTTGTTTCTTTGTTGCCTTATGTAGCCATCCTTTAAGAGAGAAAGTGTTAGAGTTCTGGTAAGATGGTGGAATAGGCAGGAAGACTGCACAGACCCTCTTCAACAAAGAAAAGGGAAACCAATTAACACAGACACAGAACATAATCCTGGACCCCTGAGCTTTGAAGGGAAGAATATAGAAGTGGTCAAAACTCCAACGAGCAGAAGAATTTGCATGAAAATACCAAAAAAGGAGATATACAGAGCTGCGGTCTGGCAGCAATCCTGACAGCACAGACAGTTTGAATATTGCCAAGTGGTGGTAGGACCTAAGAATTAACCTAAAAATCAGCCCTGCTACCCAGGGACTGCATGGAGGACTGTTCTGGTGGCTGGGGGAAAAAAAGGAGAAGCAGAGAAGAGGAAGGCAGGCGGAGCTGTGGACTTTTGCCTGTCTAGAGGGTGCAGCCATTTTGAATGTTTACAAGTGGCTTGACCATTTTGGATATTTAAAGCAACAGCATTCTCCCAGATTCTGGGGACTTAAGAACAGGCTCTGCTTGCTGGGAACTGCAAAGACATCCCAGACACATGGACTACTAAAAAGGTGCGACATTCCCCTTATTACTCTTATACCCCACACCCTCTTGGTGAACGGAGGTGCATCTATTGCTCACTCCCACCCACCTAGGCTGGCAGGAATTCCATCCCAGTCTGTGTGCTCCCATAGGCCTGGGTGCCATGCCCCACCCTGTCCAGATTTATTATTTTTTCTTTTTTCAGTTTGTTTGTTTTTGTCTGTTTTAAAACTACTACTGTTATTATTACTTTTGTTCTTTTTATTATCATTCTTTATTTTCCCTTCTGAGGTTCTAGATTTCAGCTTTTTTTCTTTTCCCTGTTTCTGGTTCCACTTTTTTTTTTTCTTGTGGGTAACCCCATTCCTTGTTTTTCTTTTTAAATTTTTGCCATTTTTTCTTCATTGCTCTCCCTCTCAACTTTTTTCTCTTATTGCCCTCTCCCCAGATATTGTGGTGTTTTTTGTTATGTTTTGTCTTTGTTTTTTTTCCTTTTCTCTTTTTTGGTTACTGTGTGATTACATGGTGTGTTTTTGTCCATTTACTTTTACTTTTTTGATGGTTATTCAATTGTTATTTTTGTCTAACTGAGTGGGAGATAGCAAAAGTCCCCTTACAACATAACTACACCCATACCTCCTGCAGCTTCACTTACTGAGTGAGAATCACCACCTCCTTCTCCACCAACAGGGTTACAATAAACAACCACCAAGAAGAGCCTGGCTCACTCCTAGCTTCTTCACAAACAGTTAACAGAGATCTAAATACAGCAATGTCATAATGTCTCAGAGACAATAGACCATCACAATCCACACAAAAAAGCAAGATAAAGTAGAAACAAGGGAGCAGGATACAGACCCAGAACAAATCCCTGAGGCAGAAACAGCCTTGGGACTCCCTGATAAGGAATTCAAAAGAATTATATTTAGGTATCTTCAAAGGACGGAGAGACAGATCAAGGAAAACATAGACAAAACCCTAGAAGAATTTTGGAAGAAAATACAAGAACAAAATGACAAAATAAATGAAAAATTATAAATGATTCAAAATCTACAGATAGAAATCCAG
>NW_006921634.1:8111737-8112440 GCF_000298275.1 Orycteropus afer afer | reverse complement strand
AAGATTGGGCAATCTACTTCCGTAGTGATACTGCCTCAGAAACCCAAGGAGGGGTCACTATGAGTCGGATCCAACTCAATGGCAGTGAGTGTTGCCTCAAAGTATATTAACTGTCTTTTCTCTGTCAAAATATATCCATAAGAGATAAGTACCAGCTGAATATCCTATGGAATATCATGTTGTTTTTGTTGTTGTTGTTATGTGCCATTGAGTTGGATCCGACTCATAGCAACCCCTCCTTCGGTTTCCAAAGTGGTATCTCTATGGAAGTAGATTGCCCAATCTTCCTTCCGAGGAGTAGCTGGTGGTTTTGTATGGAATATCATACCGATCCATTATATTGATGACCTCATGCTCATCACAGAACATAAACAAAATTTGCTTGAGGCCTTGTAAGACACATAGGATGGGAGATAAACCTTATAAGGATTCAGAAAACTGTCACTTCAGTGAAGGTTTCAGGGGAACATTTTAGAGGTCCAGGGGTAAGGAGTATGACCTCCAAAGTAAAAGGCATCCTTTACCACAAAGAAGGAAGCATGGCATCTTATAGGCCTCTTTGAAATCGGAGACATCACATTTCACACCTAGAAATACTGCTCTGGTTCACTTACTGAAGCTGCCAGTTTGGAGTGGAGCCTGGAGCAGGAAAGAGTTCTGCAGCAGGTCTACATTGCAGTGCAAGCAGCCCTGTCACTTCACC
>NW_006921634.1:8108842-8110757 GCF_000298275.1 Orycteropus afer afer | reverse complement strand
TCCTCACTTCCCCAGGAACAAAAATCTTTGAAGCAGTGTCCATGCTTTATTTATCATTGTATCTTCATCATTTAGCACAAAGTCTGGCACACAGTAGATGATAAAAAATTATCTGATGAATTAATAACCAAATGGAACAAAGACCAAATGGAAAAATGGAAATAACCAAATGGAAAAAAACATTCTAATTCCTAAGAAAGAACTTCTTGACAGAGGATCACCCAAAAGGGCAGAAATATTCCACAGGATACAAAAAGCCCTTATTTGTGATGATCTCCTCTTTTCCTTCTTCTATAACTATGACTGACAGTATTTCTCTAAAGATGCCAGTATATAAAACTCATGACTATCCTAGCAGAAAATAATACAAAACCAGCTGTCACTGAGTTTATTCCAATTCATGGCAACCCCATGTGTTTCAGAGTCAAACTGTGCTTTACAGGGTTTTCAATGGCTCTTTCAGAAGTAGATTGCCAGGTCTTTCTTCCAAAGCACCTCTGAGTGGATTCTACCACTAACCATTCCATTAGCATCTGAGCACTTAAACTATGCCACTCAGGGATGCAAAAGAGTCTTTTAAAACTTGAAAAATTTTCCATAAACCAATTTGTACCACTATAAGTTACAGTGGTAAGGGAAAAACAAATTATAGTTTTGAGAATACAATTTCTGGGTTTGGATTCTATCCAGACATAAATTCCTTTAGGTCTTAGTCTGTTACCATCACCTTTTAATTTTTACTCCTTGAAAGATCACCTCCACCTGACATTTTGTTGGCATATTTTTGAAGACTGTAAATATAATTAGGGAGACAAGATAGCAGAGCAATTGCATACATTTCTGGAATTGGTCTGCCTGGCTTCATTGTTTATTATCTGGCAGCAGAGGCTGGGAAGCTCCAGAGTGGAACAAACTCACCTCTTTTCACTCATGATACTTCGTGCTCTTTGTTTTACCATGCAAAGCTTATTATCTTTTAGGCTGACAAACTTCCGTGGATTTTATATCCACAATTATCTTTAGACTCGTTTTGACACAGTCCTTTTGTACTTAATATATTCACATTGTTAACGACAGCTTATGGGAGGGTGTCTATGATCAATCTTGACTTTGAATGTGAAACATTGAGGTTTTGTAAACAAGGCACAAAAAGGGATGTAATGAAAATATCTGGAGTCAGAGGGCCTGACAGATTTTGACTATGTGACCTTAAGGCAAGTTTCTGAGCTTTCATTTCCTCATCTATATAAAATGTTGATAATAAAAAGAACTACTTCAGAAAGTTGTAGAAATTAATGAAAGTTGTGTCAAATAACGAAGGTACTTTGTAAAATGTAAAGGGCAAAAAAAAAAAAAAAGGTTATATCTGAATTATGATGCAATAATATTTTGTAATGTGTAGTCCATGTCCAGATAAGCCATGTAAAGGTTTATTTGAAAGTTTTAATGATTTAGAAAATATTATCATTTTCTGACTAGTCCTGAACTGATTAGACCAGTTTTATCCAGGGAGAACTTTGCCAATTAACTAAAAGGAAAAAGTATTTTAAGTGATGAAAATGATTGAGTTAATCTGAACAATCACCAAATGTCCTTTAAAATGCCAGTGGGCATACATTTTTAGAAGAAGCTCATAAGAAAAAGATTTGGAATAAAAGATCTGTCTAACATTATCAGAAATCTGTGCAAGTGGATAGATTAAATAAGCAGATTTTTAAGACTTACATGTTTCTTCTTGGCCATCAAAATGGTATTTATTGTTGATACAATAACATAGTAAATTTAATGTGGTTTATTTGTCTAAAAAGGAACAGCTTATCTTTTGGTTGGAACATAGAAGCAAGCTGAGTCTTGATCTGTATTATTTCAGCATCTAGTTGATTTCTGCTTAAGATTTCCAGAGAGAAAGCTTTGT
>NW_006921634.1:8084002-8108487 GCF_000298275.1 Orycteropus afer afer | reverse complement strand
TGCAAGACCAAAGACTTATTCATTGCAAATACCTTTTTACAACAACACAAATGGCAGCTATACAAATGGACTTCATCAGATGGAGTACACAGGAATCAGATCGACTACATCTGTGGATGGAGGCACTGGAGAAGCTCAATATCTTCAGCCAAAACAAGGCCAGGAGCTGGCTGTGCAACAGATCATGGACTGTTCATATGCAAGTTCAAATTGAAGCTGAAGACAACTAAAACAAGTCCATGAGAGCCAAAATATGACCTTGATTACATCCCTCCTGAATTTAGAGACCATCTAAAGAATAGCCTTGATGCATTGAACACTAATGACCAAAAACCAGAAGAATTGTGGGATGACATCAAGAACACCAACCATGAAGAGGGCAAAAGGTCATTAAAAAGGCAGGAAAGGAAGAAAAGACCAAAATGAATGTCAGAAGAGACGGAAACTTGCTGTTGAATGGAGACAAGCTGAAGCAAATGGAAGAAATGACAAGATAAAAGAGCTGAACAAAAGATTTTAAGTCAATTATTATAATGAAATATGTAAAGACCTGGAGTTAGAAAACCAAAAAGGAAGAACACCCTCGGCATTTCTCAAACTGAAAGAAGTGAGGAAAAAATCTAACCCTTGGGTTGCAATATTGAAAGATTCTGTAGTCAAAATATTGAATGATTCAGGAAACATTAAAAGAAGATAGAAGGAATTCATGGTCACTATACCATAAAGAACATACCATAAAGAATTGGTAGATGTTCATCCATTTCAAGAGGTGGCATATGATCAAGAACCAATGGTATTGAAGGAAGAAGTCAAAGTTGAATTGAAGGAATTGGTGAAGAATGAGGCTCCAGGAATTGATGGAATACCCACTGAGATGTTTCAACAAATGGATACCTACTGGAGGCACTCACTTGGCTATGCCAAGAGATTTGGGAGATAACTACTTGGCCAACTGACTGAAAGAGATCCATATTTGTTCCCCTTCTAAAGAAAGGTGATCCCACAGAATGTGGAAATTATCACACAATATCATTAATATCACATGCAAATAAAATCTTACTGAAGATAATTCAAGAACAGTTGTGGCAGTATATTGTCAGAGAACTTCCAGAGGTGCAAGCTATATTCAGAAGAGAACATGGAATGAGAGATATCATTACTGATGTCAGATGGATCTTGGCTCAAAGCAAAGAATACCAGAAAGATGTTTACTTGTGTTTTATTGACTATGTGAAAGCATTCGACTGTGTGGATCATAACAAAGAATGGATAACATTGAAAAGAATGGGAATTCCAGAACACTTAATTATGCTCATGAGGAACCTATATGTAGACCAGAAGGCTGTCGTTCGAACAGAGCAAAGGGGTAGTGCATGGTTTAAAATCAGGAAGGGAGTGTGCCAAGGTTGTATTCTTTCACTAATTCAATCTGTATGCTGAGCAAATAATCTGAGAAGCTGGACTATATGAAGAATGTGGCATCAGGATTGGAGGAAGACTCATTAACAACCTGCAATATGCAGATGACACAACTTTTCTTGCTGAGAGTGAGGATGACTTGAAGCACTTATTTATGAAGATTGAAGAGTATAGTCTGCAGTATGGATTACACCTCAACATACAAAAATCCTCACAACTGGACCAATAACCAGCATCACAATAAATGAAGAAAAGATTGAAATTGTCAAAGATTTCATATTACTTGGTTCACAATCAACACCAATGGAAGCAGTAGTCAAGACATCAGACAATCTATTGCACTGGGCAAATCTGTTGCAAAAGACTTCTTTAAAGTGCTGAAGAGCAAAGATGTGTCTTTGAAGACTATGTTGCACCTAACCCAAGGCATAGTATTTTTAATCACCTCATATGCGTGTGAGAGCTGGACAATGAATAAAGAAGACTGAAGAAGAGTTGATACTTTTATGTTGTGGTGTTGGCAAAGAATACTGAAAGTACCATGGACTGCCAAAAGAACTAACAAATCTGTCCTGGAAGAAGTACAGCTGGAATGCTCCTTGGAAGCGAGAATGGCTAGACTTCATCTGACCTACTTTGGTTATGTTGTCAGAAGGGACCATTCCCTGGAAAAGGATATCATTCTTGGTAAAGTGGAAGGTCTGTGAAAAGGGGGAAGGCCCTCATTGAGGTGGATTGACAAGGTGGCTGCAACAGTGTGCTCAGGTATAGCAGTATTGTGAGGTTGGCACAAGACTGAGCAGTGTTTTGTTCTGTTGTACAGAGGGTCTCTCTGAGTCGGAGCCTACTCGACAGCACCTAACAAAACAACACTAGTATATGTTGGGCATTGGTCTCAGTTCTGAGGATAAAAAGGTGAATTATGAGTATGCTCCTTATTTTGTTGTTGTTAATTTTGTTGTTTGAATTTTTTTCTACTCTTCCAACTCCTTTTTCCTTTAGTCAGTTTTGCAGTCTGCCTTCATTATCTCATGGAAGGAAGACCAAAGTTGAAAAACAGGAATAAGTTAGCTTCTGCATTTTAGAAAGCTAGGCACCCAGGGAATGGAATGATTTGAGATGAGTAAGAAAAATCCATACACTGGAGGGAGCTCCACCAATCCTTCACCTTCTGTGTTGGTTGCTCTTTCCATTAATGTCTGGTGAAGATTTCAAAAGTAGTCAGAGTATTGCTGGATGACTGTCCTAAGACTCTGCTCATTCCCATTGACTTACTTGCATGGATACCTTCTTTTCAACATCCCATCCTGAGTTGGAAGCTGGGACTGTCGATATCTAGAGGAATGGTGGTAATATGGAAAGTATAGTGAGATTGGCAACTATCCCCCCAGTACCTGTAGTTTCTTTCTTTCTTGTAGTCACAGGAACACCTCCACACCAACACACACACACACACACACACACACAAACAACCTTCTGCCTTCAGTTTAAGTTGTATACATGATTTCCCAGTTGTCGTTGCTAGGTGCCATAGAGTCAATTCCAACTCATAGTGACCCCGTGTAGCACAGAATGAAACACTGCCCAGCCCTGTGCATAAGGTTGGCCATAAGGTTTTCAGTGGCCATGTTTTTCAGAAGCAGATGGCCCCATCGTTTTCAGTCTGTCTGTGTCTATAAACTCCACTGAAACCTGTCCACCATAGGTGACCCTATTGGTATTCAAAATACTGGTGACATAACCTCCAGCCTCACAGCAACATTGAAGCCCAGAGTATGACAAACTGACAGACAAGTGGTGGGGTTTCCCAGTTAGAGACTGCATTTCAGTGATTCTCTTGTATCTATGCAAACCCACATGCTTGGGATGTGAAGAGAAGTGATATAACACTTTTTGGTTTGGATATGGACTTGGACCATTAGGCATGAGCGCCTTCATCTTTTCCCCCCTTTCTTAAAGGCTATAACGCTAACTTGGCAGAGACCCAGATTCAACCACGTAGATGAGCAAGAAACCTGGGTATTTAAAGACTGTGTGGAGAAGACCTTCTCCACCTACTGTACCATTCACTTCTGCCCTGTTACCTGAGAGAAAAACAAACTTTTCTTTAAGCCACTGTAAATTTTGGTCTTATTTTTGTAGAAACTTAACTTTTACTCCAACAGAAAGAAAAGCTTAACTTCATTGTTGGATTTCCCAACAAACAAGGTAAGCACAGGCTTACTTGTACTTTTACTAATCTGTAGTGAATAATTTCATACTTTTTTTCCCACCATATCAAAGATTCTGCTTCTAGGTATGGCTGGCATCTGCCTCTCTCCCAACCCCACAGCACCTCCTATAGAATCAAACTAAAAGCAAACCAAACTCACTGCCATGGAGTCAATTCCGACTCATAGTGACCCCCAGTGGGTTTCAGAGGTGGTAAATCTTTATGGAAATAGATCTCCCCATCTACCTCCTGTGGAGCAGCCGGTGGGTTTGAACTGCCAACTTTCTAGTTAGCAGTCAAATGCCTTAGGCATTGTGCCACCAAACCAAAAAAAAAAAAACCTCACTGCTGTTGAGTTGACTCCAACTCATAGCGACCCCTACATGGGTTTCCAAGGCAGTGTCACTAAGGAAGTTGATTGCCCAATTCCAGAGCTCCTTAATCAAAGCCTCTTTTGAAATTAATCCCTGGCAGGAATGCAGAGTACCAAGTAAGCAAGGTAAACACAGGAGTACTCATTCTTACTTACTAGTCTACAGTGAACAGTTTCACATGAGTTTCATCACATCAAAGATTGTTCACTACAGATTAATTCACTAATCTGATATTATCACTATAGGTAAGTAAGTAAGCACAGGTAAGCCTTGTTTATTGGGTACTCTGCCCACACCTACGTCACTTGTGTTTGGGTAGGAATGTGAATCCAGCTTGAGGTCTTTCCTAGAATTGATGACAGCTGGTTAGGGGATGGACACAAAAGCAGCAGAAGAGAGAGTCCTCTGCCATGATGGGACAGTGAGAACACAGGTGTTGCAGATCTAGAGGGTACAAGGCAGGGTGCAGCAGTGTCCAGTGAGATCCACTGTCTCTAGCTCTTGCACAGTTCTGGGCAAACACTGGCAAATTCATGCTCTTTTTATTATATGACCTTTCATTAGCACTCTTTCTTCAGGAAAAACACAATATAATTGATTAGATATGATTGCAATCTAGGCAT
Source organism: Orycteropus afer afer (assembly GCF_000298275.1). Taxonomy (NCBI): domain Eukaryota; kingdom Metazoa; phylum Chordata; class Mammalia; order Tubulidentata; family Orycteropodidae; genus Orycteropus; species Orycteropus afer. Next base: position 8,103,859 of record NW_006921634.1, on the reverse strand, counting down.
GCCCCATTACCACACAAGATTATGTGATTACACATGGTTGTTTCCAACAATTTTAGCCACATAGTTGTTGAGCCTGGCCTTCACTCTCAAGATAATTGAATTTCCAAGTTCTTAAGGGAGGGGAGCACCCCTAGAGATATTTCTTATGAAAAAACACACATCATATAGACTTTCTTTCAAAGTTAATTAATGAATTCATACAGGCCAAAGAAAGTAAAGGAAAAAATAGATTTATAGAATTCTGATGGTCTGACCGTCTAAAACTGAATTTAAAACTGAGTATTATTGTTGGAAGAGCACGAGAACATGTTCAGTCCCAGGAAAATGGAACATTTCTTGTGTGAAAAATTTGTCACACTCTCAGTTCCCTCTTTCACCCTTTCCCCAACCCTTGCATTGAATAATGTGTGATGATACATTTGACTGGTGGCTAAATCTTTGTGCATGGTGGTGTCCTGTGGCTTAATCCAGCTGAATCGAGGCAGCCTGCTGGTCTCTGACAAATGTTTCTTTTTTAATAAAAGTAACCCCTAAGTGCTTAGCAGCCAATGGAGGGCATTGAATTCTCAATTTTCCAGGCAAGTTCTTAAAAATACTCAAAAAAAAAAGAAAAAAAGAAGAGAGAATGGCAAGTTTTCAGAATTTCACTTCTAACCCCTACTTGCCTCTGGATTTTGAGCTATGTTATTAAAAAAAAACTCCCTTGCTTATGACTGCTTTCTGCACTTCCTTTTTTTTTTTTTTTTTTAAGGGTCTTGTTTAGAAATCATTATAATTTTACAAGAAGTTGCAAAGATAGTACAGAGAGATAATACAGATCCTCTCTCCCCTTCAAGGAGCTCTGGTGGTGCAGTGCCTAAGATATTTGACTGCTAACCAGAAGGCTTGTGGTTCAAACCCACCAGCTACTCTGTGGAATGAAGATGGGGCAATCTATTTCTATAAAGATTTCCCAATAGGGGTCACTATGAGGTGGAGTCTACTTGATGGCAATGAGTTTGGTTTTTTTGGTTTCTAATCACTTATAAATTATCAGAGTCTATTGGTATTAACATTTTACCAGTTTGACTTCCTTTACTTAAAGGAAGTTTAAGTAAGTTAAGTTTAAGAAGACTTTATTTATGCTTTCCTGTTTATAATGTAATTGACTTAAATATTTTCTCTACATATATTGGCAATCATATCAAACAATACTATAAATTTTAATTCAAACATCAAATACAATTTAGAAAATTCAAGAGAAGGAAGTCTGTTATATTTATCCATATTTTTACTCTTTTGATTTTTCTTTCTTTCAGATGTTCCAAGATTCTTTTTCTTTCTTTCTTTTTTTTTTTTTTTTTAACTCTTTTGATTTCTGTTTCAAGAACTTCCTTTTATCATTCTTTTGAGGTATGTTGGTAACAAATTTTCTTAGTTTTCCTTAATTTGAGAATGTCTTGATTTTACCTTTACTCCTGTAGGATATTTTTGCTGTAAAATAGAATTCTGGGTTGGTAATTCTCTTCTTTCAGCACTTGAAAATTCTGGCCTCCACATTTTGTGGCGAGAAATCCAGTGTCATTTGAATTGTTTTTCCCCATATGTAATACTTAATTTCCCTCTGAGTATTTTTAATACTCTTTCCTTCCTTGCCTTTAGTTTTCAGAACTTTGACTATGACACATCTTAATTTTGATTTCTTTGCATTTATGTGGTTGGAGTTTGCTCATTTCTTGAGTATATACAAATGTATTTTATCAAATTTGGGATTTTTATCCACTATTTCCTTGAATATTTTTTCAGACTTGCCCTCTTTCATTCTCCTTCTGAGTCTCTGATGACACAGATGTTGGATTTTTTGTTATAGTCATACAGGTCCCCGAGGCACTTTTTTTTTTTCCTTTTAATTATCTCCCTGTTGTTCTCTGTTGAGTAATTTGTATTGTCTTCAAGTTCACTGATTCTTTCCTCTGTCTCCCTTCTGCTTGTGAGCCTATCCATTGAGTTTTTAATTTTGGCTGTTGTCTTTTACAGTTCTAAAATTTTGATCTGGTTCTTATTTGTTGAGAATTTCTATTTTTAATTTTTTTTCAAGCATGTTCATAGTTTCTCATTAAGTAATTTTTATGATGGCTGTTTAAAATCTTTTTCAGAGAATTCCAGTATCTCTATGGTCTTGGTGCACATTGATTGTCTTTCTCATTCTAGTTGAGATTTTCATGGTTTTTGGTATGGTAAATGATTATTTTTTTAATTAAAACCTGGACATTTGGGTATTATGCCATAAAATTCTGGATCTTATTTAAATCTTCTGTTTTCTTAGCTTCCTCTAACACTCTCTGGCAGAAAGAAGTGAGGTGCTGCCTTATTCTATCCAGGTAGGGATGAAAATCCAGGTTCTCTATGTGGCCTAATTGGCACCTTGGGGGGGCACCTCATTATTGCTAGGCAGAGATGGAATTCTAGGCTCCCCACTAGGCAACTGCTGACATCACCCTGACTGAGAGAAGCACCTTATTATTGCTTGCCATGTAGCTTCCACTGGTGGGGGGTGGGGCTTGTTCTCTCTGGATATAGCCATGTGGGGAAGCTGGGTTAAGGGTATATGGGACTAGGACTGTACTATTCTATCTTTCAAATTTCATTACTTCTTGTGAAACTAAAATTACTTCAAAATGAAAAATGGCTTTTACAAAAGTAAGTGTAGTTGGTTGTGAAAGTTCTAACTTTCCACTTGGTCTCCCCTGATAGTACCCCAGTGTGGTACTTAAGGTTACATGTCAACTTGGCTGGGCCTGGTTGAGTGTCTGGGCAGCTGATGGTAGTTATTCCTCATGATGAGACTGGAAATCAACTCCATGGTGGGATCTACCACAAGGAGCTGAGTAGTTGTTTTAGGGATGTGGTCTGCTTCCTGTATATAAGAAGCAGCTCTGGGAATGGTCTCTGATTTATGGCACACTTGAACTCTGCATGTAGCCAAGTCATTGTTCTACAACCTGTCATGCCAATTCTGGAACTTTCAGTGGACTTGAATCAATGGCCTCCTGTGTTGTTTGGTAACATTGGGACTGTGTCATTTTATTTGTTGACCTTGGGCTTGTTAGCCTCAGCAACCAGTAGCTGCCTGAGTACAGAGATACCTCCAGCTTCAGTGGGCCGGGAGCAAGAAGTTGAGCTAAATCCCAAGGTTGAGGGGCTTTCACACAGCTCCTAGCACCTGGCACTTGGAACTCAGACTTCTAGCCTCCAAAAATTATAAGAATATACTCTTGTTAAAACCATTCCATTTGTAGTATATTCCTGTCAGAGTGGCACTAGGTAACCAAAACACCCAGTGTAGCGATGGAGGGGTATCTTGTTACTGCTGGGTTAGGAAGGAAGTCCATGATCCCATGTGGCCCCACACAGTGGGGTGTATTTGTGTGTCTGTGCATGTGTGCATGTGTGTACAAGCATACCGCACTCTTTATTAATGCGAGGGGATGAATGTCTCAGCTCTCCACTGTCTTGACACCACAGAGGGGTAGAGTGGGTAGAAACTTCTCATTACAGCCCAGTGAAGATGAAAGTCTAGGTTTCCCACTCACCCCTTGCTGATGGGGCTGGGTTATAGTTCCTTTATGATGTTTGGCTTGGTGAGGATATTTTTTGTCTGAAAGCTTTCTGTCTTGCTATGATGCCTCTTTCTTGATGTTTAGCAAGAGACAGCAGGCATTTCTTTGGGGTGTTTTTGGTCAGCACTTTCTTAGAGCTTTAGCTCCCTAATTTCCCTCCATTCATAACCTAATATTAAAATAACTAATGTGCATGTAGTACTTTATAGCTGGTGAAGTCCTTTTACATTTATTCATTTAATGTTTATTTCAAACATCATAACAACCTCATAAGCAAGTAGTATTAATTGTCAGTCTACTTTAAACTGAACTTGAGGGAAATTCAGGGACTGACCCAAGGTCATATGGTTAGGAAGTGGTCAAGACAGGACTCATGCCCACTGCTATTTCCACTACCCTGTGCTACATCTGTAGCCCACAGCTCACTTTCACATCCTCCATGTCACTCTGGGTGCTCATAGCTCACCTCATTTTGTACCTCCTAGAACAATGTAAAGGCCTCAGGGGAGAAAAAAAGGGGGGAAGAAAAGGCCCAGCAGTTAAAGTGCCTCTGTGCTTATAGTTCTCGTTTGAGGGTGTTTATCCATTGATCCATTAAAGGTCTGTTGGAAACATTGCCATATAATAAGATAGCTTTCTTTTGTTGTTTGCATCTTCCCAGGAGTAATGTTTTGAGATATAGTGGAGAATAGAATGGCAAGGAACATAAAGGAAAGATGGATCTTTGGAAGAAAATTAAACATGTAGGGAGTTATTATAATAGATTTTAGTCAATGGAAGAATGACAAAGCAGAAACAATTGAGATTAAAACCAAGTTATTAGAAGGATATTTTGAGGACATAATGATAGGTCTTGGTGATGGAAATTAGGTGTGTGAGGTGTGTGTGTGTATGTATATTTGAGAAAGACAAATGGGGGCATTAATGACAGTAATATTGTTTAGGTTTCTGATCTGAAACACTGGAGATGTCATTTTGTACATAATAGAGGTCAAGGAAAAACATTTCCAAGAAGTGGAGTATTGCATGGTAGAATGCTGGAGAGAAGACAAGTAAAATGAAGACTGGATAGGGGTAATTTGATTTAAAAATTAAGAAGTAATTAACAGCCTTGGAAAAATATCTTCCACAAGTGGAAATAGAGCAAGCAGAATGGTGGGGTACAATGGGCAAACTGAAAAATTAGTTGGAAGTGAGTAGAAGAGAGACTATTCATTCAGTGACATTGTGAATGCTCATAAGATTTGGAATTTGAAGACTCAGTTTCAAATCCTGGTACTGCATACTTGTTATATACATTTTCAAGTCACTTTACCCCTCTGAGCCTTTCCTAGAAGGTGAACAACAACTTTCTCTGTTCATTTTCCAGTAATCTATTCCTTCATTATGTGTCACTTGCACTACCATGTTATGAAATTGAGACACTTTTTTTTTGTTATTTTAAATGAATTTTTCACCCAAAACTGGCATCTTGCCAACCAACTGGGATTTAGTTAATTTGGTAAAGTCAAGACTAAATGTTGGGAGAGTATAGAGAGGTTTTTATAACTGTATCAAAGCAGTGCTGGTGGTGTAGTGGGTAAGACATTTGGCTGCTAAGCAGAAAGTCAGTGGTTCACACCCACCAGTGGCTTCCAATGAGGAGAGGATGAGGCAGTCTATTTTGTAAAGATTTATTGCCTTAGAAATCCAGTGGGGGTCGCTATGAGTCAGAATTGGCCCAATGTAGTGGGGTTTTCTTTTTTTTTTTTGTTTTTTTGGTTTATAACTCTATTATGTTTATATATGGAGAGGTTGTACACAAATATAACCTTATTTCCATTTGGCTCCTTATAATACATTTACTGTCAATCAATAAGTTCATGCACATAATTAGTAAACCAAAAAACCAAACCTACTGCTGTTGAGTCTAATTCTGACTCATAACAATTCTATAAGGACAGAGTAGAACTGCTCCATAGGGTTTCCAGGGCTGTAAATTTTTTCAAAACCAGATTGCTACATCTTCCTCTCATGGAGTGCCTGTTGGTGGGTTCAAACCATCAACCTTTCAGTTAATGGTCCAGTGTTTAACCAATGTGGCACCAGGGCTCTGGATGCATATAAAAAATGCAACGTATTTTCTTCTTTGATGTCTCTTAAAAGATTTAAAAAAATCGTTTATGATTCTTTCAAAAGAGGTTAATTTAATAGAATGTCTTTTATCTTTCATGTTTATATATATAGATAACATTTATTGAATACTAACAAAATGTGCCAAATTCTATGAATATTATTAAATTATTTACTTCAAGTTTATCTTGAGCAAAAATGTTGGATCAACTTCCATTTAATTTCAGGTCAAGATACCAAGCAGAGATTATGCTTTGTATTTCTTCTACATCCTCATTACAATCTAATTCAATAATAAAAAATTGCTACAATTTATTTCTAATCCTTACCAGAACCTTGGGAATAAGTTTAATTGTCTCCATTTTAACAGATGAGAAACTCAGGTTTTAAAAATGCTAAATCAAATTTAAATGTCCATTACAGAGCTAAGCATAGCTAGATAAATATGTGATAATTACTATCCCGTAGCAGCGTCTTCGCCATCACAGGATAAGATAACTGATGTGCTGTCATTGCCACATGCAAACTAGCATAAACCAACAGCCTTGCCATAATAATTTCCTGGAATGTCCTATATCTTGGCCCTGTTTCTTCCCATTATTCACTTATTTATGTATTCATTTAGTCAGCAACAAGAATAAGCTGATCACTATAGTAGTCTATCTGTCTGTGAGTCCTATTTGTACTTGCAAGGCTTTGACCTTTGGCTACCAACACTAAGCTACAAATAATATTAAGAGCATTAACAGAGTTGAATCTGAACCTGAGATGCTCTGGCATCCTCTGGATGACTTGGGTACTAGAGCAGCAACCTTGTTACTAATCAAGGCTCAGTCCATCAGGTCTCCAGAAAGCCAGACTTTTTATCCTGAGGATCTCAACTGCTTTTGAGATCTCTGGTCCTTCTTTTTAGCAGCTATAGGCCAGGATACTGCCACAGGTCCTCCCCTCTGCAGTGCCATGTCTAATCATATTGGAAACTGAAGCAAAAGGAAAACTTGGTAAGATAAATCCCGTCTTTATTTACAATGTTGATATTTTGTTATCATGTAGTTTTTCTTTGTATTAATTTTGAATTTGAATTTAAAGCACCTCCTTAAATTTTGTGTCAGAAACAAGTGTCTTACTCATGTCACCCTAGTAGCCACCCTGCCCATCTGCAAGGGGATTAAGAATGACCCAGAAGTGGCAGTGTTCCAAACATGTGTTCCTGAACTGGCCCTCACCACATAGCTTGCATAGAAATGAAAGCCATCTGGGGTCATTCTGCACTCAATGTGCCTGACCCTGAGGGAGATAAATTTGCTCCTATTGGGTTTCAAAACCTCCCTTGATCCCTATAGATGGAGCCAGATATTGTGCAGAGGAAATAATGTAAAATGGCCTCATTGGCTTAAACATTGGAAAAAATAAATCTAGCCAACTGAAATGCCCACAGAAGCCATCCTAAGAAGGAGAAATAATAGATGGGCCCTTTCCTAAGCCTTCAAATCTCTGTAGGGTTCCTCACAGAGGCAACACTCAAACATATTAGAACATCTACCTGAAACTTCCAACATTAAAGCCTTCTGACGCTTCCCGGGGGTGACTCAATGTCTTCCAGATCTGCACACACAGCTGCAAATGGCTTCAGGTGGAAGATACTCCAAAGTCCCAAAATTGCACCCTTTTCCTTTTTAAAAACTTTCTTTTTTTGTCCAACTCCTTTGTTGTAACTGATGATAGAGAGAATAAGAAAAAGTGGCTCTCTTGGACATCTCTTCTCCAGTGTGAAGAAGTCTTTCCTGCTCTTTCCATCTCTCCAATTGCTATTCTTAAGTCTCAAGTGCTGAATTGTTTATGAAAGCATCATTGATCAACTTCACTTTGAATTACTTCTCCCTTCCTTGGTGCTTCTGTAATACTTTTATTTATTAACATTTATTTCTCTCCACTTTGGGTTATTTCTAAAGGCATAACTTGGGCAGTTTGCTTATTCTCTCCACCTCAGTTTTCTTATTTGTAAATAGGAATAATGATTATCTTGCCAGGATATTGTGAAAGAATTTGGCTTAAATTATGAATCCACCAATTTCCAACTCTGCCTTGGAGAGGTTAGTTTCTCTACAACTCATTTTATTCATCTATGAAATGGTAATAAAGATTGCATCTACCACAGGGATTCCTATGAAAACTCAAAAATTACAAAATTATTAAGACTTTTCTAAAAGTTAGCTATTATTATCATTTTTATTTTATTTGTCTTATTGTTGTTTTTGTGGTTAGAGTGTAAATTCTGAGAGGGAAAAAATCTTGTTCATCTTTCTGTCACTCATAGATAATCTTACCAAAAACCAAACCAAACTCACTGCCATCCAGTTGATTCGGACTCATAGCAATCCCCAATGGGTTTCCAAGGCAGTAAATCTTTATTGAAATAGATTGCCCCATCTTCCTTCTGTGGAGTAGCTGGTCTATTTGAACTTCCAACCTTCTGGTTAGCCATCAAACACCTTAGGCTACCAGAGCTCCTTAGCTGATGGTTAATAAGTGTTTGAGAGATGCTGAATATTTTCTGTATTCACACCCCAATTAGTTTATATTGTTTGCAAGGCCTTCATCATGTTTGTCTTTGTATTAGAACTCATTTTATGTGTCTTACCATCCTTTTTCCTCTGCGATGTAATTCATACAAAACAATGACTCAGAAAGTATGACATAAATAAATGGAAAAATAGTATCAAATTCAAAGACTCTTCACATAGTATCATGCATGAACTCTTTCTTGAAAACTGACTAAAATGCTGTGTTAAGATTGACAAGTTAAAATTTCCCTTTTGAAAAGTGAGACTCTAAAATAAGTGAAGTCACCAAATAAGCAAATATTGAGCAAGAGACCTTTTCTTGTATAACATGGAAAGATGTTTTTATGTTGAAGTGACCAAGCAATATGCAAGTCACATCTTGTCAGTCCCTACCCTCTCCATCTAAAGAAACAAAACAGGCAGTTAGAAACAGGTTTCTTTTTGTTTCAAATGATGTCATTCAGGTCCAGCACAAGGGATCTGCTGTCTGTTCCCATTTTTTCTGCTCTGAAGAGCTCTCTTGGCTTCCTCTTGACACCAGCACAACAGACGCTGAGGACTGGGGAGGGAGATTGAAGGGGCTAATATACCACCAACTCTAAAAGCACATGACAGCAGAAAGCAGGGCTATTACTAATGCTGATCAGCTCAGAGGCAATGCAATCAAAACCTTCAATTACACCTGGGTGATTTAATCATCTCCCTGTCAAACTCGGGCTAGAACTCCTCTGGTACTGTACAAATACAGTAATTACCGTGCCAGCTTGCAATAAGATATCATTTCAGTGGATGAGAAAACACATTCTGTTGTCAATTACCAACAGCCAATTTATAGGCCCTGAAACAAGCAATATTTTTTAATTGCTGCCTTTGTGTCATTATCACAAAATTACTCCTGTTATGAGGCATTAAATCATCTCAGTAATGTTGGGAGTGGGGGCAGGGGGGAGATTAAAAAGTTTCCACTCTCTTCTTTCCTGATGAAACGGGAATAGAGACATAAAACTTACATCCTGCTGAGTTGGATTTTGAAATAAAAAACAATCAAAAAGCCCTAGAGATTCTAAACCACACAAACAATCATAAACAAACCCTGAAGCTACATGAACAGACCAGAGAGCAGGAAACTAGGAATCAGATTTATTTTGACCTGCACTTTTTTCTGTACTACTGACTTCATTTTCCTTCCATTTGCCTATCTTCCAAGCTTTGTTTTACAGTGATATTTATTCCTTTTCAGGGTATGTTTTAGTTGATATGAGGTGTGGCCATGCTGTCACTGAGGTTTCTCTTTGCACAGTTGAAAGATTTGACATCTTTCTTCTCTACCCAACCCCTCCCTGACCCACTTGCCCAGGATACCACTCTACTCAGCTTGGGCACAGTCCCTAGGATTCTTCTCTTCCTGATGCAAAGGGAACATCTGACACATACCTGTTGACTCCCTCCATCCATTCTAACCCAGCCTTGATATGTCTTGTTTATTTCCAAAAGGAAACGTTTTTATACTACCAGTCAGCAAGGTCTAGGTTTATTATGACTACTACTACTACTACTACCAAACCCACACCCATTGCTGTGGAATCAATTCTGGCTCATAGCAACCCTAAAGGAAAAGTAGAACTGTCCCATAGGGTTTCCAACACTGTAATCTTTATGGCGGTAGACTGCTGCATCTTTCCACTGTGGAGTGACTGGTGGGTTCAAACTGCCAACCTTTCTGGTTAGCAGCTGAGTGCTTTAACAACTGCATTACCAGGTCCCTTTTACTACTAATAAAACCAAACCAAAACTAAACTCACTGCTGTGGAGTCAATTCGATTCATATAGACCCCTTCTTGGGTTTCTGAGGTGGTACCTCTATGGAAGTAGATTGTCCAATCTTCCTCCTGAGGAGTGGCTGCTGAGTTTGAACCGCCAGCCTTCTGGTTAGTCGTCAAATGCCTTAGGCACTAAGCCACCAGAGCTCCCACTAATAGTAAACATTTATACAGCACTTACCATGTCCTGGGCACTGTGTTACATTCTTTACCAATATTATAGCAATCTTATAAAATAGGTATTATTATTATTATTAGTCCCATTTCACAAAATGAGAAGCTAATGAATAGAAGGTTAAAGTTTGGGGCTGCAATGGCATGATGGAAAGAACACTGGATGTGTCTCAGGAAGAAATGGATTTGAATCTTGATACTGCAACTTAGTAGCTGTGTCATATTCAGCCAATTGTATATCCTCTCTGGGTTTAGTTTCTTTACCTTTGAAAAGGAAAAATTGTAACAATAGTATTCATTAAGTATAGTATATGTTCTTTTACATGTTTTACATGTATTAACTTATTTAATCCTCACAACTATTTCATTAGGTGGAAGCTACAATTATCCCTATTTTACAGATAATGAAACCGATGGGTAGAGAGAAAGGGAAAACTTGCCCAAAGTAACACAGAAAGGAAGTGTTTGAGCGCCTGAAGTTCCTCTTTTACCCATTAATTACCCTTTATTGCCTCTTAAGGTAGCTATTCCTCCTATAGTATTAAACATCTCCAGCCAAATTCTCTCTATTAAGATCCAGATCTATATTCCTAGTGTCCTATTACACATCACCACTTAGACAATATCACAGCCATCTCAAAGTTGTCCCAACTTGGAGCTATCATCATCTTGCCCCCCAAACAGCTTATCCTTTAATACTTTTGCTTCCTGGAATGAATACCTCCATCCATTTGGTTGTTTAGGTCAAAAACTTGGGCATAATCCTTGGCCATCAGCTCTCACTTAGGTAACTGTTATGATCTCCAATTGGTATTTCTGATTCCAGTGATATCATTCTCAATTACACACAGATGCCCTCACCAGCTATTCTCTGCTCCTGATCTATCAGTGTCTATGTCACTTCTCTGCCTTGGAAAATTTGAAACAACAATGAAGATAAAGTCTTATCATCAAAAGACCCTACAGACCACTTCACCTACTGTAAGGAAATGGCTTCACCTTTTCTTCAGGCTTCTGAAGTTACTGTCTTGGTTTGATACCAGGTACATCTGCCAGGATTATACACTCCCCTCCCTCCCCCACCCCCACGCCCAGGATGCGCTTTCCTTCTTTATAGTTAGGAGGCACTCAGAAGAAATAAAGTGCAATAATCCAGTAGGTAGTATCTCAATTTATTTTCTGATTACTCAGGCATTACCCAACTAGAGTTTGAATGTGTTAAAAAAAAAAAAAAAAAAAAAGGGGGGAGAAAATATCAAAGATTAGAATCAGAATAAATTCATATAATTTGAAACCTGGAAAAGATTGTATAGCTTTATTTGGTCAAACCTCATTTTCCAAAGGAGAAATAGTGGCACTAAGGTTAGTCTAGGGTGAAGATGATAGGTGAAGTCTGCAGGATGTCTAAGTTCACAAAAGCAGCATGAATAAGTACATAGCAAACAAGCTAAGGCTTAGTTCCCTGCAGTTCCCAGTCCAGGCTCTGCCTTTGGGCACATCTTCTCCCATTAAAGCCATAGATCTCAGTACTCTGTGCCTGACACATTTTTTTTTTTTTTTTGAGTCTTGTTCATGTAGAACCATTTCCCAAATGGTTTTCCTTGAAAAACATTTGACAACAAACAAAATGCCTTCTGTGGTTAGAAAACCTTGTTAAATTGGCTGAGGCACACTGGCCTTGTCTACCTGAATGGCCTCTCTGGCCTAGGGTGCATAGACCCACACACCTCCTGGGCTGAGGCCACCTGCCCTGGTGAGGGCTGTTTCTGATGTGAGAAAGTGATTTCTTCCTGCACAGGAATCAAACTTCTGCATCAACAAGCACCAGGATGAAGACTTAACATGAAACCCATTGAACAGAAAAGAAAATTGAAATGGAAGTCATCAACATGTGAAAACTGTCAGTATCCCCACTTATGAAACTAATGCATGAGGGGTTGTGCATTATACAGAAATATATAACACATGTATTATTTGCATAAAAATACAGTATATGTCTGGGACATCTTATCTTGGCTTAGTTACATAATAAATAGCATTTCACTAGCTCACCTCCAATTCCTGGAATCTCTGCTCAGGTTACTGGTTGTGCAAATATCTGATTCCATCGGTCATGCTAAAGCCATACCAAGGAGTTGACATGCTACTCTTTGGCCCAGGATGATGGAGTTAGATTTGCTGCTGTGGCTCCTGGCCAATTCTATGAAGGATGCCCTTGAAAGTACTCCTCCCTATCGAGAAGAAATGAGAGAGAACAAAAATAAATAGCACTAGGTGGACTCATAAAACTTGTCAAAAATCTTTCAAGCATGGCATATTTGATGATTCATGGGGTTTGCAAAGCATTACCAGATTAAAACAAGAGCATCATGCAGAGTAGTCATTCCATAGCTTCAGAACGCCTGCATGGTGATATAATCCAAACCATGGAAGGGGTTATTAGAGGGACTGAGTGCATCCCAACACCACCCTCCACACCACCCAAGGGCAGGACGATGCTCATCAACGGAGAAGAGAAAGTTACTGGTTTCCCCTTATTTGTTTGCCTGTAGACAAAGACTTTATATGCTCCCTGTGGAAATTAGTTGAGCAATAATTTGTTCAAATTTTTCTCCCTGCAGATTGAGCACATTTTCTCTCATGTAGTCATCAGTGGGAAGGGAAAAGCACTGATTCATCAGCCCACTTATTCTAACCCCTCACAATTTCAGAGACTGTTGTGATAAAGCAATTTTGCTTGCACTGTCTCCTTTCTGTAATTTGAATGTTAACCCCTTTATTCATAGTTAGCTAAAATTCATTGCATTTCCACTCACTGCAGATTCTCACTCACTTCACTTTTCTAATCTGTGACTGGCCACTGTACTAAATTAACCAATGGAAAATGACAGGGTCTTTTCACACCCAGGAGCTGCACTGAACTGATTCCTGGAGAGAGAGATTAATCAGTCCCTGAATTTAACTTTATCAGCTGCTAAAGGAAAACTTACTACAGATAGTCCCTGATTTAGGACAAATTTGAGTTCCAACGAACCACACTTTACAACCATCTGGTTTGTTTGTTTGTTTGCACATTTTATCATTGGTAAGGAGCTCTAGTGGTGTAGTGGTTAAGTCATTTGGCTGCTAACCAAAAGGTTGGTGGTTCAAACCCTCTAGCTGCTCAGCAGGAGAAAGATGAGGCAGTCTGTTTCTGTAAAGATTTTCAGCCTTGGAAACCCAATGGAGGTCACTATGGAATTGACTAGATGGCAATGAATCTGTTTGTTTGTTTGTTTTGGTTGTTAAATACAATGATAGCAATGACTCATGGTGCTTTTGTAACAAAGGGGAGGTTTTAAAGAACAAAAATTTAGTTTCTGACAGTTCTGAAGACTAAAAGCTAGATGTGAGCAGTCCCAGAAGCCCCTTTGTTGTTTGGCTTGTAGACAATTCTCATGTGGTGTCTGCGTGCCCTACACCCCCTGTAGCTAATCTGCTCTTTTTATAACTCAGAACTGATTATATTTAGAACCCAACCTACTTGGGTAAAATCTAGTTAACATAACCAAAAATAACAAAACACCCTATTTGCAAACAGGATTACATCCACAGATATACGGGTTAGGATTCCAAAATATGTGTTGGAACAATGGAGTGTTTCTGGAGCTGACTGTACGTTGGGCTGAGAGTAGTGATGGTGGTGGGATGGGACATGCTCCTTCCAATTTCTACACCACAATTCATTGCTCTGGCCCTGATGAACTACTTGAACTCAGCTACATGGTTTAGTTTCTCTTGGACAGTTAAGTCACTTTCTTTTTCTGACTTCTCTCCACATGAGGTTCAAAATCACACTATTCAATTCTTAACACCATGGTTACCACAAGGAGAGATTATTATCAATTTATAATGTCATGCCTGGCTATGAAGTCGGAGGCTAGTGCATGAAGTGTTATCTTTTTCCATGATCCTCCTCCCACCTACAACCAAACTCACCACACAAAACCATCTTCTACACTGTTACAGAAAAAAAAAAAAAAAAGATTTTCCTTCTTGCCTTCCTTTTAATAAATGTGTATTCATGTCTACAGTGTAGCAGAAACTGCAGTACGCACTGGAAGGAAAACAATGAACAAAACAGAGTCTCTGCTGTTATGGAGATTATATAGAGAGAGAGAAAAAGAGAGAAAGAGAGAGAGAGAGATTGCAATAAAAAAAAAAAAAAAAAAAACAAAACACTGCCATTAAGTCAATTCCCACTCATAGTGACCCCATAGGACAGAGTAGAACTGCCCCATAGGTTTTCCAAGGCTGTAAATCTTTGCAGAAGTTGACTGCCTCATTTTCCCCCCTTGGAGCAGCTGGTGGGTTCGAACAGCCAATCTTCTGGTTCACAGCTGAATGTCTTAACCACTGCACCACCCACAAATATACATATGTATACAAAAGAGGATTAAATCTAGTGAGTGGAGATGGAGCAGAGATCAGGAAAAGTTTTCTCAAAGAAACAGTTACACAGCTGAGATTTGAATGAGAGGAAATTACACAAAGGGGAAAGGTTACTTGGAAGAGGAAGCAACCAATGCAAAGGCCCTGTGATAGGCAGTGGCATGGTGTCAGAATAGAAGATCATGTTCAGCAAGGAAGAAAAGAGTAGTTTAAGATAAGGCTGAAGAAATTGATAGGGTTCAGACGTTGGTGTCCATGATAAAGATTTTGGTCTTTATTTTAGGAATGGTGGGAAGGCATTGGAGTGTTGAAGACAATAGGAAGCCATTGAAATGCTATAAAGTGAAATAAAAGTGAATCATTTCTACTTCAGCTCACAACTTTTAATGAATTATCATAGCCTCCAGAATAAAGTTTAAACTTCTAACCATAGTATTAAAATCCTTTGTGTTCTGTCTCCAAACGTTCTTTCAGCCTCATCTTATTGTGTACATTAGAGAAAGTGACATGGCCTAGGGACTTTGGAACAGGCAGTTAGGCCCTTTGATACAAAAGAGATTGTATCTAGTCTAACTAGTGCCCTTAACCTTGACCTAAGTTGTGTCTAGTAAAATTGAGACATGTCAGAGCATATTTGGTGAGCTAGGCAAATGGCACTGTCAGAAATCTCTTAGATGATATGAGAGAACTTAACTTGAGGGAAGAGCCAGGCTGACAAACTGAATCTAAAGGTGTGGAGAGAAAAGATAATTCTAAAAACAGAATATCTCTTATAAGGCTTTGTCTACTGGCCCAATCTCCATAGGTCCTTTAGAAGGTCTAAGGGGTAAGAGGTGGAAGGGAGATGTCAGATGTTAGTAAAATTGTGAAGAGCTGTTTCATGGACACTTTGCAAGATACTGTGATATGTAGGCTGTACCATGAAGCATTGAGTCCAGTAAGTTTTGAAACACTCTATTTATATTGTCCTTACCTCCAAGAGAAAAAGTTTGGATGCTGAGGTTGAGGAGTCTTTTGGAATTGGAGAGGGGACAACACTTATGAGGAAATATACCTGTTTAATTGTTACCTTGGGCCTAATATGGTCCTTAATTTTTTGGGGTTAATGAGTGCAGCTTTTGGGTTCATACTGGTCCATTCCAGATTCTCTGCACAAAGTTTGGGGTGGTGATTCTTAGATATTTGTTGAATATGTATTATGAGGCAGAATAGCAGAGAGTTGGGCTGATGTGACAGGGTGGCTCAGTATAAAAGACAATTGTTAAGTGAAGAAAAGATAGTCTCCTTAACAATTGGTGCAGGCAAAACTGGATATCCATTTGCAGAAAAATGAAACAATATCATACACAAAAACTAATTCAAGATTCATCAAAAATCTAAATGTAAAACCCAAAATTATAAAGTACATCAACTATAAAATAGAGGAAAACTAAGGGGCCTTAATTTATCACATAAACAGACTAGTAAGCATACTCTAAAATGCACAAACAGCAGAGAATAAATTACGTTACTGGGACTTTTTAAAAATTAAATTCTTATATGCATCAGAAGACTTCTCCAAAAGAGTAAAAAGCCAACCTACATATTGGGAAAAAAACTATTTGGCAATGACATATCCAACAAGGGGCTTATCTCTAAAATTTATAGAAAACTTCAACACCTCCACATCAAAAAGACAAATAATCCAATTAAAAAATGGGCAAAGGACATGAACAGACACTTCACCAAAGAAGATATTCAGGCAGCTAACAAACACATGATGAAATGCTCATGATCATTAGCCATTAATTAAAAAACCAAACTCACTGCCATTGAGTTAATTCTGACTCATAGTGACCCTTCCTTGGGTTTCTGAGGTGGTATCACTGTAGAAGTAGATTCCCCCATCTTCCTTCCAGAGTGGCTGGTGGGTTTGAACCATCAGCCTTCTGATTAGCAGTCAAATGCCTTAGGCACTATGCCACCAGAGAGATGCAATTCAAAATAACAATGAGTTATCATCTTACCCCAGCAAGAATAGCAAAGTTCAACAAGACAGAGAGGGTGTGGAGAGGATGTGGAGAAACTCTCATACACTACTGGTGGGAATGAAAATGGTACAAGCACTGTGAAAAATGGTATGGTGCTTTCTTAAAAAGTTGGAAATAGAAATACCATTTGATCCAGCAATCCCACTACTAAGCACATATCCTAAAGAGGTGACATCCAAGACACAAATAGATATATACATACCCATGTTCATTGCAACACGATTCACAATAGTAAAGAGATGGAAACATAAGTGCCTATCAACAGATGAATGGAAAACCAAACTATGGTACATACACACAATAGAATACTATGTAACATTAAAGAATAGGGAAGAATCCATAAATCACCTCATAACATGGATGAACTTGGAAGACATTATGCTAGTGAAATAAGTCAATCACAGAATGACAAATATTGTATGAATCCATTATCATAAAATCAAGGAAAGGTTTACACAGGGAAGGAAATTATCTTTGTTTGGTTACGAGGAATGGGAGGGGAGAGAAGGCAAAATTGCTGGCTAATTAAGAGACGTGTTGATTTTGGTAAAGGGAAAGGCAATGTACCAAAAGTGTGTTACCAGCATAATACCAGTAAGGAAAAGGAAGACATGGAGAGGTGTATAAGAGGTACAGACAACCAAGATAAATACAGTTACATACACAGTACTTCATTATCAGTAATAACAAACACTAATCTATGGGTAGACACATAGGTAAACAGGCAAGGCAATCAAGTATGGGTAGATGAATGGAAATGTACTCATGATCATACATCAGTTTGGCAGACAATATTCCTACATACATATAAAAATCTTCATATGCATTATAGAACTAACAGGGGACAAAGTTAGGGTAACTTCTTAGACAGGGACCTCAAGCTCAATTGGCACAATATAGTACACAAAAACATTGTTCAACATCCTGTCTTGGTGAGTAGCAACTGGAGACTTAAAAGCTTGCACAGACCCTGAGACCAGAAGAACTAGATGGTGCCCAGCTATCAACGCCAATCAGTTGTAAAGGGACCAGAATTAGAGATCCTGGATAGAGTGGGAGATAAAATATGGAACAAAATTCAAAAACATAAAAAACACCAGAATTACTGGTTGGCTAAAGATTGGTGAAACTCCCAAGACTATGGTCCCTGGTCACCCTTCAGGTCTGGAATTGGACTCACCTGTAGCTTTACTCTCAGCCAAACAATAGACAGACCTACAAGTGGAACAACCATACCAAGGAGATGCACTTCTTAGAACAGTCAACCACAGGAGATCAAAAGGGCAGTATTTGCAATGGGAAGAAAGCTTGGGAAGCAGGAATGCATAGGTAAGAAGGACACAGGGAAAGGGTAACCACAGAAAGGAAGTGGGAAGAGAGCTATTATACTGTGAGGATTGTAATCAACATCACAAAACAAATTGTGTATGAACTGTTGATCATAAAATGAATCTGCTTTGTAAAATTTCACCCAAATCACAATAAAAATGGTAATTTTAAAAACAAAGACAATCAGTATGCAAGATGAGAAAGTGGGAGAGGAGACGTGAGAGTCCTACATTGTCCACTAGGAAAAAAAAAAAAGATTTGGAATGCTTAGAGAGGAAAGGAGAGGGTCCAGAAACATGATCGGAGACAGGTGCCCATGTTGTAGGGAGTCTGAGATATATTTTAAAGGACAAACTGTGGCTAATACTTAAATTTAAATTGTTTTATGTTGCTTTATATTTTTTCTGTTCTACAAACTTCATAAAAGGCCCATGTAGGCGGCTTTTTTTCAATATCAGGAAAAGAGGCTAAGTGGTTCAGAATGTGGTCAACTCAAGATTCATGGACTAAATAAAAATGAACTATAAATTGCTCAGATCAGAAGCAATCATGAGAATGTGAGTTCCCTGGGGATTTTCAGAAATCTTGGGAAGGCATTGGACTTTCCACAGGACCTAGACTGGGGAAAATAAGTCAGTCATATCAAAGTTACCTAAGACATATCTTTAGTTATCATCTGAGTTACGAATCTTTTGTGCAAAGTGAGGCCCACAAGTGGAATTCTGAGCTTCCTGGCCCTCAGTATGCATTGCTAGGCTTTCTTTTAGTGTGGTTTTATAATAAATTTCAAGGAAGCTCTTGGAAGAACATCCCAAATAATGCAATGTAATTTAAAAAAAAAAAATCATTCATTTTATATATACTGGAAAGATGTGCCTTTGGATGAATTTCCCTGATTAAAATCTGTTTTCCAAAACTCTTGAGGTTTGGGAACAGTTCTTTCTTTCTGGCTCCTTTCAACTTCTGCATGCAATAAACAAATCAGGACCTGTCTTGTTCACTCTGCAAATCTTTAAATGAATATTTTGAAAAAGGGAGGAGGAGGAGAGGCATTGAAAAGGGAAATGGACACTTACTTATTCTTGTTTACTGTCAAGATGAAAAGCTCTGTTCATCCCTGAAAATGCCACTGGGAATTGGAAAGAGGGACAGAAACAATATCTTATTGTTTGCATGAAACTGTTCACAAGTCTTATACCAGGGCTCGGATTTGCACGCTGGAGAAACCTTGAAGAAAAAAATCTCAAGGGATTCCATAGGATGTGAAAGTAAGTCAGAAATTTCGTTTCTCCTCACCCCCCACCACTGTGAGACAAAATGTGCATACAATGGACTCCTATACAGTCATAAAGAAAAATGATGAGTTCTTGAAACATAATGTGGATTAATCTGGAGGTCATTGTTTTCACCCTTTTGCTATTGTGAAGAATACTGCAGTAAACATAGGTGTGCATATGCCTAGACACCTTCTTTCCTAGAAGGCCCAATATGACTGTGAATTGGAAACCTCTAAAATATATCAGTAGACAAATCCTGAGCTTCCAGTGGGCCAACTTTAAGGTTTGCCTGACCTGAAGGCAAAGAATGTAAGAGGAAAGAAGGTGTCTAGGCATATGCACACCTATGTTCACTGCAGTATTCTTCACAATAGCAAAAGTGTGGAATCTACCTAGGTGCCATCAATATACGAAAGGATAAACAAAATGTGCATACAATGGACTCCTATACAGTCATAAAGAAAAATGATGAGTTCTTGAAACATAATGTGGATTAATCTGGAGGTCATTGTTTTTGTCAG
>NW_006921634.1:8071488-8082942 GCF_000298275.1 Orycteropus afer afer | reverse complement strand
ATATATCTACATATAAAATGGGCCTCAAATGTGGGGACCCATTTGAGCCTCAAATGTGGGAGAAGAGCTCACAGCATGACCAAGGTAAAGGATGTCTGTAAGATGTACACAAGAGAAAAAGTTGTTTTGATAAAGTTATGATATAAATAATGTTGCAATAAAACCAACAACCAAAAAACAAGTCATTATATATGTAAGTATATATATATACATATGAGTTTGAGTATGCATGTGTATACATATGTATCTTATATGCATGTGTATATACATGCATGTGTGTTCATATATATAACAGATCACATAGGTAGCACAGTCATGGATACTTCTTAGCCATAACCAACCACCTCATGAGATAAGTTTTGTGAGATGAAGTGCTAAGAATAGCCCAGTTGGACAAGTGAGTTAATTGGCATAATATAGTTCATAAAGTTTATGTTCTACATCCTAGTTTAGTGAGTACTGTCTGGGGTCTTAAAGCTTGGAAGCTGCCATCTCAGATAGAACTGTCAGTCTTTCTTTATTCTTCTGGACCAAAGAGAAAGAGAGAAAGGCCCAGAGACAAAACTAGTCTATAGGACTAATAACCCATGTGAACCATGGCCTTATCTAGCCTGAGACCAGAAGAACTAGATGGTGCCTTGCTACCATTAATGACCATTCTGATAAGGGACACAACAGATGAATCCTGATAAAAAGGAAGGAATAGGTAGGAGAGAAGTCAAACTGTTAAAAAAAAAATCCAGACTTATTGGACTGGTTGAAAGCAGAGAACTCCCTGAGACTATTGCCCTGAGATCCTCTTTAAACCTTGAACTGAATCTACCTCCTGAAGTCACCTTTTAGCTAAATTACAGATTGGCCCATAAAATAAAAAAATATCACCCATAAGTACTGCATACCTTTAAAAAATCATCCATATGAAACCAAATGATCAACAATTACTCTAAAGCAAAGAGGAAAGAGTAAGGTGACAGGGAAAACAAATTACTGGAAATGAAACATCCAGAATGGAATTAATCAGAATGTTAGCATATTGTGTCACTAAACAACTTGTGTAGTACTTGTTAATTGGGAATCTACCTTTCTGTGTAGGAGCTCTGGTAGCATAGTGCCTAAGGCATTTGACTTGCTAACCAGAAGCCTGGCGGTTCAAACCCACCAGACACTCCTCAGAAGGAAGATGGGGCACTCTACTTCTGTAGTGGTACTGCCTCGGCAACCCAAGGAGGGGTCGCTATGAGTCGGGTCTGACACGATGGCACATAACAACAACAACAACACCTTTCTGTGTAATCCTCCACCAAACACACAATAAAATATTATTTTAA
Organism: Orycteropus afer afer; assembly: GCF_000298275.1. Taxonomy (NCBI): domain Eukaryota; kingdom Metazoa; phylum Chordata; class Mammalia; order Tubulidentata; family Orycteropodidae; genus Orycteropus; species Orycteropus afer. The sequence goes on along the minus strand of NW_006921634.1, from coordinate 8,081,614 downwards.
AAAAGAAGAAAAAGGAAGTACCATAGGCAAAAAGAAACTCTGATATACCTGGGTCCTGTCCTGTTCCACAAACTCTCTAAAACAGCCTTTGAAATTTACTAGAAAGTGTGAAAAATGCTCTTTCAGATACTGAGCCTTGGCCCTGCAGATCTCATCTCCAGACGTTCTGCAAGAGATGGGGAAATGGTTCAGTCACCTATAGTTCCCATGCCTTGGAAATTTCAGTGTATGCATTTGTTTGGATTCCTGCCAAGCTCAGAAAGCAAATGAAAAAAGGCAGTTTTGAAATACCATTTCCAATCTGTTCTACTCTGCTTGCTTTCACTAACTAGGCTTAAAGACCTTTGCTCACTGCTATTCCTTTTTCCCCTTAGCTTTTATAATGATTTGTTTCATTTAAAATCACAACCCAGTTGAAAGGTAAATTCCCTGTAGATTAAATATGCAGAGAATGCTTGCCTTCTGTCCCCATCTTCTCAACCTCAAGGAAAAAAACCATTGGCTTGAAAAAAAAAAAGAAGCACTCCCTCTGTTGGGTTAGGATAAAATGATTGTGAATTCCTAAAGCTTTATACAAAACTAAGGAGTTCTGGTGGTGCAGTGATCAAGTGGTCAGCTGCTGACCAAAATGTCAGTGGTTTGAACCCACCAGCTGCTCAATAGGAGAAAGATAAGGCAGTTAGCTTTCATAAAGATTTACAGCCTTGGAAACCCTATTGGACAGTTCTACTCTGTCCTATAGGGCTGCTATAAGTCAGAATTGACTTGATGGCAGTGGGTTTACACAAAACTTTGGGTCTGTTCAGAAATTGAAATTTAGAAATATTATTGATTGCATCATATCACTGTTTTGTAAATAGCTCTCATCCACTTTCCAAGTCTTCTGGTTATTCTAAATGTGTGTTCCTTGTCTTCCAAGGCCCATCATTTACATGAGTCACCTAGAAATGGAGAGTGCAAGTTTTTAAAGGTCAATATGCAGCCAAATAATGCCAGGGCTCCTCAGTGTTTTCACAACTGTTTTGGCCAGGCTGGTAATCATTGTTCTGTTTCTTCATAGAAAAATTGGGAAAGGCATTGGGTATAGCAGGAAGGGAACTAACATACACTGAAATATACTCTGTGCCAGGCATCCTACTATGGGCTTTAAAATCCAGTCCCTACCACAGGCCTATGTGGTAAATATTATTATCCCTGTTTTGTTTTGTTTTTTTCCAGATGAGAAAACTAAGGTTTGTTGTTGTTGTTAGAGAGGTCATATTAATTAGCATAAGATAAAAAAAAAAAAAGCAAAGGGTAAGGTCAGAGGTAAATACAGGTCTCCATCTCCTAAGCTCTGCTCACCCTACCAACAACACTACTTCCCCATGCTGCAGAGCTGCAGCCAAAGACAGCTTTAGAAATCAATGAATCATTTGAAAGGCCTCCACCCGGCCATGATTCTCATATTTCTGCAAGACCTAACTAGCTAACGATGCCCAGAGCATGTGTCAGCTCAGAACTGGCTTGGTATAATGTTTCTGGACTTATTTACAGTACAGGGTTCATTCTTGATTCATGAGCTGATTCTGAGCACTGTGTCCTCCAGGAGCTACCTCTAGCGTGACGGGATCATTGCTCCTTCTTTCATCACTAGGATTTACTAGATTCTGACTCCTTCCAAATGAAGCAATTAGTTGAAGTATATTAAAAGAAATTTCTAAAACCAGTGTTTGCAAAATCCATTAGCTGCATGGAATTTGGAGAGAAATTTTCCTTCCGTTACCTAACTGGAGTTCAAGTAGTGATGGTAGTGGTGGTGGGGGGAACAGTAATAAGGAAATTATAATAACCAAAATCTACTGAATAACCTATTTTCTTTAGTCTACAATTTACAAGAACCAAAAAGGAATAAGGAACCCCAACATTTAAACCACTAGGGAGTGCCTTGTAGCATCTTCTTGGGGTACATGCAACACTTTTGGCTGCTACAGTGTAGGTGAGGGGGTGATATGATAACAAATAATTCAACTTAAAGATAATAGGAGAATACTTTTATTTAGCATTTTTACTCAACAGATGACAGGGGAGAGGAACGAGAACTAATATTAATATAATCCATTCTGTGATCTAGACATTGTGCTGAAGATATATATATAGATACATATCTATATCTATATATATCTATAGATGCATCTATAGATATGTATGTTTTTGTTGATGTTATGTGCCGTCGAGTCAGCCCCGACTCATAGCGACGCCTCCTTGGGTTTCCAAGGCAGTATCACTATGGAAGTAGGATTGCCCAACCTTCCTTATAGAGATGTATAGATATATATATTCCTTAAATTCTTATAACAATCATGTAAAGTAGGTTCTATCATCTCTTTTAAAGAAGATATGGATATTTACAGTCATTTACAGTGACAGTTTAATCACTTAAAGTTTTGTTGATGTACAATTCTGACTAAAAGAAACTTGCAGACATTAACCTCACCTGGGTGTTCCAAAAACAAAACTGCTGATATGATTCTCATTCTGACTCCCATTTCAGGATGTTGGACTGATCACATGTGTTTATCTCCTCTTTTTGCTGAGCTCCAATTAAGAGGATATAAAAAAAAAGAAAAAGAAAAACCAATCTTATAGTGATGAAATGAATGGGAGGGAGATGAGAGAGTTCAGTGAATTTCTGGAACCCAGAAAGTGGAAGGAAGAATGTCAATCGATGAAGTACAGGGGAAAAGATAGTATGGACTATGAGCAAAGAACACTGTGGCACAGGAAGCAGATGACTTGCCTGGCAAAATCAAGAGAGGCTCTGGATTCACAAAGATGAGAGTAGAAAAGTAACACTGAAATAAAAGGCTTGCATACAAAACAGTTACTTGCTTATTTGTTTCTAGGTAAAATAGAGATCTCTTCTCTAGCAAAAAAATTCCCTTTTTGGGGATAAACTAGGGTAGCTAGTGTAGGTGCTTGTGACCTAGAATGAGGTCTTCTTCATTCATTGCCTGTGGTTGCCCACCATCATGTTGTTATTATTAGGTGCTAGTCTATTTTCAAGTCATAGTGACGCCATCTGACAAAGTAACCCCACAGGTTTTCTTGAGTGTAATCTTTACTGAAAAGGCACTCTGGTGGTGCAACGGCTAAAAGCTCAGATGTTAACTGAAAGGGCAACAATTTGAACCTATCAACCACTCCATGGAAGGAAGATGTGGCAGTCTGCTTGCATAAAGATAAAGTAGAAACACTACAGGGCAGTTCTACTCTGTCTCATAGGGTCACTATCAGTCATAATCGACTTGACAGCAATGAGTAGTAATATTAGTAGTAATCTTTTCTAAAGCAGAACACCAGGTCTTTCTCCTGCACAGCTGCTGGGTAGGTTGGAATTGCCAACCTTTCGGTTAGCCACCAGGGCTCCTTTGCCCACCATCATAGTAGGCTCCATAGCATTCAGCTTGGAACAAGGCTTGCCAGCTGACATATCCAGAGCTCCCTGTCATCCACTTATCACTCATTTTTAAGTGTGCTGAGACAACTGAAAATCACCAGACATTTGAGGAAAACCTGCAATAAGAAAGAGAAACACCAAGATAAACAAAAACATCAGTTATTCCCAAGAAGGAAAAGAGAACTTAGGGAACAGAAAAGAACTTACAGAAAAAAAAAAAACCTGATTTAATATACTCAGAAGTATAAAAGAATATATTGCATGGATAAAACAAGAATAAAATCAAACCCAAACCCACTGCTGTCAAATTGATTCCAACTCACAGAAACCCTACAGGACTGAGTGGAACTGCCCCACAGGGTTTCCAAGTCTGTAAATCTTTACAGAAGCAGATTGCCACATCTTTCTGGATGAGTAACTAGTGGGTTCAAACTGCCGACATTTTGGTTAGCAACTGAACACTTTAATCGCTTCCCAACCAGGTCTGCTAAAACAATGGATTGTTACAAAAAGGTGTAATTGGAGAACAAAAGAAATTTTTTGGAAGTTAAAAGTATGTCAAAATTGAATATTCAGTAGATGAGGTTTAAGGTCAAGTTGAGGAAGGGTCCTAGAAAACAGACCAAAAGGCAGTTAGAAAGAAAATAACAAAAAATTAAGAGACATTACAGATCAATCCTAGGAGAGCTGAATTTCATGAACAGAAATTCTAGAAAGAGAGCACACAGATAAAAGGGCAGGAAATTATCAAAGACAAAATAGAAAACAAAATGTTCTCAGAGTTGATGGGAGAGTCACTCCAAATAGGAAGAACCCATACCAAGCCCATCAAAGTAAACAAAAATAGACTCACCTCTCAGAACAGTTGAATGAAATCTCAGAACACCACAAATTCGGAGAATATCCTAAAACTAACCAAGGTCTGGGAGCTCTGGTAGCATAGTGCCTAAGGCATTTGCCTGCTAACCAGAAGGCTGTCAGTTCAAACCCACCAGCCACTCCCTGGAAGGAAGGTAGGGCAATCTACTTGCGTAGTGATACTGCCTGGGAAACACAAGGAGGGGTCGCTATGAGTTGGATCCAACTCCACGGCAATGGTTGCATTGCGTTTACATTACCCAAGGTCTAGGGGATGGGCAGCATCTAAATCCTCATAGATTATAATATGAAGTCAATAGTTAAATGTCTAAAGAATACAAACACAGAAACAACAATATAAGCATATTATTTAAGATAATAACCAGAGAACCTAAAAACAGAAATAGACCAAACTAAGTTTCTTTAGAGAAACTAGGACTGGTAGCAGTGAGGCCATGGGATGGGATTGACATTTATTGTCAGTGTGCAGTATTATTTACACAACAGCAACCCACTGCCATTGAGTCAAGTCTGACTCACAGAGACCCCTCCTTGGGTTTCCGAGGTGATATCACTACAGAAGTAGATTGCCCAACCTTCCTTCTAGGGAGTGGCCTTCTGGTTAGCAGTCAGATGCCTTAGGCACTATGCCACCAGAGCTTCCAAGTAGCAGATCTTATATATAGATACCCACCACTCGTCTATAGGTTTCTACCACTTGTATGTCAGTTTGTCACACTGTGGGGTTTGTGTGTTGCTGTGAGGCTGTTAGCTATCCCACCAGGATTTCAAATACCAGCAGGATCACAAATGATAGACATGTTTCAGCAGAGCATCCAGACTAAGACAAACTGGAAGGACAGGGCCATGCATTTCTGGAAAAATCGGCCAGAAAACCTTATGCATGGCAGTGAAACATTGTCTGATACATTACTGGAAAACTTAATAGCAGTGAAATATTATCTGATACAGCAATGGAAGATAAGCCCCTCAGGTTAGAAGGCATTTGAAGGATGCCTGGGGAAAAGCTGCCTCCTCAAAGTATTGTTGTTGTTGTTGTTGTTATGTGCCATTGAGTCGGCCCCGACTCATAGCGGCCCCTGCTTGGGTTTCTGAGGCAGTATCACTACGGAAGTAGGGTTGCCCAACCTTCCTTCCGAGGAGTGGCTGGTGGGTTTGAACCACCGGCCTTCTGGTTAGCAGTCAAGTGCTTTAGCCACTATGCTACCAGAGCTCCTCCTCAAAGTATAGTCGACCTTAATGACTTAGATGGAGTAAAGCTTTCGTGACCTTCATTTGTTGATTGGGGATGACTCGAAATGGGAAGAAACAGCTGCAAACTTTCATTAACAATTAGGACACAGAATGTATGAAGCATGAATCTAGGAAAATTGGATGTTGTCAAAAATGAAATAGAATGTATAAAGATCAATATCTAGGCATTGTTGTGGTTGTTATTTGCCGTCAAGTCAGACTCGACTCATAGTGACCCCTCCTTGGGTTTCTGAGGCTGTATCACCACGGAAGTAGATTGCCCAACCTTCCTTCCAAAGAGTGGCTGGTGAGTTTGAACTGCCAGCCTTCTGGTTAGCAGTCAAGTTCCTTAGGCATTAGTGAACTGATATGGACTGGTGTTGGCCACTTTGAACCAGATAATCACATGGTCTACCACTCTGGGAATGACAAATTGAAGAAGAATGACATTGCATTCATTGTTGAACACCAGTGACTAAAGACCAGATGAATTGTGGGATGACATCAACGACATCATACATGAAGAAAGCAAAAGATTATTAAAAAGACAGGAAAAGAAGAAAAGACCGAAATAGATGTCAGAAGAAACTCTGAAATTTGTTCTTGAATGTAGAGTAACTAAAGCAAATGGAAGAAATGAAGGAATAGAAGAGCTGAAGAGAAGATTTCAAAGGGCAGCTCAAGAAGACAAAATAAAGTAGTATAATGAAATGCACAAAGACCTGGAGTTAGAAACTAAAAGGGAAGAACATGCTCACCATTTCTCAAACTGAAAGAACTGAAAAAAGAAATAAAGCCTTGAGTTTCAATGTTGAAGGATTCTATGGGAATGATATGAACAAAGGAAGTATTAAAAGAAGCTGGAAGAAATACACAAAGTCACTCTACCTAAAAGAACTGATCAATTATCAACAATTTCAGGAGGTAGCATGTGATCAAGAACTTATAGTACTGAAGGAAAAAGTTCAAGCTTCACTGAAGGCATTGATAAAAACAAGGCTCCAGGAATTGATGAAATACCAATAGAGATGTTTCAACAAATGGATGAAACACTCAAGTGCTCACTTGTCTATGCCAAGAAATTTGGAAGACAGCTACCTGGCTAGTTGACTGGAAGAGATCCATATTTTGCCCATTCCAAAGAATGGTGATGGAAGACAATTCAGAAATTATAGAAAAATATCATCAATATCACATGCAAGTAAAATTTTGCTGAAGACAATTTAAAAAATGATTGCAAACTATACACCAACAGGAAAGTGCCAGGTATTCCATCTGGATTCAGAAGAGTATATAGAAAAAGGGATGGAACTTGGCTGAATGCAGAAAATGCTAGAAAGATGTTTGCCTATGTTTTATTGACTATCCAAAGGCATTCAACTGTGTGGACTATAACAAATTATGGATAATATTTTAAAGAATGAGAATTCCAGAATACTTAATTGAACTCATAAAGAACCTGTACGTAGACCAAGAGGCAGTCATTTGAACAGAACAAGAGGATACCGTGTAGTTTAAAATCAGGAAAGGTGTGTATCATGGTTGTATCCTTTTGTCATACTTATTCAATCTGTTTGCTAAGGAAATAATTTGGGAAGCTGCCCTGTATGAAGAAGAACATACCATCAGCATTGGAGGAAGACTCATTAACAACCTGTGATATGCAGATGAAAAAACCTTCCTTGCTGAAAGTGAAGAGAAGCTGAAGCACTTACTGATGAACATTGAAGACCATAACCTTCAGTATGGATTATACTTCAACACAAAGAAATTAAAATATCCTCACAACTGGACCAATAAAGAGATCATTATAAATGCAGAAAAGTTTGAAGTTGTCAAGGATTTCATTTTGCTTGGATCTACAATCAACACCCATGGAAGCAGCAGTCAAGAAATCAAACAATGTATTACCCTGGGAAAATCTGTTACAAAAGACCTCTTTAAAAAGCAAAGATGTCACTTTGAAGACTAAGGAGTGCCTGACCCAAGCCAAGATATTTTCAATAGCCTCATATGCATGGGAAAGCTGGCCCATGAATAAGGAAGACCAAAGAAGGATTGATACATTTGAATTATGGTGTTGGTGAAGAATATTGAATATACCATGGACTTCCACAAGAACAAACAAATCTGTCTTGAAAGAAGTGCAGCTCCTTAGAAGTGAGGATGGTGAGAGGTCTAACATACTTTGCACATGTTATCAGGAATGGCCAGTCCCTAGAGAAGAACATCATGCTTGGTAAAGTAGAGGATCAGCAAAAAAGAGGAAGACCCTCAAAGAGATGGATTGACACAGTGGCTAATAATACAAAGGGCTCAACCATAGCAAAGAGTGTGAGGATGGCACCCGACTGGGCAGTGTTTTGTTCTGTTGTTCCTAAGTTTGCTATGAGTCAAAATTGACTCGACAGCACCTAACAACATGTAACATGTAGTTAATATATAATAAGGAGCTCTGGTGGCACATATAACATATATTCTATATATTAAGCTCACTCACTCACTCACTGCTGTCATGTTGATTCTGACTCACAGAGACCTTCATTGGATTTCTAAGGCAGTAAATCTTTACGGCAGTAGATTGCCCAGCCTTCCTTCCGAGGAGTGGCTGGTGGGTTTGAACCGCCAGCCTTCTGGTTAGCAGTCAACTGCTTTAGGCACTACGTCACCAGAACGCCTATTCTATATACATAAAATATGTGTAAGTATGGGAGCTCTGGTGGCATAGTGCCTAAGGCATTTATTTGACTGCTAACCAGAATTCAGGTTGACTCCAACTCATAGTGGCCCCTACAGGGTTCTCAAGGCTATAAAATCTTTACAGAAGTAGATTGCGTCATCTTTCTTCCCCAGAGTGGCTGGTGAGTTCGAACTGCTGATTTTTGGTTAGCAGCCCAATGCCTTAACCACAGCACCACAAAAGCTCCTGATGTTATGTACAGTCAATATACTATATATATTTATACTTTGTGTATGTAAACATAATACTTACAGGCTGTATATTTATTGCCCATTGAGTACAAACTCTTCAAGCAATGTCTCTTACATCATAACATGTTACCAAGGTTTATTCTTGCCTATATGTAGCACAGTGCATGTACTCATAATTATTAATGAATTGGATACAGCACCATAAAATTATATCCCACAAGGTCTCCTAGTGGCCTGGAAAATAAACAAGCCTCCTACCAACACAACTTGCAAATAGTCAGTGGCTTAGGCTGAGCCAACAGGATATAAAAACAGTTAGTTGAGAAGTGGAAACTTTAAATTGAAAAGCATTTGGGATTTTCTGATCTGTACTGAGTGGAATTTTTTGCCTTTGTTTTTCAACCTGAATTTCATCAAACCTGTTGCGTATATGGGGAGGGAGACATTGGCACTGAGGAACATTAGATTCTTCCGGCTGCTAAACGTGGGGGAAAGAAACTTCTGGAAGCTGGCTGAATTATTCTGAGCCGTGACGAATTCCTTTAGGGAAAGAGAAATAGCTTTCTAATTGGTCCCTTTGCAGCGTAGAGGATTGTTCTCAGTAGGGTATTAAACTCCTTTCTTCATGTCAGAAACTAGAAAAGTCAAATCTATGGGACTCAAAACATTTGATGAAAGCAAACAAACGATGGGTAAAGTGGCAGGAAGAGAAAGTTTGAGCAAGTGCTTAGGGGTGGAGGTGGAGTGTTGGGGGTTGGAAGCAGGAGTAAGGAAGATTTGATTCCTGCTCAGTATGTGAGAAATGCAGAAAGGCTATACAATCCCAGTGAACGGTATATTCATTAGGCTGTACCAGCAGCTGTTTGGGGCTTAAGTTGCCATTGGTGGTGTTTTTCTAAGCCTGCTACTTTTTCAATTGACTATGGGGAAAGCACTCCTCAGAGTTAGGGCATGTTGCTCATAGCTGATAATTTCCCTAGAGGCAGATAAGATGCAGGAAGACAAAACCAAGGACTCACAAGTTGCATTAGTGGAGAAATAAAGAGTACACTCAGTAGGCGAAGCTGGATGGTAATATAGTAATTCAAAGACCGCAGGTAAAAACAGCCCCTTGGGATGATGTAGTTTGTCATGCATTCAGTGAAGGAAGGAAAACAAGAAGCCAAAAATTGTGGTGAAATTGTTTTCCTGAAAGAGGAGCTACTATAAATACAAATGCCGTGGGATAGAAGAAACAGAAAGAAAATCAGCAAGCCTGGATTCAGAATGAGAGAAAAATAGATTTCAGCTCAAAGTATTTGTTATGGATTGAATTGCATCCCCCAAAATATATGTTGTAAAGCCTAACCTCTATGCCTGTGGTGTGGGAGCTCTGGTGGCGTAATGCCTAAGGCATTTGACTGCTAACCAGAAGGCTGATGGTTCAAACCCGCTAGCCACTCCTCCGAAGGAAGACTGGGCAATCTGCTTCCATAGAGATACCACCTTGAAAACCCAAGGAGGGGTCACTATGAGGCAGATCGGACTCCACCACAGTGAGTTTGGTTTTTGGTTTGGTTATGCCTGTAGTTATATTCCCATTTGGGAATGGATTTTCTTTGTTATGTTAATGAGCCAAGATTGTTGTTGTTGTTGTTATGTGCC
>NW_006921634.1:8061111-8070868 GCF_000298275.1 Orycteropus afer afer | reverse complement strand
TGGGAGATCTGGTGACGTAGTGCCTACGGCATTTGACTACTAACCAGAAGGCTGGTGGTTCAAACCCACCAGCCACTCTTCGGAAGGAAGGTTGAGCAATCTACTTCCGTAGTGATACTGCCTTGGAAACCCTAGGAGGGGTCCCTGTGAGTTGGATCTGACTCAACAGCGGTGAGTTTGGTTTTGGTTTTGGTTAATATACTAGGCAGAATCATAGACTCAGTAATAACAATGCCTTTTTATCTAAAGACATTTGCTTAGGGGCAGAGGCTGTAAGTTATGGTAGAACTACCCCAGGCACCATCCTGAAGGTTGGAATACTGGACAGACCTTAAGGTGGACCCTATAATTCCTGCTCCGTAATGTAGTAATCACAGCCTGCATAATTCCTTTACTTTGAGGGTGGGTGGAATATACTCCCACTTGTGACTTGCTTCTAGACAACAGAATATGGAAATGATGATGAGATGTCACTCTTGTGACTACTTTATGTTATATGAGATAGCATCTTAGTTGACTAGCACAAGAGATTCTCCTTGTTGGCTTGATGAAGTAATGGCCGTGTTGAAGAAATCCACATGGCAAGGAACTATAGGTGGTGTCTTAGTTTGGATTCCCTAGAGAAGCAAAACCAGTGGAGTTTAGACAAAGACAGAGAGAAATTTATCTCAAGGAAATGGCTCATGCAATTGTAGAGGCTGGCAAGTCCCAAGTCCATGAGTCAGATGTTATGCTGGAGGCTGCTCCTGACTCATGTAGCTGTAGGGGCTGATGAACCCAAAATCAGCAGGCAATACAGCAGGCTGCTAGCTTCAGAGGCTGACCAATCCAAAATCAGCAAATGAAATGGCAGATTGTTTGCTTACAGGCTATGAAAGCACTGGACACTTGGATTTTTTCTACTTTCAGCAATTATGAGTAATGCTGCAAGTAACACTGGTGTACATGTATGTATTTGAGTCTCTGCTTTTGAGTTTCTTGAGCATATACCTAGGAGTGGAATTGCTGGGTCATATGATAATTCTGTGAAGATGGGGCGATCTACTTCCGTAGTGATACTGCCTCGGAAACCCAAGGAGGGGTCGTTACAAGTCGGGTCCAACTCGACGGCACATAACAACAATAACAACATGATAATTCTGTGTTTAAGTTTGGGAGGAACTGTAAAACTTTTCCATAGTGACTGCATCATTTTACATTCCCACGAACAAAGCACAAGGGTTCTAAGTCTCCCTGTCAGTATTCATTAGTTTCCATTTTCCTGATAACACCAATGCTAGTGGGTATGAAATGTTATCTTATGGTTTTGATTTGCATTTCCCTAATTACTAATATTATTGAGCATCTCTCATGTGCTTATTGGCCATTTGTGTATCTTCTTTGGTGAAATGTCTATTCAAGTCCTTTGCCCGTTTTTAAATTGGGTTGTTTGTCTTTTTGTTGTTGAGTTCTATAAATATTCTGGATATTAAACCCGTATCTATGTGGTCCTCAAATTGTTTCCATACTTTTTTTTTTTCTCCCTCTGAGAAAGTCTTTATTTCGCCTTCATTTTCTTTCTTTCTTTTTTTTTTTTTTTTGAGGGGGAGACTAATAATAATAATTTAAAAAAATTTTTGCTTTGGATGAAAGTTTACAGAGTAAGTTAGTTTTCCATTCAACATTTGAAACAAATTTTATTTTGCGACCTTAGTTGTGACCAACTCAGTGCAGCAGTACTCTTCCTACTTCCTCCCAAGTTTCCCCATTTCCAAGTGTCCTTTTTTGTGTCCCTTCCTGCCTTCTGAGCTTTGTTATTGGGTAAATGCTGCCCTTTTGGTCTTAGATGGTTGATTATCCTGAAGAGTATGTTCCTCCTGGGTGTTATTGTTCACTTTATAGGCCTGTCTATTGTTTGACTGAAAGGTGATCCCCAGGCGAGGGTTCAGTTACAAATTTGAAGATCAACTAAGTACCATAGTCTTGGGGTCCCACCAATATCTATTAGACCAGTAAGTCTAGTTTTGTTTTTTAATGATTTTTAATTTTGTTCCACATTTTTCTTCCACTTTGTCCAGGACCTTCTACAGTGATCCTAATCAGAGCAGTCACTAGTGGTGGTAGCCAGTCACCATCTAGTTCTTCTAGGCTCAGGGTAGTGGAGGAGATTTATGTGGTCCATTGGTCCTTTGGCCTAATTGTTTCCTTGAGTATTTGGTTTTCTTCACTCTCCTTTGTTCCAGTTAACCAAAAACCAAACCAAACCCACTGCCATTGAGTCGGTTACAACTCATAGTGATCCCCCTTTGGCTTTCTGAGATGGTAAATCTTTATGGAAGTAGATTGCCCAGTCTTCCTTCCACAGAGTGGAAGGGGGCTGGTGGGTTTGAACCACCAGCCTTCTGGTTAGCAGTCAAATGCCTTAGACACTACGCCACCAGAGTTCCTTGCTTCAGTTAGGGAGCGACAAATAGTTGCATCATAGGTGGCCACTCACTAACTTTTAAGATTCCAGTTGCTATGCACCAATGTAAGATGTAGAACATTGTCTTGGTGGAATATATTATGCCATTTGACCTAGATGTCCTTTGAGACTATGATCCTAAATCTCCAATCTCAGTGATTCATTCCCTCAAGGAGTTTGGTTATGGCTAAGAAGTTTTGATAACTTGTATGTGAACTGCTGTATGGAAAATGAATTTGCTCTGTAAATTTTCACCCAAATCACAATAAAAAATAAAAACAAACAAAAAAAGAGAGACGTTTTGATAACTTTGCCCCTGAATATTCTACTATATACTTGGATACATTTGCAGCACATACAAATACATATATAGACATATCTTATGCCAAGTCTATATATACTCATGGATATGGTCCCATTTGCCTTCTTACACCTAGTCAGCTTGTGTGTCTATGTATTCACTCTTATTGTTTGTTATTCCTGTTATTGCAGGATTTTGTGTGTAATAATATTTCTTTGTTACTTTTAAACCTTCCTCTCAGTGTCTTCCTTTGCCTTGTTCATATTGTGCTGACCTCTCCCTTATTGCATATTGCCTTTCCCTTCATCCAAGTTAATATATATCTTGTTGTTGTTGTTGTTACATGCCGTCGAGTCGGCCCCGACTCATATTCTCTAGTTAATAATTTTCCTTCCCTTCCTGCATTCTATCTCTGGTAACCATCAAATAATGCTTCTTTCTGTGTGTAACCATTTTCTTAAGTTTTTAAATAGTGGTCTCATATAATATTTATCATTTTGTGATTGACTTATTTCACTCAGCATAATGCCCTCCAGGTTTTCCCATACTCTTTTGATATATTTTTATTTTGATACTCTTTGATATTCAAGAGTTCATGATGAATCTTTCCCCAAAATAGTATAATGTTCTCTTCATTACCTTTCACCTGCCTTTCTCCATGCCCCATAGCTTATTTGAATTCCCATCTTTTCCTGTTAAATCTTGCCTGTTCCTGTGTCCTATACCTCAGATCCTATTTAGTATCAATTCTCAGGGTGATATCATATGTCTTCAAAACTTCACCAGAGTAGTGTTCAAGAAACTGGTAAACAGATGTATTGTCCAGGTAAGTCTTCCAGGTACCACAATTCACACTACATAGTGACAGTGAGCACCAGTGCTTCCCACTCTGTTCTGGGGGACTGCCACATATTTCCTTTCCATGGGGGAGGGGAACTCTTGTTGACTGGAGCCCATGCTAAGTAGCCATGATATTTATGCCAGAAGCAGTAACAACATCTGTCTAGTGCCTGGTAGGTGTCAGACTACCCTCCATGTGAAAAGAGAGATGGACAGCTTACCTTATGCCCATCATATATATATAGTCTCACATCTTCTAACTTCTCAGCACAGGATTTCTGATCTGCAGAGAAATGCACCTTTCTTGTGTGAGTAATGGGAGAGAAGTCAGCACATGGAACCCAACAGGCTTGCTGGGCTTTCATGAGGACATTGAGCCACCATACCTGGGAAGGCCCCCTGCTTCCTAAGTTCATGAGGAGATTCAGAGGTGTTCTCTACATAGACCATGTTCCTTGGTGTGATGGTTATGTTTGTATGTCAACTTGGCTAGGCCTGATTGAGTGGCTGGGCAGCTGGATATAGTATTCCCCATGATGAGACTGCTAATCAACTCCATGGTGGAATCTATTGGGAGCAGTTGAGTAGCTGCTTTTGGGTATGTGGTCTGCTTCCTGTATATAAGGAGAAGCTTTGAGAATGGTCTCGAGCCTTTGGCATGCTTGGACCCTGCACGTAGCCGTGTCGTTGCTCAGCAGCCTGCTATGCTCTGTCGACCTTGGGACTTTCAATGGACTTAAGTTAATGGCCTGCTATGTGGATTGGTAACATGGGGACTGTGCCTTTTTACTTGTCATCCTTGGAGCTTCCAGCCTCAGCAACCAGCAGCTGTTTGAGTGAAGAAATGCCTCTAGCTCCAGTGGGCCAGGAGCAGGAGGCAGAGCTGGACTCCAAGGTTGAGGGGCTTTCACCCAGCCCCTAGAGCTTGGCACTTTGAACTTGGACTTAAAGCCTCCAAATTGTAAGAATAAACTCCTGTTTGTTAAGGCCATCCCATTTGTGGTATGTTTCCTGTCAGAGTGGCACTAGGTAACCAGGACACTTGGGTCAAGTCCGTATTTGACCTTAACTTACTTTATCTATCTGAAAAGCCCTTTCCTTTCCCCATTTGAGCCCAGTCCAAGTTTAAGTGTATATATACCTGGAATTCTGACTTGACTGCCCCTGGAGTGGTTAGGATGCCTACTCTGAACCCCCATAAGAGCTGCAGTGATGACATTTAACACCCCATCCTGGAGACGCTGTGTGTTATTACCTTTTACATTCAGCCCCTAGCACAAAGTCTGGCTCTAAAGAAATATTTTATGGCTGGGTAAGTGAATGAATGACCAGAGAAGAAACAAGTACATTATCTACTCAGACTCTGAGAAAGAGAAAGAAAAAGTGAAAAAGAAAAGGAGGTGATGGTTTCTAAGAGAATGTAAGATGAGATCAGGAGTTGAGAAAGGGGTGATTTTATTAGGTGCTTTACATTAAAATCGACCCACAAATCATCTGTCCCATCCTGTTCCATTTAATTAGTAGGCAGTGAAGTCACTTTATGACATTTTCCAAAGGTTGTCTGTGAAAGCCACTCAGCTAGGGGCAGGAAGCCAGGGCTTTATTAACAGAAATAGTGTGGATGAGGAAGTATTATCAAACAGTAATATAAGTGGGTTTCACTTGCATAATAGTTTACGACAATTTTTCTTATACTCAAGGTATTTTATAAACATTTATGTGTTATATATTTAAATTTTGATGTTGTTGAGACCTTATTTTCTCCCTATATTTGACTTCCTATATTATGTTATCATTTATGATTATTTAGAAAAAATTGAATGTTAATCTTCTGATTTGTTTCAAATATATTTGATTTATTTTCAAATATTTAGGTCACATATTTTCAGAGAATGTTAAAGTCATATTAAAATATGAGTGACAAATGGTATTTCACTGATTTATAAAAATTATTTTTGCTTCTCCTCTCCTAATTGCTTTGCCCTCACTACATTACTGGAGGAGTCCTTGGCTGGTACAAATGGTTAACACACCCAGCTGCCAACTGAACGAATGGAAGTTTAAGTCCTTCCAGAGGCACTTCAGAAGAATGGTCTGATGATCTACTTCCAAAAAAAATCAGTCATTGAGAACCCTAAGGAGCACAGTTCTACTCTGACACACATGGGACTGTCATGAGTCAGAATTGATCCAATGGCCACTGGTATCACCACTGGAATAAGTGCATAGAAGAGGAACATGCTTACCCAGTATTAGGTGAGCAGGACTATGGAGAGTGGGGTGTACTTCTAAAGAGGTCTCTTCATAGCTTTCTCCTCCCTTCACCTCTTTACACCCCTCCAAAGAACAAGAACTCTCTCTTCATTTTGAAGTCCATACTCTATCCCTCCTTCCCAAGAAGCTCCTTCCTGCTTAGGCAAACTTTATTCTTATTCATGGAGACAGACACGCATCAGAGTATAGCCCACATTGGCGTTTACGTAAGAGACTGGCTTTATTAAAACCTGTTGATACCAGCTCACTTTTCTTTGACCTGCAAACCTCCTAAACTAGTAGTTTAGAGTTTAAACTTTGAACTCACTGTGATAGTTGGAGCTGTGTGTCAACTGGAGCTGGACCCCAGTTCTGTGTGGTTGTTCCCATGATGGGATCAGATGACTGTGTTCTGAGTGGCTGATCTGTTGAAGGGGAGTTTCCCTAGGGGTGTAGCCTTCTTCCAGGATACCCAGGGACATCCTGGGAAGAGAGACATTCTTCTGTGGATCGGGATTCTGTTGTGCTGCCTACAACTGTCTGTGAGTGAGCAGTTCACTGTTCAGCCTGGAGATCTTGGATTCATCATTCATTGGAGTCAACAGCCGGTGTACTGCCTGCCAGCCTTGAACTCCTCGGCCCCTGTGGTTGCAGGAGTGGGGAAAAGCCTCCAGCTTGATGTTTGATCCAGGAACTTTGGACTTGCTGGCTTCTATACGTGAGTGAGCCATTTTCCTAAGATAAATTTCTCTCTTATACATATATATATATGCTTTGCTGGTTTTTATTTCTGTAGAGAACCCAGTCTAACACACTCACTGCTCACTGCCCCTGATTTTGATCTTCCAGTGTCTTTGGGAGATTCCTGAAATTCAACTTTTGCTCTAGCTATGCTTCTAAACCAGTCTGTGCAAAGTTTCAAATAACCTTCTTCCCACTTGCTAAAAGGGCAGGAAGGCCACATCTCCTGACTTCCTTTAACCCCACAAGAGGAAGACAGAATCACTATCAGTAACCCAAGGCCTATTCCTGCAAGGCCAGACATGCTGCCTCCCTCCAGCCCTTTCACCAACTATTCCTCCTGAAACACCTACCACCTCTCTCCTGTGTTCGATAATTCGCTTCAGTGGCCACACAGAACTCACAGATTATGGGGTTTATTAGGGAAGCACCAGGCTACAACTCAAGTTTAGGAAAAATGTTCAGTCTCCCTCCCAGCCCTCCGTCTCCCACAGTCTCTTTCCCAGCAGCATGTGTCTCTTAGGAGTGCCTGTCTCTTTCAGCAGCGTGTCTTCCTCAACCAGCAATCGGAGGGACCTCTGCCTCTAGGAGGCTGCCTTTTGAGCCTGGCAGAGCGGCCAAACTAGCCAATCATAACATCAGAATTCTAAGCACCTGAGAGAGAGCAGGAACCTTCCAGAACATTGCTCCAGTGCCACTCCCAGCAGAAATACCCCAGGTGGATAACTTTTACAATCAGGACCTCCTCAGTTGCTCACAGCAAATTCCACCACAGAGTTTACAAAGACTTGTGGCCTACCTTTTCCCGTTCCTCACTCTCATCAACCCCTACTATGTTGCAATCTGGATACCAGAGATTTAGGCTCTAAACACTGTCTAAGGAGAATCATCAGACCATTCTTCTGAAGTGCCTTTGGATGGACTTAAACTTCCAGTCGTTCAGTTGGCAGCTGAGTGTGCTAACTGTTTGCACCAGCCAAGGACTCCTCCAGTAGTGGCAGTGAGATCAAGGCAATTAGGAGAGAAGAAAGAAAAATAATTTTTATAAATCAGTGAAACACCATTAGTCACTCGTCTTTTAATATAACTTTAACATTCCCTGAAAATATGTGACCTAAATATTTGAAAATAAATCAAATACATTTGAAATACATCAAAAGAATAACATTAAATTTTTCTAAATAATCATAATGATAACATGTGTTGTTGTTGTTGTTATGTGCCATTGAGTCGCACCCGACTCATCGCAACCTCTCCTTGGGTTTCCGAGGCAGTATCACTATGAAAGTAGATTGCCCCATCTTCCTTCCAAGGAGTGGCTGGTGGGTTTGAACCTCCAGCCTTCTGGTGAGTAGTCAAGTGCCTTAGCCACTATAGGGAGTCAAATATAGGGAGAAAATAAGGCCTCAACAACATCAATAATCAATATGAGCAGAGTTTTGGAAGATTGGCTATATTGCGAATCTCCTTCTGGTCCCTGTTTCCCCTGCCTCTTGATGTAGAGCCCCTTGGTGTTGGTCCTACTTTCTATAGCATTCTCTCTATTGCCATTGCTCACATGCTATAGGGCTACATTTTCCTCTCTAATCCAATCCCATTGCTTTCCATCTTTTGGAAAGGGGTTCCTACTTCTATTGCACTGAGAGTTCCCTACTTCTATGCATGGGAGCAACTGTATATATTTTTATTAATTAAAAAACAGTCTCCTACCATGTCTATGGAATTAGTGTGGGAAAGGGAGTTTGCTATCTTGAGATTTGAGAAACGTGATAGAGGTGAGAGAGTTAGCTCTACAGATAGTAAAGAAAGAGCATTTTGGACAAAAGAAGCAGCTGATGCAAAGGCCCTGAGGTAGAAGTGTGCTTGGCAGGAATAGTCAAGAGGCCAAGGTAGCTAGAGCTTGGCTAGAGTTAAGTCATCGAGGGAGAAAGTAGCATGAGCTCACAGAAGGAAGGGAGTGGTGGAATGGAGGGAGGGCTACATCATGTGGACTTTCCAGCCATTTTAAGGACCTTAAGTTTTACTCTGAAGAAGATGGGAAGCCATTGGATAGTTTGAGCAGAGGAGTAAGATGATCTAACTTAAGATTCTAAGAAAATAACTCTGTCTCCCATGTTGAGAATAGACTCAAGGGAGAAGAATTAAGAGACTATTGCAGAAATCCAGGAGACAGATGGTGGAGGTGATAGGAAGTGGTTGGATAGTAGATATACTTTGGTAATACAAGCAACAGTCTTTCTGACTAGTAGATGAGGTGTGGGAGAGAGAGAGGCACCCAGTATGACTCCAAGGTTTTTGGTCTCAACACCAAAAGATGGAGCTGCCGTCAGAAGAATATTGTAAGTGGCATAGGTACGCAAGAGGTGATCAGGAGTTCTGTTTCTAACAGATGAGTTGAAGATGTTAAGTGGGCAAGTCTGGAGTTCAAGAGAAAGGTCTACACTGAAAGTGGAAGTTTAGAATGACATTTAAAGCCATGAGATTGTACTGGATCACCAAGTGAGTAAGCATGTTTAGAGAGGGTAAGAGGAGCAAGGATTGAGCCCTGGGACACTCCATTGTTAACAGGTTTATGAGATGAGGAAAACCTAGACAAGGAGACTAAGAAGGAGCAGTCAGTGAACTAAAGAGAGAGAGAAAAAAAAAAAAAGTACATATACAGTCTATAGATAGATTGCATTTTAATAAGGCACATTTATAGAAATCTGGATTTATAACAAGGTTAACTAGAGATCATTCTGAACTTTGAGGAAATCGATATGATGCAATGGATAAAATATTGGCCTACCACATGATGCAAATTCTTTAAAAATTGCATTCTCCACACTCCATCCCCAAACCCAACACACAATCTGTAGAGAAAGCCACCATGGGTTTTCTATTGTTGTTGTTGTTGTTATGTGCCATTAAGTTGGACCCACTTCATAGGGACCCCTCTTTGGATTTCTGAGGCAGTATCACTACAGAAGTAGATAGCCCCATCTTCCTTCTGAGGAGTGTCTGGTGAGTTTGAACCACCAGCCTTCTGGTTAGCAGTTAAGTGCCTTAGGCACCATACTACCAGAGCTCCTATGATTTTTTTCTGGTTGTTAGTAAAAAGAAAGTTACTTTACTTTTTTTTTTTTATTTATTTATTATTAGGATTTGGGTGAAGATTTACAGAGTAAATTCACTTTTCA
>NW_006921634.1:8057666-8058846 GCF_000298275.1 Orycteropus afer afer | reverse complement strand
CAGCAATCTCTTTGCTGGTGTAGAGGAATCCAACTGATTTTTGGATGTTGATCTTATATCCTGCGACGTTGCTAAATCCCTCAATTAGTTCCAGAAAGTTACTTTACTTTTTAAAAGTGATTTAAAAAAAGAAAAAAAGTCAGTTTTGTAGGCTGGGGGTATAGCATTTGCAAGCTATGCATTTGCTATGACCTGGAACCTTCTGTAACTCAAAAAAAGAAGGATCTGCCTGGGGAGAATTTCAGACTGGCTAGGTGTAGGTTCTGCCTTTGTTTCCCTGCTCTGTGCCTCAGGCAAACTGCTTAATTGATACCTCAGTGTTCCCACCTGTAAATTTAGGGTGGGATAAATTATATTAAAGCTTTGAGGTCCTTTGAAGGTATTCTATAATGTCAAGGTCTTATTAGAGGTAGCTCCTAAGAAGAAAATAGCTAGATTCCTTCTTTTATTTCTGGGTAGCCATTTACAAATAACTGGAAATTAATGAGTTATCAAGAGAGCATGTTATTTAAAAAGCAATGAGATCAGTGTTTCCACATCAATAAATATGTGTGATTGCCCCAGGAGAGATGCACCTGCCTACAGTCACCAGCTAATAAAGGTGACTGACTATACACCCTCTGGGCTGGAGCTTAGATTTCCCCACAGGCAATCAGATCTTCTGATATGTGACAACTCTGTCAGAGCTTTCAAGCTGTGTCTTGGGCACTTGACCTCAGGGCAAGTGGCCTGAGCTGGAGCCCATCCACCAATCCTGTGTTCCTTCTAGGGCCCTGAGTATGACTCTCACGTGGGTTAGGCAGTGAGGTAATGGCTGGATTAGTCAAACCAGTCTTCCTGACATGGCCCCAAGTAGTAGGGTTATTCTATACACAGAGGGAAGCCAACCAACTCTGTCAGAAAGAACTCAGCCATGGTTGACTGATGACTATTGAGCAGGATGAACTCAGTTCATTGCTTTGTACTTTCCACAGCTTCTCTGGCCAAATTCTTGAGTCTTTGAGAGAAAGGAGCATTAATTGAGCTGATTACCTTCAAGAACTATCCTCACTCCCAGCTCAGGGAATTTCAAAGTTCAAGTCCATAAGCTCTTTAAGTCCCAGCGTGAATCCAATCAGTAGCAAGAGAATATAAAGCATACATGCTTAATAAGCTCTGGACCATGATTGTTGTTGTTGTT
>NW_006921634.1:8045703-8050226 GCF_000298275.1 Orycteropus afer afer | reverse complement strand
GGCATTTTGAACTTGGACTTAAAGCCTCCAAATTGTAAGAATAAACTCCTGTTTGTTAAGGCCATCCCATTTGTGGTATATTCTTGTCAGAGCGGCACTAGGTAACCAGAACAATATTCTTACAACTCAGTGGCTCTTTTTAGTCAGAGCTTAGACTGAGCTGCCACCCTATGGAGTTACATGACACTCCTCTCCCTTACTCTATCCACCTCCCACCAAGATATGTCTCTGCTCCATTTGTAGAAAAATCAAGTCGCTTCTAACTTGCAGGCTCAGCCATCTTCAAATCATGAGTGAGTAGCCTCATGTTGGCTTCAGGAGCCACTTCAGATCTCTAATCCAGTCACAATTACCAAAGAGCCATGCATTTTAAAAATTACTCCGCAAGCCTTGGGAAAGTCCATTCTCTGATCCCCACTTGGAATCTCAGTTGTTGTGAGCGTTGGGCAGCAGTAGTTCAGATATAGTATAAGACTATGCTCTGTGAAGAAGAAGACTTGTTAAATAGAAGAAAACCTGTCAGCCAGGACCCTATACTTCTCCGCTCTGGGTTGTTCCTTGAAAGATGCAGGATATAAGAAGGTGAAGTGCATTCCCTTACTGGGTGAAGAAAGGGAAAATTACCAAAAACCCAGATAGAGGCAGCCCAGAGGTAGAGGGTCCAGAAGAGGTCAACAGCTTCATGGGCTATGGTGCATTAGGAGGCAGAACTCAAGACTCCAGGGGAGATTAGCAAGCAGTGGACACAGCACAAGAAGGATGGAGGAGAAAAATATCAGGGGAACAGTTTCTATGAGCAGAAGGCCTTGAGTGCTGCAAGCAATGGCTCTGCTTCAATGAGAGGTTGTCCATTCTCCCCACAACTAAAGGCTCATGAAAGAAGAGTGGACTGGCCCATACACAATTCAATGATGACCCAGAGAGTTTCAGGCTGCACATATAAGTCTCCCTACAAAGACTCAGAAATATGTAAGGATGGACATATCTTGAAAGAACTGGACTACCTATGTGAATAGGTGATAGTTCAGAGCTATTGAAATTTGGGAAACATAATTGTAAATGTTAAAACTTTTTCACCTACCAGCTGGTGGAGCTGGATAGATGTCAGTTACATTTGCTGATTAACTGAGCTGTGATCCCATCATCGTGGCCACTATACCATTCCATCTGGCATTCAGATTCCATGATTAGGACTGTTTGGGAAGATGGCCAAATGATCCTATCCAGCTCTTGCTGCAGTCTGCTTCAGCAGCTGCATGCAAACTCAGCCCATGCTCCAAAATATATTAATCCAGACAAAATAAATTTTAGTTTGGGTTTGATTTGGAAGTGATAATATTAAAGATGGGAAGATTTTGTGTGAATGAGTGAACATAATCAGTGTGCTAAATTGTAAAGTTCAACATGCTGCTTAATAGAAAAGTGGTTAGAGGTATGGAAATTCCATATGGGATCATAACTTCTGATTATCATATGGAAATATAAAGCCAAATTACAGTTCACACTGATAAATGCCAGCTTAGGTAAAGGCATTCCAAGGTCATAAAATTCAGCAATGTGTAAAATTTGCCAAGGCTAAGATGAGAATGTGGACTTCCTGTGTTTCTTTAAAAAAATAAAATAACTTTCACAGACCATATCACTAAATGAGCAATTAATAAGAAAGAACACATCATTAAACTCTGCTCTCAGGTGATTTATATGCTGCAGTGCTCGTTGTTCGCAGCCCCGGTTTTTCTTAGGGAATCATAGTATTGTCTTAATTACCACTACCATTCCCTGGTAATTGATTTCCTTCCCTCTCATACAGTAATGGCTTTTAAACCAAACCTTTGAACTCTTTTGCAAAGCACATAACCTAAATGGCACATGGCCTGCCATCTTAGGGGCAAATTAACTTAAGTTTTTCCTCATAGCATGTTAGGTAATAGAGTCCCAAATGCCAGGAACAACAATGAGAAAAAAATTACTTCTTCTACCACAATTACCACAAGCTCTTCAGACACTCAGCAATCCACAGCTTCATCTAAGCCTTTTGTTCTGGATTTTGTAAAGAAGTAATTCAAAACTTAACATTTCTGGAACACTTGGACATGTAGAGTCTCTTATGAATACACTCTGTCTTAGAACTGTTTCCTTAGACAAATAAGGTGCAACTGGCTGTTGCAAATCTGACTTCACTTGGGTTAACTTTGCAGTGGTAGAAGCAAGATGGATGAGGGGTGGTTCTTCTGGCTTTTCCTTAAGGAAAGGTGCTCATTATAGGTATTTCCACAACTACTATGATGGAGGTAATTTCTTTTGAAATGTGGAATTTTTTAGAGTCTTTTGGAGAAACCATCTAAAAATAAATAAATAAACCAACCAAACCAACTGCCATCAGGTCAATTCCAACTCATGTTGTTGTTGTGTTGTGCCATCGAATCGGACCTGACTCACAGCAACCCCTCCTTGGGTTTCCGAGGTAGTATCACTATGGAAGTAGATTGCCCAACCTTCCTTCCAAGGAGTGGCCAGTGGGTTTGAACCATCAGCCTTCTGGTTAGCAGTCAAGTGACCCCTATTGGGGTTTCCAAAGATGTAAATCTTTGCAGAAGTAGATAACCTCATCTTCCTTCTGCAGAGCAGCTGGTAGGTTTGAACCGCTGACCTTCTGGTTAGCAGCCAAATGCCTTACCCACTACGCCACCAGGGCAACCACAGTATCAGATAAATGGCCTTCCTGAACAGTGCACTTTTCAATGAGTTATTTTGGTATCAGATAAACTCAATCAGAGAAAGAATTGCATAAATGTTGCATTATCTATTCCTCAAAGCTGTGAGATTATCTCAGATAGTGGACTAACTACGTTTTTATAACAGATGGATATATATGAAAAGTCCCGGGGCAGATGTTATGTATTGAACTGTGTCCCTCCAAAATATGTATTGAAATCCTGACCTACATACCTGTAGGTAAAATCCTCGTTTGGGAATAGGATTTTCTTTATTGTGTTAATGAGATGTACCTTAAACCTAATCACTTCTGAGTTGTAAGGAATGGTATAGACACAGAGAAAAGCAAGCAAAAAGAGGGGGGTGATAGTCACCACATAAATATCACCAAGGAACTAAAGAATGCCAGGAGTACAGAAGCTGAAAGACACAAGTACCTTCCCCTTGACCAACAGAGAGAGAACTTTCCCCTATAGCCAGTGCCCTGGATTTGAACTCCAGTCTCCTGAACAGTGAGAAAATAAATGCCTCTTCTTTAAAGCTACCTACTTGTAGTAATTGTGTTTATAGTAGCACTAGGAATCTAAGACAGCAGAGAAGTTGAGTATCAGTGCTTCTCCAACCTTAATGTGTAGACAAATCATCTAGAGATCTTGTTAAAATGCAGTTTCTGATTCAGTGGGCTTACCATACCCAAACCCATTCTCATGCCATCTAATCGACTTTGACTCATAGCAACCCCCATAGGGTTTTCAAGGGTATAAATCTTTACGGATGCAGATAGCCTCATCTTTTTCCCAAGGAGTGACTAGTGGTTTCAAACCACTGGCTTTTTGGTTAGCAGGTGAATGCTTTAATCACTATGCCACCAGAGCTCCTTGGGGTGGGCTTAGGAAACTTCCTTTCTAACAAGTTCCCAGCTAATGCTGAAGCTGCTAGTCCAAGAACCTAGAGTTGGACTCAACATTTTTACTAGGAACCCCCCCCCCCCCCCATGATCCTGAAGCAGGTGAAAAACACTGGATAGAGGATTGGAGAACAGGTTTATAGCTGGAAAGATCTGAGTTTAAATATCAACTCAGCCAAGTGACTTTAACAAGTTGTTGAAAACATCTGAGGCCCTTCTGTAACATGAGGATAATTATATCCACCCCAGAGGGCTGCTGGTGTACAAATAAAATGCATAAATGACATATTTTATTCCAAATGCATAGCTCAGAGTTTGTCATAGAGCAAGTGCTCAATAGATGCAAGTTGAGATTATTACCCACTGTAGTATATGCATAAGGAGCCCTGGTGGCACAGTGGTTTAAGTGCCTGGCTACTAACTAAAACATCAGTGGTTGGAACCCATTAGCTGCTCCATGAGAGAAAGATGTGGCAGTCTGCTTCCGTAAAGATTACAGCTTTGGAAGCCCTATGGGGCAGTTGTATTCTGTCCTACAGGGTCACTGAGTCAGAACTGATGGCATTAAATTTGGTAGCTAAAGATGATTATGATTGTCAAGGTGTGGCTCAAAGTTCTTCACCACATTGTCTAGCCTGAGCTAACATCTCAAACCAAAAGTAACGATTTGTTCAATATTTCTTCTAGACACTAAAAAATGCATACCATCATAAAATAAATGAACTGCAAGGGTGTATTATATTGATATATGCAATAGCACCTAACAACAACAACAATTTAGGGGCCAGCAAGATGGCGGACTAGGCAGAGAGACTGCACAGACCCTCTTCAACAAAGAAAAGGGAAACCAATTAACATAGACACAGAAGATAATTCTGGACCCCTGAGCCTTGAAGGGAAG